>NC_073342.2:33375000-33689331 GCF_027580225.2 Misgurnus anguillicaudatus
CATCCACTTTGCCATTGCTTATGAAAATAGATGCAATACGACAGATGGCTTTATCAAAAGTGCAACATTATTTCGCCAATGTGCTTATACCAAGAAAAGTTTTGCAGGACTTAAACAATAAAACTGTTAAGACAGTGAGAGGATGGCTTGGTCTGAACAGTCACACAACCCGCGATGTTATTTATCACAGCAGAAGTGAGGGGGGCTTAGGAGTTCCAGACTTTGAGTAGACTTACATCGCCACTAGGTTATCGCACTTATTAAGCATGCTAAATAATGACGATAGGACTGTGAGAGAAATGGCCTGTGCTTCCCTTTTTCTCGACCTTGGGAAGCGCAAAGTCCCCCTCGCCCGCGAATCGGATCCTAGCTTTCTAGGATTTCGTAAGAAAGCGAATGGTAAACTTGACACTCGTGCCGCCAGTTTTGGGGTTAGATTGGACTGGCCGGATCTCAACGATCTTTGCAATTGGACTGGTGTTGACCTGCAGTGGTCTGGAGTTGATACTAGACATGCTGTACCTCATGAAGTAATGATTAAGGATAAAAACATAACTGTGACGGCAACATTACTGCAAGATGATATGTACCATCCAGATCCTCTTGGAAACAGTCGCGCGTCTCTGTTGTTAATTAAACATCAGCAACGTCAGAGACATTGGAGAGGACTTAAAATCCAAGGAAAGCTTGCATGTATCCCTTCTGCAGATCACTCCATTTCACACACAATCTTCCATAACACATCTATTGATGAAGATATATTGATCTTTACAGTTAAGGCGAGACTTCAGGTCTATCCAACAAGGTTAAATCTGTCCATTTGGTATCCTCGTTCCCATCCATCATGGTGTATACATCATGGGCAAGAACAAGTAATAGAATCTATGTCACACATATTAAATGGGTGTCACTATTACAGAAGTCTTTACGTTTCCAGGCATGATAGGATAGTGGACATTTTATCTGAGAATTTATCAGTATTATTTTCTCCAAATGTGTCAATACATGTAAATGGTTTTGTTAACTCACAAATGTTTTCTAAGTGTCCTACAGTGTCTGTGTTCTCTGATTTAAACGCCACCAGGCCTGATATTATAATCATAGATGAGCACAAAGAGGATGTGTTCATCCTGGAAGTAGGCTGCTGTTTTGATTCATGTCTAGAGGAGGATTATTTAACAAAGTTAGTAAAATATCAACCTCTTGTACAGCGAATAACTGGCCTTGGCTATAAATGTCAATACTTGGTATTCATTTTTGGCAACCTGGGGCATGTGCACAGGCTTGTCATTAGGGGGTTCAGGATAGTTGGCTTTACAAAAGCAAGGGCAAAGCAAATGGCTAAATATTGTTCAATATCCTCCATCATTGGAAGTCGTCATATATGGAGAAGAAGGTGTTGTGTGTATCCATAAATCTGCTGTCTAAATTGTCATTAGATTCATACTGGGGGATCTGGCCTCAGCCATGTTTTGTATCTGTAACATTTATGTCCTTATGTATATGTATTATGAATTGTGGACTTAATACCAATTTAAATTACAAAACGTTCATGTAAGCAGTACAATTTAAAGTAGCAAAAGCACACGTACAGTCTAATAGAAGGCCACGGCCCACTACTAATGACCCTTATATATAGAAAAACCCAAAACTAAACTAAAACAAACTAACACAAACACCTGCTTTCAGTGACCATATGCACATATAATAAATAAAAAGGACATCACCATTTTTCAACAAATATAGTAAATAACCCAATTAAAAAACTGTTAAGCACATAATATACAATGGATTGTGAGAATATTTTTGTGCGCTACTGTAGAAAGACAAAGCGCAAAGGCTTTTTGGGCTTTCTCGCTTTCCGTACACCCAGCTGCGCTTACGCGCTTGCACATGCGCCGTCAGTAGACATTTGCTGCGTCCGAAACCGCCTACTACATACTATATAGTATGCGAAAAGCAGTAGGCGAGGCGAGTACATAGTATTCGAAAAACAGTATGCGAAAAGTACCCGGATGACCTACTACTTCCGGTTAGATTTTGCAGTGTGCATACGATGGACGCTTCACTATCCCATGATGCCCCGGACGAGGAGTTATCCAACGAAGAAGAAGAGGCACGCGGATGTTTTCTGCTGCGTCCGAAACCGCCTACTACATACTATATAGTACGCGAAAAGCAGTAGGCGAGGCGAGTAGTATGTCCGAATACATAGTATTCGAAAAACAGTATGCGAAAAGTACCCGGATGACCTACTACTTCCGGTTAGATTTTGCAGTGTGCATACGATGGACGCTTCACTATCCCATGATGCCCCGGACGAGGAGTTATCCAACGAAGAAGACGAGGCACGCGGCTGTTTTCGCGCTGAAATGACACGACGTGATGACGACGTATGTCACGTGATGTAACAACATGGCGGGTGTAGTACGTCCGAATCTCATTCATACTACCAGGATTCATACTATACAGTACCTACTGTTTTAACGCCAAGTAAGTAGATACTTCATCTAATTCAGTACCTACTATACAGTATGCGGTTTCGGACGCAGCCTTCGCCATAGATATGTATATAAAGGCTAGATGGCTCGTCCGCGCTGCTGGCCAATTGAGTGCAACGTCCGCATTTTGGCGGCCATCTTACGACAGGGCGCTCGCTCACTCGTAGCATTGAGGTTTAATGATGCATGTACTTTTAAATGACCATAACTTGCTTAATTTTTTACCGATTTTCAAACGGTTTGGTTTGTTATAAACGTCAAAGATGTACCTATGACACTGCATACCTATACTAAAAATAAAAAAGAAATTCATGAAACATGTTAAAGCATCCAGAATTATAGCCACGTTAATAACGTTTGTAAAAACCCAAACCGTTTGAAAATCGGTAGAAAATTGAGCAAGTTATGGTCATTTAAAAGTACCTGCACCATTAAACTCAATGCTACGAGTGAGCGAGCGCCCTGTCGTAAGATGGCCGCCAGGTGATGCCGTTAGGGACTCCGCCTTGAGCCATCTAGCCATTATATACATTTTTTTTTTTATTAAACAGAAAAAAAATAACAACAATTGTCATCATTGCCATGTTACAATAAAATAATATGCAGAGTCCAGTCTTTCAGTCCAAACCAAGTGCCAAGTCCTTAAACACAGCAATTGTTCTCATAGCTTTCAGGTTTTTAGAGGATTCAAGTGTATCAAAAAAAATTTTAATTTCATGTTTAAATCTTAAAAAAAGGGGTTTGCACTTTGAGAATTTACACTTATGAATATGATATTTTGCTAGCAGAAACAAAAGGTTTATAAAATAAATATAATTTTTCTTTTCATTCTCATGAAAGCCAAAAATTACATTTCTGTATGAAAACTTAAAAGTTGGATAAATATAACATTTAATATAATCACACAAGTCACACCAGAATGTCATTGTATAAGAGCAATTCCAAAATAAATGTAGAGTAGTTTCAGGTTTCTTTAAACAGAAAGAACAGAGGTTATTAATATCATTCTTAAGTCTTTTGAGAGAGCATTTATCTGGGTAGACCCTATGAATTAATTTAAAGGTAATTTCTCTCACTTTGTTAATGATTAAATACTTGTGAGGTAATGTCCAAACCTTTTTCCAGGGAATGTCACTTACAAGTCCATTCCAATAAGAAATTACATATGGCATAGAAACAGATTCCTCTTGAAACAAAACTCTGATTTTCTTATTGTTTTTTGTCTTCGATAAAGAAAAGCACTGTTTACCTACAAATGTTTCACATAGATCCATTGAGTGACATAAAGATGAAAAAGAAAACCCTTTAAAAAGCATAAGAACGCCTTGTGGCACTGCATCAGCCACTATCGCAAATTCTTTTGGAGTAATAGGAATTCCATGTTTTACTAAAAATTCTGAATAATTACAGATTGAACCATTCTGATTGAAAAGCTGAGATACGAAAATAATTCCATTTTTAAACCAACTGTCAAAGAAAAGAGATTTACGTTTATACAGAAGATCCTTATTATTCCAAATTATATATGAATGAGGTGTAAAATTGTGTTTAAAAATTAGGGACCAAGCTAATAAAATTTGTCTATGAAAAAGGGATAATTTGATAGGGATTTTCATAATGCTATAATTACAGGTTAAAATAAACTTTAAACCACCAAGTTTTGAAAAAATAACACTAGGGATCAAATTCCAGATAGAAGTGGGCTTATTAATAAAGTTTTTAATCCAATTTATTTTAAAGGTGTTGTAAAGTGGTAAAATCAAGAAAATTCAGACCCCCCTTATCAATGGTATTCATAAGTACAGACTTCCTAACAAAATGAGTTTTATTCTTCCATACAAAGTTGAGGAGCATTGTATCAATTCTTTTAAGAATGGCTGTGTCGACACTTAAAGAAAGTGCGGCATATGTTAATCTCGACAAGCCCTCAGCTTTGGCAAGTAAAATTCTGCCCTTTAACGACAGATCTCGCTGGAGCCATGCACAAAGTTTTCTCTGTGTACTCTCAATCAGTGGATTAAAATTGATGGAGCATCTTCCCAATTCATTTTTTGTAATGATAATACCTAAATAAGATCCCGTACTTTAATATTACAAATTTCTGTTAAACTACATTCTTTGATGGACATCAATTCACATTTAGAAAGGTTTAAGGATAATCCTGAAGCCTTGGAAAATTGCTGGATATTCTTTAGTGCTAATGAAACTTGGTTAGCATCTTGCAAAAAAAGCGTGGTATCATCAGCCAATTGACTGATGAGTATTTGTTTGTTAGCAATAGATATACCGCGAAGACTACTATTAGAAATGTAAGATGCAAATATCTGAGAAACTAATAAAAACAAATAAGGAGATATTGGACACCCTTGTCTAATACCACGTGTCAAATAAAACCTAGGAGAAGTACCGTATTTTAATTTAATTGTACTATTACAGTTATAATAAAGAGTTCTTACCGCTTTACAAAAATATTCACCAAAACCAAACTTTCGCAATGATTTGAAAATAAAATGATGTTCTACTGAATCGAAGGCTTTGTAAAAATCCAGGAAAAGAATAAAACTATTATGTTCCACCAAATTGCTATAATCAAATAAATCTAAAACTAATCTAATGTTGTTCATTATGTGCCGGTCCTTCATAAATCCGGACTGAGTCTCATCTATAATACTATGCAAACATTCTTTTAATCTTTTAGCAAAAACTATGGCAAAAATTTTATAATCATTGTTGAGGAGTGTGATGGGTCGGTAATTGTCTAAAATGTTGAGATCTTTCTTTGGTTTGGGAATTAGTGTGATGATACCCTGCGTTAATGTAGGAGGCAAAGCTTCTTTGTTAAAGGAGCGGTGAATCAAAAACTACATTTTAACTTGATAATTTGTTATATAAGAGGTCATCATACTTAAATGAACATCCTGCAAGTTTCAGAACTGAAAACGTCCGTGCTACTGAAATATAACCGTCTTTGGCACCAAGCCAGCTAAACACTCCAGTCTAAAATTCGGAAATCTATGACGTCAAAGTAGAATTGAAACACCTCCCCATAACCAAAAGGACAAGTCTACTTTTGTAGCCCCGCCCACAGCTTCGCGTGACACGTGTGTCTCAGTAAGTAAACATGTCTTTAAAGGTTGACAAATTTAACCAAAATGACTTTTTAAATACATTTTTTCTGAGAGACTTTTATTTTGACGCGGTGATCTGTTATGATACCATGGAAACGCATTTTCGGTTTTGAAAGAACCGCGTGGGAACAACCATGGGAACAACACAGAAGCTAAATACTTCAATTCGGAGGCTTGGAACTTAACATTAGCAATATGCTTGGATAAAGTTTGCTTTTGAAGAAGTTCCAGCTCGTGTGGGGAGCGTTTGTTAACGTTGTGGACATGGATTCATTTGTAAAGAAGTCGATGCTGGATTTGCAGAGAGACTCAGTCAGAAGCACCACTTATATTGGATCTGACAACAATGACACAGCAGTATAATTCACAGACATTTTACTTTATTTAAGTTACTGCGTTTCACTATTGCTTTGTTAAAAGAGATTGCTTGATATTTCCTGTTGTAACATCCGTGTCTAAATACGTTTGTTGACTGTTTTAATTTACTAAGAACATTAAACGATTAATAAAGGTACAACACTTAACAATACGACTGTAATTTAAAGGTAGAAATATACAAAGTTAGTTATAAGGAAGGATTTATCAACCGCAGTTTAGATTCTGATGCCCGTTTACTGTGTTGTATACGGTAATTTAGGCAAGTTGCGTTTGAAAGGTCAAACACTCAACACAGCTTATTTTTTATCATATAACCGTGGTATTTAACATTACGTGAATGTAAAAGCAACCTCACAAGCACAATAGAAATATACAAAGTTATTGATAAGGATTTATTAGCCGCAGTTTAGATTCGGATGCACGCTTACTGTGTTGTATACGGTAATTTAGTCACGTCGAGTTTTGTTTCTACTTTAATATACGTATTGTCATTTATGTGTATCATGTTTAGCACCCAGAATCTTTTGTGTCTCAAACATATTTGTGTTCGGCTGCTATTTTTATCACATTAATGTTTTTAAAACATTTCCCTACATGTAATGACGGGGAATGAAGCTGTCCAATCATAGCAGTGGGTGTTTACGTTCAGGTCTTCAATGCGGCCCGCCCCTTCAAACGAACCATTTCTCAAGACAGCCACTAATCCATGTTACAAAATAGCGTATTACTTATTGCTTTTGATGTTTTTGAATGTAAAAACAACGCGAAATGCATAAGTAGACATCAATCAACGTCATAAAGCAATAAAATCGACCAATTCACGGCCCCTTTAATACTCTCTTTAATAACACTAGTTAAAAAAGGAGAAAGTTCATTAGCAAATAGTTTGTACAGCTCAGCTGTGAGTCCATCACATCCTGCGGATTTATTGTTTTTCAAGCTCTTAATTGCGCTTTGTACTTCCTCACAAGTTACATCATCATCACAACACATTTTGTCAGTTTCTGAGATAGTCTTAATACAACCAATTGAATCTAGAAATAAAGTTGTTTTCTGCTCTGGACATTTTGAACTATAAAGATTTTCATAAAAATTGGAACAAAAGTTAGCTATAATCTTTGGATCTTTTATAATTTTGCCATCAATACACAACTGCTCAATTGTTGAGAGAATAAAATTACGTTTTTCAAGCTTAAAGTCGCAATGAAATTGAAATGAAAAACTATATATATATTTTTAATATTGTGGGATTGTTAACAAATGACTTATCTGTGAGCTTCATTAGTTTTTAAAAATTCGTGTGTGCTCATAATCTTTAATCAAAAATGCAAATCTCCTCCCCTCCTCAAAACGATCTCTCTTCACTTCCGGTCATAAGTATGGCATGTGGGCGGGGTCCGGGAGAGGGTCGCAGCGATTAGCAATTAGCAACACGACCCAACTTCAAACGATCCAATCAGATCTCGATGGACAAATTCAAATCCAGCCCTGCCTTATTTCATCTCAAAAGCCGTTTCATTCGGATATACGTCACCACGGGGAAAATAAGGCAATTGCTACTTCCGTTTCATGGCGACTTTAAAGAAATATGCAGAGTTAAGTTCTCCTTCTTCAAGCCATCTTTTCCTGGATCTTATATAAGCACCCCTAGCTTTCTTTAAGTATAAATCATCTAATTTAGTTTGTAAAGCTGCAATTTCAGATTTTTCCTTCAACGACATACAACTAGTGTTGCGAATTTGAGATAATTTCATAATTAGGTTGTCCTCAAGAACCCTTCTCTTTTTGGCTAAGTCTGCTCCAACTTTCCTTAAATAAATACCAATCTCAAATTTTAGAAGCTCCCAATTGGTACAAAAAGAATCTTGAATTAAAGCTACTTTCCAATAGTTAGAAATTAAGTCTTTAATTTTATCCTTTGCATCTGGTAATTCTAAAAGTGAAAGCCTTTATACATATCTATGGTTTTCGCGCTGAAATGACATGACGTGATGACGACGTATGTCACGTGATGTAACAACATGGCGGATGTAGTACGTCCGAATCTCATTCATACTACCAGGATTCATACTATACAGTACCTACTGTTTTAACGCCAAGTAAGTAGGTACTTCATCTAATTCAGTACCTACTATACAGTATGCGGTTTCGGACGCAGCCATTTTTTCGAGGGGGAACAGGAATTCCAAAGGGGAACAGAATCGGCTGCTACACCGGCCGCATAGACGATACCCCCGTCAAGTGAGCCGTCATCTGCAAATGCATGGTCAAGCC
This sequence comes from Misgurnus anguillicaudatus, assembly GCF_027580225.2. NCBI lineage: Eukaryota > Metazoa > Chordata > Actinopteri > Cypriniformes > Cobitidae > Misgurnus > Misgurnus anguillicaudatus. The sequence continues at coordinate 33,383,282 of NC_073342.2, forward strand.
AGCCGGCGCCTAAATTGTGATGCACGTCATTTTGTAACATTACGGTACGGATACTTGCAGCGGCCAGAAAACTGTCATAGACCTACGCGATTCGACTTCGCGCTCGCGCCGAAAGATTTGACGAACGCATGACGTCAAAGTACCGCGAGAGCGGCTCGAGAAATATTACGGAGGCTAATTTCGACTTGCTCTCGCGGTGTTTGACGTCATCCGCCTGTCATTTTTTTGCTATTTTATCGGTTCATTTACCCAATAACAAGATAAACGTATTTACAGCGTATTTTATATTACACATTACAAAAAAATTGTCTAATCACAGTATGAGACATTTCACTTTCAATTGTTGACAAAAATATAGTTTTTTTTAAATGTTTCCAAATGTTTTGTAACATTAATTTCTTGCTTTGCCTACAGGGTTTAGTTTATCTATTAACAGGATCTTCTTCATGATGACCCACACTCTGTTCATGTCACTTTTCAAACTGTTTCACTGGACATTTATAAAGAGAACTATAGGCAAAGTCTGTCAACCATACATCAACATGTAGCATTTTTACATCGCTATGATTCAAAATCCTTAATGTGTAACAACAACATTTCAGGAATATCTTCTTTAGGATGACCCACACTCTGTTCATGTCACTTTTCAAACTGTTTCACTGGACATTTATAAAGCAATCTATAGGCAAAGTCTGTCAACTATACATCAACATGTTGCATTTTTACATTGCTATGATTCAAAATCCTTAACGTGTAACAACAACATTTTAATAATATCTTCTTTAGGATGACCCACACTCTGTTCATGTCACTTTTCAAACTGTTTTACTGGACATTTATAAAGAAATCTATAGGCAAAGTCTGTCAACCATACATCAACCATACATCAACATGTAGCATTTTTACATCGCTATGATTCAAAATCCTTAATGTGTAACAACAACATTTCAGGAATATCTTCTTTAGGATGACCCACACTCTGTTCATGTCACTTTTCAAACTGTTTCACTGGACATTTATAAAGCAATCTATAGGCAAAGTCTGTCAACTATACATCAACATGTTGCATTTTTACATTGCTATTATTCAAAATCCTTAATGTGTAACAACAACATTTTAATAATATCTTATTTTGGATGACCCACACTCTGTTCATGTCACTTTTCAAACTGTTTTACTGGACATTTATAAAGAAATCTATAGGCAAAGTCTGTCAACTATACATCAACCATACATCAACATGTAGCATTTTTACATTGCTATAATTCAAAATCCTTAACGTGTAACAACAACATTTTAATAATATCTTATTTTGGATGACCCACACTCTGTTCATGTCACTTTTCAAACTGTTTCACTGGACATTTATAAAGCAATCTATAGGCAAAGTCTGTCAACTATACATCAACATGTTGCATTTTTACATTGCTATGATTCAAAATCCTTAACGTGTAACAACAACATTTTAATAATATCTTATTTTGGATGACCCACACTCTGTTCATGTCACTTTTCAAACTGTTTTACTGGACATTTATAAAGAAATCTATAGGCAAAGTCTGTCAACTATACATCAACCATACATCAACATGTAGCATTTTTACATTGCTATTATTCAAAATCCTTAACGTGTAACAACAACATTTTAATAATATCTTATTTTGGATGACCCACACTCTGTTCATGTCACTTTTCAAACTGTTTTACTGGACATTTATAAAGAAATCTATAGGCAAAGTCTGTCAACTATACATCAACCATACATCAACATGTAGCATTTTTACATTGCTATTATTCAAAATCCTTAACGTGTAACAACAACATTTTAATAATATCTTATTTTGGATGACCCACACTCTGTTCATGTCACTTTTCAAACTGTTTCACTGGACATTTATAAAGAAATCTATAGGCAAAGTCTGTCAACCATACATCAACATGTAGCATTTTTACATTGCTATGAGTCAAAATCCTTAACGTGTAACAACAACATTTCAGGAATATCTTCTTTAGGATGACCCAAACTCTCTTCATGTCACTTTTCGAACTGTTTCACTGGACATTTATAAAGAAATCTATAGGCAAAGTCTGTCAACCATACATCAACATGTAGCATTTTTACATTGCTATGAGTCAAAATCCTTAACGTGTAACAACAACATTTTAATAATATCTTATTTAGGATGACCCACACTCTGTTCATGTCACTTTTCAAACTGTTTCACTGGACATGTATAAAGAAATCTATAGGCAAAGTCTGTCAACCATACATCAACATGTAGCATTTTAACATTGCTATTATTCAAAATCCTTAACGTGTAACAACAACATTTCAGGAATACCTTCTTTAGGATGACCCAAACTCTCTTCATGTCACTTTTCGAACTGTTTCACTGGACATTTATAAAGAAATCTATAGGCAAAGTCTGTCAACCATACATCAACATGTAGCATTTTTACATTGCTATGAGTCAAAATCCTTAACGTGTAACAACAACATTTTAATAATATCTTATTTTGGATGACCCACACTCTCTTCATGTCACTTTTCAAACTGTTTCACTGGACATGTATAAAGAAATCTATAGGCAAAGTCTGTCAACCATACATCAACATGTAGCATTTTAACATTGCTATTATTCAAAATCCTTAACGTGTAACAACAACATTTCAGGAATATCTTCTTTAGGATGACCCAAACTCTCTTCATGTCACTTTTCGAACTGTTTCACTGGACATTTATAAAGAAATCTATAGGCAAAGTCTGTCAACCATACATCAACATGTAGCATTTTTACATTGCTATGAGTCAAAATCCTTAACGTGTAACAACAACATTTTAATAATATCTTATTTTGGATGACCCACACTCTGTTCATGTCACTTTTCAAACTGTTTCACTGGACATTTATAAAGAAATCTATAGGCAAAGTCTGTCAACCATACATCAACCATACATCAACATGCAGCATTTTTACATTGCTATGAGTCAAAATCCTTAACGTGTAACAACAACATTTTAATAATATCTTATTTTGGATGACCCACACTCTGTTCATGTCACTTTTCAAACTGTTTCACTGGACATTTATAAAGAAATCTATAGGCAAAGTCTGTCAACCATACATCAACATGTAGCATTTTTACATTGCTATTATTCAAAATTCTTAACGTGTAACAACAACATTTTAATAATATCTTCTTTAGGATGACCCACACTCTGTTCATGTCACTTTTCAAACTGTTTCACTGGACATTTATAAAGAAATCTATAGGCAAAGTCTGTCAACCATACATCAACATGCAGCATTTTTACATTGCTATGAGTCAAAATCCTTAACGTGTAACAACAACATTTTAATAATATCTTATTTAGGATGACCCACACTCTGTTCATGTCACTTTTCAAACTGTTTCACTGGACATTTATAAAGAAATCTATAGGCAAAGTCTGTCAACCATACATCAACATGCAGCATTTTTGCCCTGCTATTATTCAAAATTCTTAACGTGTAACAAGAACAGCAACTTGCTGTGTATCGCTATGAAAATCCTGCGGACAGAGGCACCTAGATTTGATGGCAGGAGTAGGGACTCTCCAGGCCTACACATACAAGAATTTTACATACATACACACAGGGCCGCTGCTGGTCAAATGGTTGCCCTAAGCGGACTTTTACTGTTGTGCCCCTTTTAGTTAAAAAACAACAACAAAATCGCATGCAACTTTATTAGAATGCTATTGATATCATTTATACTGGCATTTTGACAGCAGCTCAAACTACATTTATACAAATATGCGTTGCAACATGCCGTTAGATATATATTATAGTCTATATTTCTGCATCTTTACCTGTGTAGCTATGGACTTTACCTTAATCTAATGTGACAACGCTAATCTTACATGTCCGCTATTTTTTGGGATTACTAAATGTCTTTCATGCAATTACCATTAAAGTCAGCTTTAAGAAAACAGCATATGTCTCTTACAGTTTTTCTCATTTGCTAAAACACTAAAACCCATTGGCTGAACAAAGTTCTCAGTTGCATGAACTGATTTATCTAATTGTACAGTCTGTTGTCAATACCTTACACCATTTCACATCATGAACCACATTTTGCAGATCTCACTTAGACTTTTTAGCAACACTTCACACCCATATTCATTCTCAAAACACATTCTGCACTCTAATACACATATCATGCATACTGCTAAACACAAGCACACATGTCATTAATTACTGTAAACACAACCACTCAAAATGGATTGAACCAGTTTCAAATAATGTGACACAACCAATATAAGCCAGTTCACTGTTGTATACTGTAGTAAGTATCATGGATGTCCTGCAAAAGTTTGTTCAAAATCCTCATTTCATCTCTCAAAAGTACATTTTTACATCATCAAATTTGCTAGTCTATGTCATTGTTCATGAACAAGACATTCAAAATGTTTACCCATGTTGTCAATATAACTAGTTTACACAATTATATGTGTCAATATTTTTGGATGTAAACTGTAGATGAATTTACATTTTCACATTATTTCTGTACATTTTCACATTACAGTTCTTCTGAAATGCTAAAACACATTTTTTGAAACCATCACTCATTTTCTCAAAACCTTAAACACAAATCCCAATTTCAAACAAAATTTACAGAACCCTTGACTCTTCCAGCAAAATCAAACAATTCCTTTAAAACCATTTCACTTGTACTCAAAATCAAACTTAGCTTTCAAATCATACACACATAAATCTATAAAACACTACAAAGCAGCCATTAGACACTACCTTAAAAAATGGAAAACACAACAACCAGGAGATCTGCTTACAGAAAAATACATGTTTATTGTACATTGTAACAACACACTTAAAAATCTATATTACTGTAATCACAAGTTTAGTTCAGTGAATATAGTGAATACTTTACTGTAAGTACTGCAAGTAAATGAAGTTTTCAATGTTACTGTAAGCAGCACTTGTGTTTTGTGGGAAGTCAGCAATCCAGCTGCAGGTTTTGCCAGTTGCATCGTCTCTGGTGTCCTGTTCTACCTCGTGCTCTTCATCTGCGCCTCGGACTGTTTCCAATCCACACAATTGGTGAAGGGTGCCATTGGATAGAAGTGTGTGGAGTTTTGAGTTGTTGTGTTTGCTCGATGATAATAGCTGTGTTGTGGTTGTGTTCAGCTTTTGCCTGCCTGTGTTTAGCATTTATAAAACAAGTGCATTGCAGTGTGAAATGTGTGTTTTAGTGAGAAGTTTGTGTTTAGTGTTTTGCAAAAAGAGTGCATGATTTGACAGATGTGTTTAGGCCACTATGAATTTGGTTCAGAGACCGGGGCCTAGCGTTCCAGCAATTCAGAAAAACTGTATTTCTTCAAATTACACACATTGTGATTTAGAAATATGTTTTAGAGTACAGTGTAAATGTCAAAATTTTTGTAAAATCCAAATTTCAGGATTCACTTGACAGGAATTTATCAATTCTTTTTATATATAAAAAAAAAACAATAGAATACATGCTTCATGCTTACAGTAACAGATGGTCACCAATTTTGCATTACTTGCACAATGAACTAATTACTAAATGTTGATGTACAGTCTTGTTCAAAATAATAGCAGTACAATGTGACTAACCAGAATAATCAAGGTTTTTAGTGTATTTTTTGTTGCTGCGTGGCAAACAAGTTACCAGTAGGTTCAGTAGATTCTCAGAAAACAAATGAGACCCGGCATTCATGATGTGCACGCTCTTGGGGCTGTGCAATTGGGCAATTGGTTGAATTAGTTGAGAGGGGTGTGTTCAAAAAAATAGCAGTGTGGCATTCAATCACTGAGGTCATCAATTTTGTGAAGAAACAGGTGTGAATCAGGTGGCCCCTATTTAAGGATGAAGCCAACACTTGTTGAACATGCATTTGAAAGCTGAGAAAATGGGTCGTTCAAGACATTGTTCAGAAGAACAGCGTACTTTGATTAAAAAGTTGATTGGAGAGGGGAAAACCTATAAAGAGGTGCAAAAAATGATAGGCTGTTTAGCTAAAATGATCTCCAATGCCTTAAAATGGAGAGCAAAACCAGAGAGACGTGGAAGAAAACGGAAGACAACCATCAAAATGGATAGAAGAATAACCAGAATGGCAAAGGCTCAGCCAATGATCACCTCCAGGATGATCAAAGACAGTCTGGAGTTACCTGTAAGTACTGTGACAGTTAGAAGACGTCTGTGTGAAGCTAATCTATTTTCAAGAATCCCCCGCAAAGTCCCTCTGTTAAAAAAAAGGCATGTGCAGAAGAGGTTACAATTTGCCAAAGAACACATCAACTGGCCTAAAGAGAAATGGAGGAACATTTTGTGGACTGATGAGAGTAAAATTGTTCTTTTTGGGTCCAAGGGCCACAGGCAGTTTGTGAGACGACCCCCAAACTCTGAATTCAAGCCACAGTACACAGTGAAGACAGTGAAGCATGAAGGTGCAAGCATCATGATATGGGCATGTTTCTCCTACTATGGTGTTGGCCTATTTATCGCATACCAGGGATCATGGATCAGTTTACATATGTTAAAATACTTGAAGAGGTCATGTTGCCCTATGCTGAAGAGGACATGCCCTTGAAATGGTTGTTTCAACAAGACAATGACCCAAAACACACTAGTAAACGGGCAAAGTCTTGGTTCCAAACCAACAAAATTAATGTTATGGAGTGGCCAGCCCAATCTCCAGACCTTAATCCAATTGAGAACTTGTGGGGTGATATCAAAAATGCTGTTTCTGAAGCAAAACCAAGAAATGTGACTGAATTGTGGAATGTTGTTAAAGAATCATGGAGTGGAATAACAGCTGAGAGGTGCCACAAGTTGGTTGACTCCATGCCACACAGATGTCAAGCAGTTTTAAAAAACTGTGGTCATACAACTAAATATTAGTTTAGTGATTCACAGGATTGTTAAATCCCAGAAAAAAAATGTTTGTACAAAATAGTTTTGAGTTTGTACAGTCAAAGGTAGAGACTGCTATTTTTTTTAACACACCCCTTTCAACTAATTGCCCAATTGCACAGCCTTAAGAGCGTGCATATCATGAATGCTGGGTCGTAGCAATAAAAAATACACTAAAAACCTTGATCATTCTGGTTAGTCACATTGCACTGCTATTATTTTGAACAAAACTGTATAGTTGATGTATATTTGACAGATTTTGCCTTTAGTTTTCTTTATATGTTATAGTTTATCTTTATAAAAGTCCAGTGAAACAGTTTGAAAAGTGACATGAACAGAGTTTGGGTCATCCTAAAGAAGATATTCTTAAAACGTTGTTGTTACACGTTAAGGATTTTGAATTATAGCAATGTAAAAATGCTACATGTTGATGTATGGTTGACAGACTTTGCCTATAGATTTCTTTATAAATGTCCAGTGAAACAGTTTGAAAAGTGACATGAACAGAGTGTGGGTCATCCTAAAGAAGATATTATTAAAATGTTGTTGTTACACGTTAAGGATTTTGACTCATAGCAATGTAAAAATGCTACATGTTGATGTATGGTTGACAGACTTTGCCTATAGATTTCTTTATAAATGTCCAGTGAAACAGTTTGAAAAGTGACATGAACAGAGTTTGGGTCATCCTAAAGAAGATATTATTAAAATGTTGTTGTTACACGTTAAGGATTTTGACTCATAGCAATGTAAAAATGCTACATGTTGATGTATGGTTGACAGACTTTGCCTATAGATTTCTTTATAAATGTCCAGTGAAACAGTTTGAAAAGTGACATGAACAGAGTGTGGGTCATCCTAAAGAAGATATTATTAAAATGTTGTTGTTACACGTTAAGGATTTTGACTCATAGCAATGTAAAAATGCTACATGTTGATATATGGTTGACAGACTTTGCCTATAGATTTCTTTATAAAAGTCCAGTGAAACAGTTTGAAAAGTGACATGAACAGAGTTTGGGTCATCCTAAAGAAGATATTCTTAAAACGTTGTTGTTACACTTTAAGGATTTTGAATCATAGCAATGTAAAAATGCTACATGTTGATGTATGGTTGACAGACTTTGCCTATAGATTTCTTTATAAATGTCCAGTGAAACAGTTTGAAAAGTGACATGAACAGAGTGTGGGTCATCCAAAATAAGATATTATTAAAATGTTGTTGTTACATGTTAAGGATTTTGAATCATAGCAATGTAAAAATGCTACATGTTGATGTATGGTTGACAGACTTTGCCTATAGATTTCTTTATAAATGTACAGTGAAACAGTTTGAAAAGTGACATGAACAGAGTGTGGGTCATCCTAAAGAAGATATTCCTAAAATGTTGTTGTTACACGTTAAGGATTTTGAATCATAGCAATGTAAAAATGCTGCATGTTGATGTATGGTTGATGTATAGTTGACAGACTTTGCCTATAGATTTCTTTATAAATGTCCAGTGAAACAGTTTGAAAAGTGACATGAACAGAGTGTGGGTCATCCTAAAGAAGATATTCTTAAAATGTTGTTGTTACACGTTAAGGATTTTGAATCATAGCACTGTAAAAATGCTGCATGTTGATGTATGGTTGATGTATGGTTGACAGACTTTGCCTATAGATTTCTTTATAAATGTCCAGTGAAACAGTTTGAAAAGTGACATGAACAGAGTGTGGGTCATCCTAAAGAAGATATTATTAAAATGTTGTTGTTACACGTTAAGGATTTTGACTCATAGCAATGTAAAAATGCTACATGTTGATGTATGGTTGACAGACTTTGCCTATAGATTTCTTTATAAATGTCCAGTGAAACAGTTTGAAAAGTGACATGAACAGAGTGTGGGTCATCCAAAATAAGATATTATTAAAATGTTGTTGTTACATGTTAAGGATTTTGAATCATAGCAATGTAAAAATGCAACATGTTGATGTATGTTTGACAGACTTTGCCTATAGATTTCTTTATAAATGTCCAGTGAAACAGTTTGAAAAGTGACATGAACAGAGTGTGGGTCATCCTAAAGAAGATATTCCTGAAATGTTGTTGTTACACGTAAAGGATTTTGAATCATGGCAATGTAAAAATGCTGCATGTTGATGTATGGTTGATGTATATTTGACAGACTTTGCCTATAGATTTCTTTATAAATGTCCAGTGAAACAATTTGAAAAGTGACATGAAGAGAGTTTGGGTCATCCTAAAGAAGATATTCTTAAAACGTTGTTGTTACACTTTAAGGATTTTGAATCATAGCAATGTAAAAATGCTACATGTTGATGTATGGTTGACAGACTTTGCCTATAGATTTCTTTATAAATGTCCAGTGAAACAGTTTGAAAAGTGACATGAACAGAGTGTGGGTCATCCAAAATAAGATATTATTAAAATGTTGTTGTTACATGTTAAGGATTTTGAATCATAGCAATGTAAAAATGCTACATGTTGATGTATGGTTGACAGACTTTGCCTATAGATTTCTTTATAAATGTCCAGTGAAACAGTTTGAAAAGTGACATGAACAGAGTGTGGGTCATCCTAAAGAAGATATTATTAAAATGTTGTTGTTACACGTTAAGGATTTTGAATCATAGCAATGTAAAAATGCTACATGTTGATGTATGGTTGACAGACTTTGCCTATAGATTTCTTTATAAATGTCCAGTGAAACAGTTTGAAAAGTGACATGAACAGAGTGTGGGTCATCCTAAAGAAGATATTATTAAAATGTTGTTGTTACACGTTAAGGATTTTGACTCATAGCAATGTAAAAATGCTACATGTTGATGTATGGTTGACAGACTTTGCCTATAGATTTCTTTATAAATGTCCAGTGAAACAGTTTGAAAAGTGACATGAACAGAGTGTGGGTCATCCTAAAGAAGATATTATTAAAATGTTGTTGTTACACGTTAAGGATTTTCTCATAGCAATGTAAAAATGCTACATGTTGATGTATGGTTGACAGACTTTGCCTATAGATTTCTTTATAAATGTCCAGTGAAACAGTTTGAAAAGTGACATGAACAGAGTGTGGGTCATCCTAAAGAAGATATTATTAAAATGTTGTTGTTACACGTTAAGGATTTTGAATCATAGCAATGTAAAAATGCTACATGTTGATGTATGGTTGACAGACTTTGCCTATAGATTTCTTTATAAATGTCCAGTGAAACAGTTTGAAAAGTGACATGAACAGAGTTTGGGTCATCCTAAAGAAGATATTATTAAAATGTTGTTGTTACACGTTAAGGATTTTGACTCATAGCAATGTAAAAATGCAACATGTTGATGTATGGTTGACAGACTTTGCCTATAGATTTCTTTATAAATGTCCAGTGAAACAGTTTGAAAAGTGACATGAACAGAGTGTGGGTCATCCTAAAGAAGATATTATTAAAATGTTGTTGTTACACGTTAAGGATTTTCTCATAGCAATGTAAAAATGCTACATGTTGATGTATGGTTGACAGACTTTGCCTATAGATTTCTTTATAAATGTCCAGTGAAACAGTTTGAAAAGTGACATGAACAGAGTGTGGGTCATCCTAAAGAAGATATTATTAAAATGTTGTTGTTACACGTTAAGGATTTTGAATCATAGCAATGTAAAAATGCTACATGTTGATGTATGGTTGACAGACTTTGCCTATAGATTTCTTTATAAATGTCCAGTGAAACAGTTTGAAAAGTGACATGAACAGAGTTTGGGTCATCCTAAAGAAGATATTATTAAAATGTTGTTGTTACACGTTAAGGATTTTGACTCATAGCAATGTAAAAATGCTACATGTTGATGTATGGTTGACAGACTTTGCCTATAGATTTCTTTATAAATGTCCAGTGAAACAGTTTGAAAAGTGACATGAACAGAGTGTGGGTCATCCTAAAGAAGATATTATTAAAATGTTGTTGTTACACGTTAAGGATTTTGACTCATAGCAATGTAAAAATGCTACATGTTGATGTATGGTTGACAGACTTTGCCTATAGATTTCTTTATAAATGTCCAGTGAAACAGTTTGAAAAGTGACATGAACAGAGTTTGGGTCATCCTAAAGAAGATATTCTTAAAATATTCTTGTTACACGTTAAGGATTTTGACTCATAGCAATGTAAAAATGCTACATGTTGATGTATGGTTGATGTATATTTGACAGACTTTGCCTATAGTTTTCTTTATAAATGTCCAGTGAAACAGTTTGAAAAGTGACATGAACAGAGTTTGGGTCATCCTAAAGAAGATATTATTAAAATGTTGTTGTTACACGTTAAGGATTTTGACTCATAGCAATGTAAAAATGCTACATGTTGATGTATGGTTGATGTATATTTGACAGACTTTGCCTATAGTTTTCTTTATAAATGTCCAGTGAAACAGTTTGAAAAGTGACATGAACAGAGTGTGGGTCATCCTAAAGAAGATATTATTAAAATGTTGTTGTTACACGTTAAGGATTTTGAATCATAGCAATGTAAAAATGCTACATGTTGATGTATGGTTGACAGACTTTGCCTATAGATTTCTTTATAAATGTCCAGTGAAACAGTTTGAAAAGTGACATGAACAGAGTGTGGGTCATCCAAAATAAGATATTATTAAAATGTTGTTGTTACACGTTAAGGATTTTGAATAATAGCAATGTTAAAATGCTGCATGTTGATGTATGGTTGATGTATATTTGACAGACTTTGCCTATAGATTTCTTTATAAATGTCCAGTGAAACAATTTGAAAAGTGACATGAAGAGAGTTTGGGTCATCCTAAAGAAGATATTATTAAAATGTTGTTGTTACACGTTAAGGATTTTGAATAATAGCAATGTAAAAATGCTGCATGTTGATGTATGGTTGACAGACTTTGCCTATAGATTTCTTTATAAATGTCCAGTGAAACAGTTTGAAAAGTGACATGAACAGAGTGTGGGTCATCCAAAAGAAGATATTATTCAAATGTTGTTGTTACACGTTAAGGATTTTGACTCATAGCAATGTAAAAATGCTACATGTTGATGTATAGTTGACAGACTTTGCCTATAGATTTCTTTATAAATGTCCAGTGAAACAGTTTGAAAAGTGACATGAACAGAGTGTGGGTCATCCAAAATAAGATATTATTAAAATGTTGTTGTTACACGTTAAGGATTTTGACTCATAGCAATGTAAAAATGCTACATGTTGATGTATGGTTGACAGACTTTGCCTATAGATTTCTTTATACATGTCCAGTGAAACAGTTTGAAAAGTGACATGAACATAGTGTGGGTCATCCTAAAAAAGATATTCTTAAAATGTTCTTGTTACACGTTAAGAATTTTGAATAATACCAGGGCAAAAATGAATGCATGTTCATGTATTGTGGACAGTCTTTGTGTACAGTTTTCTTTGTTAATCTGCTGTAATTTATTTTGATAAGTAACAAACAGAGTGGGGTCATCCTGAAGAAGATCTTGTTAATAGATAAATCCTGTAGGCAAAGTAATGAATTAAAGTAATGAACAAGAAATTAATGTTACAATACATTTGGAAACACTTAAAAAAAAACTATATTTTTGTCAACAATTGAAAGGGAAAAGTCTCATACTGTGATTAGACAATGGTTTTGTAATGTGTAATATAAAATAAGTTGTTAATACGTTTATCTTGTTATTGGGTAAATGAACCGATTAAATAGCAAAAAAATGACAGGCGGATGACGTCAAACACCGCGAGAGCGAGTTAAAATTAGCCTCCGTATAATTTCTCGACCCACTCTCGCGGTACTTTGACGTCATGCGGCCGTCAAGTCTTTCGGCGCGAGCGCGAAGTCGGATCGCGTTGGTCTATGTCAGTTTTTTGGCCGCTGTAAGTATCCGTACCGTAATTTTACTAAGTGACGTGCAACACAGTTTAGGCTGCGGCTGGCTTGTAGTGATGGCCAAACGAGGCTTCCTGAACCAATGAGGCTTTCCAGCCCATTGGTTCGCCAAAAGGTTCATTTACCCGAAGCCTCATGAAACACTGTGCTCTCCAGTGACACCTGCTGTGCAAAGCAATGTATCGCACACGCACACAAATCTATTCATTTTGAGCAACCAAATTGTCATGGTGTGGGCTTTTGAATAAAGTATATTGAAGAAAGTATTTTACTCTGCTTGTGTTAACCTATGTACACACAACTCACACATACACAACTTTGTGTTCAACTATACAGTAGTGCTTGAGTTAGTGATAACAGTGAATGCACAAAATAAAGAAATGAAGAGTTTCGTTGCAAAACGAGATAAATCCATTTTTTAACATTTTTGTCAAAACATGTTTATTATTATGTTATCATGTTATTATTTTGTTTTATGGTGCTACTTAGCTGTATTTTTTATGTTATGAAGGTTTAAATCAAAACAAACCAACTGCAGTTGCATTGAAATTAATTGGAATGCTCAACCAAAAAACAAGATTTCTGAACAATTAAAAAACGGTGGTTATCTCGTTTTGCAACGAAACTCTTCAAATTATCGTGAGTGCAGTGCTTATTGAACTGGGGCTGCAATAGTGCAATGCTTATGGGACTGGAAGTGTGGAACAGCAAACTGCAACACGGAAAATGGTTTACTGGTTTTTATTTAGAAACAAACGTTTTTTAACAGTATTTGGATTGAGGCGGTTTCTGTTTTTAGAAAACACCCTATCACAGGGCACTGATGCTGGACAACATAAGAAGATCAGTGCCAGAATATAAATTGGGATATTGGACCTTCTGTTTGTTCCAATATCCCAATGGATCCTCAGTCCTTCTAGGTTATCCCTAATACAGCAGCAATAATTTATATAATAATAACACTACTACTAATATAGGCTATATAATATAGGTATTAGAACTAGACATATGCTAATTTACTTTAATGATCTACTGAACTAGGCTATGTATAATTTACTCTAATAATCTACTAAACTAAGTGTAATATAATATATAATACAGGCTATGATATATAATGATAACTATACTAGAAACTCACTACAACCTCGCCACTACTCGCTACAACCAACACTTTAACATCAATGCAAACGTACTGCAAACCCCACAAGAGGCGCGAGTTTCGAACCGTAAGCGAAACTCAGAATGAAGCAATGACGTATTCAACAGAAAACGAGGCCTCGTTTGTCATCGTCACGTGATTTTCACGGAAACGATACAAGCCTCGAATCGGGGCTTCATCTGGAACGCCCCTTTTTGCTCGACACAAGCTCCGGAGCCTCGCTTCAGATGTCCCATCACTACTGGCTTGACCATGCATTTGCAGTTGACGGCTCACTTGACGGGGGTTAGACGATGAGCAGCTGAGGTAGTGACTGAAGGCGACGCGTTAAGCTTAAAAGGCTCACTCGAGCGCCTTTATGTTTCTTTCTTACCAATTTTAAGCCAACTGAGGAACACCCTTATCCCAAGTAATGGTTCGACTACGATGTTCCGGTTACTTTAAACCACGCCGGGTGTTGAAAATGTGGCCAATTTCAGGTAAGCTATCTTAGCTATGTGCTCGTTCGCCTAAAGTTAAATTTGTGAAGTCCGTTCTACAAATACACTTAAGATCAGTAACGTTAGTTTATAAAATGCAACTATTTGAATGGTTTTAATTGTCCGCCTATATTTTTATATTTACGATAGTACAACGAGATATTATAGTACATTACATTCTTACAGTAGCCCACGTGATTCCTACAAGTTACTAAGATTTCAGATGCTAGAATGTCAGTTCATTTCTCATTCAGATATTGATAATGACCTATTAAACAACGTATTATTTAACACTGAAGTTAAAGGTTGTGTGTATAATGTTTCTGTCTCATTTTAATGCATCTCTCTCTTACACACTGTTCTGTTTAAGTATGGCTGCCATTTATATATTAATTCTCATGATGCAAGTTTATTTTAAATACTAACATAAAACTGTTTATGGTTATATTGTTTTCACAGATGCATTGATGTGTAGTGATGCAGTGGACAACTGTGAGGATGATACAATCAACATGTTCCTAAACTGTGATGCAGAAACACAATGCCACAACTACACTTTAAAATCACAACTCAACCTGAAGCAACCTACATCTGATATGGGAAACAATGGTGCGGTTTCCCTGACAGGGCTTATGCTGGTCCCAGGCTAAAATGCATATTTGAGCTACAATAATTTAAAAACACCTTTTACTGACATACCTCAACATATATGAGTGTCATTGTTTTGTCACAAGATGCGCACCAGTCTTGTTTTTTTGTAAGGTTTGTTTGTAAAAACTAAAATGTCCTAATATAATTAAATCCTAGTCCTGTAAATCCTGTCCGAGAAACTGCTTCAATGTGTTGAGCTGGCACAAATGTACATATCTCTGCTGAGAAACAACCATCTTTGGTTCAGCTTTACACAGGGTTGATATTGCATCCATTACACAGTCACCAAGCACTTTACCAGTACATACACCAACAGCTTCCAGATAAACACTTGGGATCAGCTCCTGATGACTCCGATAAAGCTGTGTCTTAATTTATTGCAGGGTGGTCTTGCTTTACCTGTTGTAAAGTTACCTTAAACCTTCATATGTGATCAGATGTCATTCAGTGATATTAAACATTTACAATGTGATCAGATGTTGTGCAGTTATATTAAACCTTTACAATGTGATCAGATGTTGTGCAATTATATTAAACCTTTACTATGTGATCAGCTGTTACCTGTCATGCAGTGATATTAAACATTTACAATGTGATCAGATATTATCTGTAAGGAATTTCTTAAACCATATGTAAGCTTTGTAGATTCCACTTAAAAGGATTTAAGTCTGATTTGAAGGAATAAGTGTTGGCAAGTTTGCAAATGAATTCTATCATGGTACCACATAAAAACGAAATAGTTATTGGACTGGCTAAGGTGCACATTTGCTATAAAAAAGACGAAATCACTGTGTAAATATTGGTAGACATACTTTAATAATTTTCAATGCTGCTCCATCAACTCCTGACAGGACGAGGTAATATGTCCTATAGGTTACTTGCCGCGGCCGCTTCATATCGTCTAACCACGAGACGATTGATGGGACAATAAAAGACTATCCGAGCATCGTATGAAGTTTTAACCGTGCTCCTAATTTAAAACATTTACAGCAGTAGCGATATTTGTCATTTCGCTAAAGTTATAGTGAACTACAAACAATCTTCTAACCACCGAATGCATATATTAGCAGCGGAAGTCGGTTGACAAAATGCGGAAGAACGAAGAATTAAAAAGGGGCGTGGCGGAATAAGGTGAATAAAAGGGAAACACAGGGGGAACTGAGTTCGACACAACACCGGAAGTCGGTCGGCGCGAGTCTGACGCATATTTTGAATCAGAAACGGTTGTGGCACGATCAGAGTGCGTGTACTGTACAATCTAATTTTCTTATATAAAATATAAATTAACAAAAGGAAAGTCTGTTTTGGGATACCAGGATGAGGAAGAGGAAGAGGTGAGTGTTCTTGGCGATATGTTGTAGTAGGTATGTTGCTAACTCCGCTGTCGCGGCTGACTTTTTGGTTCCACTCAGCGAAACTCAAGATTTTCTCAGGCGGCGCGCGGTGTTGTTGAAAATAATGCTTCTGTTGGTTTGTTGATGGCGAAATTTCTGAGTTTTTATTGTTAACACCACCGGAAGAAGCATAGGTACCTTCTCGTTTTCAGTCACAACCTTTCATGTTTAACCACTGGCCGTGCGAGCTCGCCAAAGTCGGTTGTTTGTAAAATCGTCGTTGTTTTTGCTGAAGTTGAGTAAAGACATTCTTGAAATTGTAAAGACATTTAGTTTAATTGCTAAACTACAAGTGAACGAAAATTTAATAAATTTGACCGACTACCACAGGTGGTTTTACCTCTACAAAAATCTGCTTGAATGGTAAAGAATGGGAAGCAGCCGTATAGCCATGTAGTAGATGTCTGTATAGACTGAATAAAGAGTGTTATTTGGTGTAATTAGTGGTTTGTTTTATTATATATCTGACTGTTCACAAGTAGAATATGTAGAGGATATATCAAACAGCTTATCCTGAAAGATTCAGGTCAATATCTTAAAAAATTAAAAAGTAATAGCAAAAAAAATTCATATTTTCATGATTCGGTCACACGTTTTCTTGAATTTTAATGGAAAACATGGGACCAAATAAAGTGATGATTTTCGAGTTTCAAATTACCAGTATTTTGTTATTCTTGAACCCATAATATGATCTTGGTCTCATTTAAAAGCTTTTTTCAAGCTCTTTCTATCTGATCAACTACTTTTAGCATTTAACCATTTTGAAAATTTTAGCAACATAGCCTACCTAGTTGTAGTTTGATGTGTGTTTTATTTCGGGGTGTGTACGGACGCAGTAACGTCGCTTAACAGGATTTATTTTAACTCGCAGTTTGTTTTGAAAATCACTGCCACTGACATTTTTGCTAATTTTCGCGATCATTACATGACATTTCACAAAACGCATACAACTTGCACTAGACAGACAGCCAGCAGGTGTTTATCTAAGTTAGCTCGCATGGGTGGATCCTTATAACGTTATACGTTATATCAGCAACATTATAGTTATAGTTATGTCATTGCTGACTTTATCATTTAATGATACGTAGATTGCTGGTAAGCACTATATAAACTGATATTTCTGATCATTAATATTTGTTAATAAAAAGCTGTGTTGCAAATATATAACCTAACCTCTCAATGCATGTATGTCAGTTTACTTAGTAATCTGTTCTGGTTATGATTTTAGTGAGGTGATTGCTGAAGAATCTGTGGCATGCCTAAATAAAGCCATTTGCCATCTGAAGGACATCTGGGAGGAGATTGGCATCCCAGAGGATAAGCGATTAGAGCGAACAAATGTGGTTAAGAATCATGTCAAAGTGAGTGAATGCTTTGAATCATCTGCTGGATCCTGTCGAGTGTCGAAGAAGCTTCAGTGATTCAACTAACAAAACTTCTGTGCTTTAGAGTCTTCTGGATATGATGATCGCGGAGGAAGAGAGTCTGCGGATTCGTCTGAAGACAAATATCAAGACATGTCGCAAAGAGATTAGCAAATTGTGCTTGGAGCTTCAGCTTCCCATGTTTCAAGCAAGTATTTACTCTGCTGCATGCAAATTTTAGGTTTTTAAAGAAAGAATAAACGCTAATAACACTTTTCTTTTGGTTTGTAATGTTTCAAGAGGACATTAGAGACACTATACTTAAGCAGGAGAAAGACCTCCGGACCCATGTTGAAGTTATGCTACGAGAGAAAAATCAAAGAATTCAGACGCTCAAAGCTTTAACAGAGCAGGATCAAGATCTCTGTGATATTCTCTGTTCCCAGCCATTTTCCCGGTCTTCCAGTTCTGTCCCATCTCTGGAAGAGCTGGGGAAATTTCGTCAACACATCGCCCATCTCGCTGATGAGAAGGTAATGACAATATTAGGGGTTGGTTTTAAACCCTAGCCTCCAGGTTTGATACAAATCACAGTGTTTGATGCAGAGTTTTATATCTTTTACAAGGAACGGAGACATGAAGAATTTGTCAAACTCAAGAAAAAGATCATACTTTGCATGGATGATCTGGATCAGTTGCCTGAAACTAGTTTTGAAAAGGTTGTCGTTTGTGAAGATGAAGAGAGTTTTTGCTTGTCTAAAGAAAACATTGATTCACTCAAAGTCCTCCTGCATCAGGTACAACTGAAACTTAATTTAAAATACTGCAGATTTAAGATAAAACAAATGCATAATAATATTTTTAAAAAATATAGTTGGAGAGCAGGAAGGCTGAGAACGAGCGTGTCTGTGGCTCCTATCGAGAGTCGATCCAGAATCTCTGGGAAAGGTTGCAGACTCCACAGGAAGAGCGTGACGCTATTTCTGAACACATGACCCACTCGAAGAGAAGAAACATGGAAGCTGTTAGTAATCTTTTGTTTTGTTGGTTCTGTCACAGACCAAACACACTTTACTCATTTTTGTATGTTTTTTTTGTTAGTTCTACTGTCTATAACGTTACATCACTGCATTAGTTAAAGGATTAGTCCTTTTGTCTTAAAAAAATCCAGATAATTTACTCACCACCATGTCATCCAAAATGTTGATGTCTTTCTTTGTTCAGAAGAGATTGTGTTTTTTTGAGGAAGGCATTCCAGGATTTTCCCCGTTTTAATGGGCTTTAATGGACACTTAAAACTTAACTCAACACTTAACAGTTTTTTTTTAACTGAGGTTTAAAGGACTCTAAACGATCCCAAACGATGCATAATGGTCTTATCTAGCGAATCGATTGTCATTTTTGACAAGAAAAATAAAAAATAAGCACTTTTAAACCACAACTTCTCGTCTTCCTCCGGTCCTGTGACGCGCCAGTGCGACCTCACGTAATACGTCATCACGTCAAGAGGTCATGAATGATGTATCGAAACTACGCCCCAGTGTTTACAAGTGTGGAGAAAGAGGACCATTTCGACGCTGTTGTATGTCGAATTATACTAAGTAATGACTTTGTGTCAGTTTATTGTTTAAAATGGTCAGCAAATGTGCGTTTCATATATGCAACACGTGACCTTTTTTACGTCATAACGCAATTGCGTGGGGTCGCGCTGGCGCGTCGCGGGACCGGGGATGGACGGGAAGTTGTGGTTTAGGAGTGCATATTTTATTTTTCTTGTCAAAAATGACAGTCGTTTCGCTGGATGGGACCCTTGTGCGTCGTTTGGGATCGTTTGGAGTTCTTTGAGACTCAGTTGAAAAAAATTGTTGAGTGTTGAGTTAAGTGTTAAGTGTTGTGGTCCATTAAAGTCCATTAAATGAGAAAAATCCTGGAATGTTTTCCTCAAAAAACATAATTTCTTCTCGACTGAACAAAGAGAGACATCAACATGTTGGATGACATTAGTAAATGGACTAATCCTTTAAGAGTTTTAAAAACAAATCCAGAAAATGTATTAATTGTGTCCTCTGCTGGCAGTTACACACTGAGGTCAGACGTCTTGAGGAACTGAAGCTTAAAAATATCCAGAATGTTACATGGGCCATTCGAAATGAGATTGCCGTGTTCTGGGATAAGTGCTTTTGTAGCTCTGACCAACGGCAAGCTTTTGTGCCCTATTATGATGGTAAGTTATTATTTTTCTTTCTTTTTCTTTCTGTAACTTTTCTGTAAGAGTTTAGATGTTCGCTTTCCTCTCAGATGATTACAGGGAAGAACTTCTGAGCTTACATGATACAGAAATTGTGCGCCTTAAACAGCATTACGAGGATCACAAGGAGCTTTTCGAAGGTGTTCACCAATGGGAAGAGAACTGGAGACTTTTCATAGAGCTTGAAGTAAGTTCATTTAAGGGCACTGGCATGCAAAGACGTATATTAGTACAGCTAAAACATTTTGTTGTTGTTTTATTTTTAGCAAAAGGCCAAAGATCCATCCAGATTCACCAATAGAGGAGGACACCTTCTGAAGTTGGAGAAACAACGGGCTGATCTGGTCAAAAGCCTTCCCAAGGTAATTATGACATCTATTAAAGGAATAGTCTACTCATTTTCAATATTAAAATATGTTATTACCTTAACTAAGAATACATCCCTCTATCATCTGTGTGCGTGCACGTAAGCGCTGGAGCACGCTGCGACGCTTCGATAGCATTTAGCTTAGCCCCATTCATTCAATGGTACCATTTAGAGATAAAGTTAGAAGTGACCAAACACATCAACGTTTTTCCTATTTAAGACGAGTAGTTATACGAGCGGATTTTAAAGCGGATTTAAAAGAGGAACTATATTTTATGGCGTAATAGCACTTTTGGGAGTACTTTGACTCGCCTGAAAAGTCCGCTCCCCTTCTCCCTCTCATAATGGGAGAGGGAGGGTGTTACTGCGCCGAGTCGAAGTACTCCCAAAAGTGCTATTACGCCATAAAATATAGTTCCTCTTTTAAATCCGCTTAGAAAAGCGCTACGTTTTATTTTGTACCACCAAACTTGCTCGTATAACTACTCGTCTTAAATAGGAAAAACGTTGATGTGTTTGGTCACTTCTAACTTTATCTCTAAATGGTACCATTGAATGAATGGGGCTAAGCTAAATGCTATCGAAGCGTCGCAGCGCGCTCCAGCGCTTACGTGCACGCACACAGATGATAGAGGGATGTATCAACAATTCTTAGTTAAGGTAATAACATATTTTAATATTGAAAATGAGTAGACTATTCCTTTAATATTATAAGGCTACTCTTTAAAAAAGCTTGAAGATTTGTAACCCAGTATCTCATTTAGCTTGAGAAGAAGCTGAAGGCTGAAATTGAGCAGTGGGAGCAGGAGCAGAACAGAGAGTTTGTGGTGAATGGACAAAAGTTTATGCAGTTTGTGGCTGATCAGTGGGAGTCCTACCGACTGGAGAAGGAACGTGAAAAACAGGAAAGGGTTCGTAACTTGCTTAACTTGCCATATAAGTAGTATTAACCCGTACAATTGTAATAGACAGATCTTGGACCTGATTTCATGCTCCGATTCAAATGTCTGGACACATTAAATTATATATATGTATGTACAAAAAAAGAAGAAAAAACATTTTAATAATACAAGCACTGTCTTATGTTGTTCAGCAACAAAAGAAAAGCAAGCAGACAGGGGACATGGTGCGAACACCAACTAAACAACGATTTCTGGGCAACACAACACCTTGCACAGCTCGAAAGGTAAAGGACAAAATTATTTTATTTTTCTTGTTTTTTATATATAGAAGGCCAAAATTTTAAATTATATTCTTGTTTTCATTTTTCACACTGGTATGCTGTGTATTTTAAGTAAATGCATGGCTGTTGCGATATTAATTGTTTGGCTTTTCCTCAGTTTAATGCTCCTTCAAGTACTGGCACTTCTAACAGCACTATCCGATCTGTTTGTGGTGGGACTGTCTGTCACCCTCCAAAGGTCAGTGCATGGCTTTAGCCAAACTATTGTTCTTAAGCTTTTAATTAACTAACATACTCAATCCTGTTCTGATTAACAAAGGTAATGTGTCTACTTTCAAAGCAGGGTAATGCGGTGAAGACTCCAGCCTGTGGTAAACCTCCTCATCAAGGTACGCTAGAGCGCAATAAGGAGAATATTTGTCATCTTACTGTTGGTGTGGGTGGGGCGATGATGGTCCCTGCAAGTCCACAACGAAACTTCAGCATTAACTCTGTTGCAAGTACCTATACAGAGTTTCAGGTAATTTTCGGTCTGCCCCCTTAGTCTCCACTGGTATCTCACAGTCTAGTTAAAAGAGAGCAAGAGGTTTCAAGTCTTTTCTAGGCAATTGTTCTGTTAATGCCTGCTGAACATTTGAGATACTGACATACTATGCTAACAAAAAATTTTTTCTAAAGGAATTTGTTAAGCCTGAATCTATAAAAAAAAAATGGCAAACACATTTTCCCAATTTGGCATGTTTAAACACAATTGTTTTCCTTTTTTTAACCGTTTATGCACCATAAAATTTATATAAATGCAATTTATTTGGAATCAGGGTTCCCAAACTGGGGTTCGCGCACCCCTTGTGGTTTGTAAAGGAACTGCAGGGGGTTCATGAGTTGATAAAAGCAATTAATTATAATGAAATCATTAAATGTAAAAAAGAAAATCTAAATATAACAGTTACTAACAAAAATACATATTGTATTTGTTTATTCTGAATGTCATGTGACCATTATACAACACTACAATATATTCAATATGTATTTTTTTTAATACATTTTACAATATGTAAAATGGACAGATACGTTTTATGTAACAATAATAGAAAATTACCAAACAAAGGTATAATAACAATAACTATTTAAACTATAAAATTATTAAAATATTTACATAAAATAGCAAAGGTTCAGTAAATAATATTCTTGTGTATATATAGTCACTGATTAGATTTTTTATATCCTCATGTCCTCTCTTATAACTTGACTGTTTGTTTTCTTCTAATCTACACCTAATATTAACCAAGTTACTTTTGTCATGTACATATCAGTCTAATATTTAACTCCCCTCATGCTTGTCCCTGGCTCTATTCTGCATAAAGACATAAAAAGCAATTTACAAAAACATTTACCGTAATTCAAAAAATCTAATTTGTTATTTCTTTTTAAAGCGAGACCTCTCCAAGTCATCTCAATCTAAACATGCGCCTGGAATTCTAAACTCAACCATCATTCAACTTTAATTCTTCTGCACACTCGATAAACTGCTATTAAGACGGGAAATTTGTAAATGATGAGTTTTGGGTTCTCGTTCTTTATAGCTAAAGCTATGCATTTTATATGTAAATGATATAATAATATAATAAAATATAATATATTTTAAATGTTTCTGAGGGATTCTACCTGTAGGTTCACTTTAACACTAGACTAAACACTGCTTTATGCATCTCTGTAATTTAACAAACTGGTGAGCTGTCCAAATTATACAAGTGTTGTTTCTGACTATTTTGTACTTGGTCAAAATCATAGTGTATGTTATGTTATACTTTGAATGTTTTGCACAATTTATTGTAAAAATACTGCATTCTTTTTAGTAATGAACGTTTTACTACATTAAAAGTACAGCTTAAAGCTATGTGCGAGTTCTGTCTTAATTTTAATTAAACTATTTAAAAATGAACACACCTCAAAGAGTGTGGTATTACTTTTAATAAACTTTACTATAATGAAAATCAACACAGATTTTTAAGGACATTTTTACATTGGTAATGCTGATGTTTTAAAACAGCAATGTAGCCATAAGGTTATAAGAAACAGGGTTCCCACGGGTCCTTGAAAGTTTGTGAATCTGGGTAAAAAAATTCAAGGCTGTGGGAAGTTTTTGAAAATATACATACATAGATACAGGTCATTGAAAGTATTTGCAATATCATAAAAATTCTAGACTTTTTAAGCACACGTGCTAAACTGTTCACTTTAAATGCTTATATCTTCTGTATGCGAATGTTGATTCATACCAATACTCATATTTTGCATAGTTGTTTTTGACACATGAAAACATCTCGGGTTACGTATGTAACTGTTGATCCCTGAGAAGGGAACGGGACGCTGCGTCTCCCTTGCCATACTTCCTGCGTTCCTGTATTACGCTGTCTTTGGCAATATTTCAGATAGTGATATACTTCCTGGCTCCAACGTCACCCTGTCTTTGTCGTTAAGCCTCACCATTGGTTGAATTTGATATGCATATTCAGACACACTTACCCCGGGAGACGTCCCCAAAGTGTCACCCCAGTGACGCAGCGCGAGTTCCCTCGAAAGAAAACTGTAGCAATGTATCTTAGAAGGGAACACGATGTAACCTTACTCTCACTTGAAATGTGTCCCTACATTTAGTCCTTGAATTTGAAGGTATTGGACCTGGAAAGTCCTTGAAAGGTCCTTGAATTTGAAGTTAACCAAGGTGTGGGAACCCTGCAGAAATTATCGCTTTTTTTCAGCAAGGTTTGGTCTTCTTTATTTGGAAAATATACAGGGATAAATCATGGAAAAATGCAATATCAATATCCAGTTAAACACATTTTGGAAAGATTTTATTCTGTAGAGCTATAAATTATGTGGACAACAAAAATAAACTATTGTACATCAGTATTATTAGCTACTCAAGATTATTTTGGAAAGATTTAGAAACCTTTAACTTAATAGAAGGGGTATGATAGAAATTTGATGTAATTTATTATTTTTAGAATGATGACTTGGAATGAATAATTTATTATACAGTTATCTATATTTTTATATAGATAAAATATGGATATATTTTAGGGCCGGGACTCGATTAAAAAAATTAATCTAATAAATTAGAGGCTTTGTAATTAATCTAAATTAATCGCATTTTAATCTCATATAAATATTTGACCTGAGAACATTAAGAAGTATTTTTACATGGATTTTTATGAATAATGACTGAATACATAAGCTTAACAAAATATTGTTTATTTTTGTTCAACCAAGTGGTTGTACCCGGAGTCGGGCTAATGTCCACGCTAGCTGCTGTATGTTTTGCATTGAGATGATACTTGAGGCTCGATGTGCTGCGGTGATATGTGAATTCCTTGTTGCATATCTTACACACAACCATGCTCTTATCGACGCTTACCAGTGATGCGCGGGTCAATGTATAAACAACCCGCCCGCAACTCGGAGCGCAAAGAAAAAAAAAAATATATATATTATACCCGACCCGCTTCCTGGCCCGCATTTCTTAAAGTAGTCATTTGTTTAATAATTGCAGGGTTCGGGACTTCTCAGGTTTTGACTGTCTGTGTTCTGGTACCTATGTGCGCGGATGCCCCACCTCGCGCAATAAAAACAACAAAACATAATATACTATATAGCCTATATTAAAATTAAAATATATAAAAATGTGCATAATATATTTTTTAAGTTGCACATCGTTTATAGGTTTCTTAAGTGGTATTCTGATGTGAAAAGCGCTGCATAATGTACTCGCCTTTAGTGTTACCATTGAAACTTAACTAAATAAAAAAATAAGAGGTGATATATAGCTTTAGCCTACATAAATGCTTATTGCTTTAATGTTGCGAGTTCCTCTTCAGCTTTTCTTGCTGGTATGTTTATAATAGTTCATTGTTCAGAGTTCATATTGATGATCTTATAGTCAATTAAAAAATGTTCTTACAAACTGACTCTATTCGTTTAACTTTTTTCCTTTACCTGCCGTCGCTGTTCTCTGTGCGTGTCCTCCGTCAAAGTAGCCTATTAAAATTAATATGAAGTTGATTTTTAGAAGTCTTAAGCACACCGCAAATCAAACGTGCTGCTACATTATGCTCTAAATGCGCGTGTAAATTTAACTTCTGGGCACTGCCAGGCTGATTTTTTGAAAAGTAAGTGATATAGGCTACTCACTGCATGTTTTGGCATTCGGTAGCATATGCATCAATGAGATGCACGGTGTTGCTTTTAATGTTCTTTTTTAATTTATATTCACAAAACCTAACAACAAAACATTGTTTATAATTACGAGACAAATTATTTGAAACGAAATTCGTTTTAAAGTAGCAAACAAAACTTAAATTAAACCCGTAATAAACTAATTAAATTGAAAAAAAAAAAAAACATAACAACAATATTTAAACCCAACAATACTCAAACATTAACATATAACAGACATTAGGATACATGTTAAAATAATCTGTATTTTGGGCAAAACCTCCGTTGCAAACCTCCATTTACCAGAATAAATCATTTTTTACTTTGAAAAGGATGCGTTGTCACGTTAAAATCAGCTGTTCGTTTAGGTTCCGTCTACTTTTATTTACACTGCATCACAACCCCGGAGTTCTCGAACTAAAACAGGGTCTGCAGCATTTACGAATGACTCTATTAAGAAGTGCGATTAAAATGCGTTAAAATGTTTAACGCGTTATTTTTTGTGTAATTAATTAATCTTAATTAACGCGTTAAAGTCCCGGCCCTAATATATTTATATAGATTTTTTATATTATATAATAGCATACACTGTAAAAAAAATCCGTAAAAAAACGGTAAATCTCTGGCAGCACGGTCGCCAGAGAAATTCCGTCAAATTACGGTAAAAAATGTTTTTCAAAATTACATACAAAAACCGTAAAAATACAGAGAATCTTTTACAGTCCTAATTCATTAAATTACAGAATATTAATGTTAATAATTGTTATAAAACTGTAGAAAAACAGATAAATTATGTGAAATACAACTTCTTTGCAGGTCAATCCCTGTAAATATACGGCTTTTATTAGTTTTTTTATTAAATTGCTCTGTATTTATACAGTAGTTTTATTTTAAAATACAGTTTATCTTTGTAAAATAACAAAATACGTTTTTATACAGGTGTTTTTTTTAAGTATGTGAAAATACATGAAATACAACTACTTTTCAGGTCAATCCCTGTAAATATACAGCTTTTAGTAGTTATTTTATTTAATTGCTCTGTATTTATATAGTAAAATTCTTTTAAAACAACTAAAAAAAACGTATAAAAACGTAATAAGTATGTGAAAATACATCAAAACCATCTACTTTTCAGGTTAATCTCTGTAAATGTACGGCTTTTAATAGTTACTTTATTAAGTTGCTCTGTATTTATACAGTAATATTTTTTTAAATACAGTTTATCTTTGTAAAATAATTAAAAAGACCTGTGTAAAAACATAGCAAGTATGTGAAAATGCACGAAAAACAACTACTTTTCAGGTTAATCTCTGTAAAGGTATGGTTTTTATTAGAGCCCGACCGATTTATCGTTTTGCCGATTTTATCGGCCGATATGAGCATGTCGCAGATATATCTGTATCGGCGTATAAGGCGCAGATATGCGCCGATATGAACGTTTGTTACAGAACACATTAAATGCATTTGAAAGATGTAAGTACTTGTTTGTCCAGCAGAGTGCGCCATACTGGTTGCTAATGGCGACCCAGATCACTCACTGTAGTGACACCAGCCAATCCCCCGCCCCCTTCACTTCAGTCAATCTCTCAGTTCAGGTGGCATGGAAGCAGTCACGCAGTGTCTTCACAACATTGTTACACCTGGTATTAAGACGCGCTTTGGTCGATTGGATTATAAATGGACAAGAGAGACGCATTCCCGCTTACATTTGGTGTTTTTAATCCGTCTCTTTGTCGACTTGCGAGTTAAAACGCAAGCGGGAGAAATGACGGGAGACGGAGAAATGACACGTTTAAACTACGCGCAGCCGTGCACTTATATAACACTATATGAGATTACTGCTGCTTGTGTTGTTAGTTAACATGCTCATTTCAGAGCAATTGATTCAATAAGCTTGCGCAAATCTACACCCTTGCTAAATAAAAGAGGCGGAGCGAAGACGCTTTAGTTTTATAAAAGTTTAAAGTTTGCACAGAACCCTGGGTTTGTGTTATAAAAACTTTGTGCACAACATTAAACATAGCGTACATTAGTATGTGCTCCGTCAAGCATTGTCTTCGCAACTGTGAGTGGCTAACTAATTTGTGAAGAACACAACTTACTGTAAAGCTAATATTAATCAATGACTTCATACGTTTCTCTTTATAACGTTATTCTCGTCAAAACTGCAAATGATGCAAGTTTTATGTATTTTTTGTTCTCTTTGTGTTTTAAAGTTATTTATAATAAGTGAAGTTTACTGTTTAGTGCACTGATATCCAACTAATTTTGAATAATAAAGTTTATTGTTAACTTCTTGCCTATAGTACATATCTTTGTCACATCAATATAAGTGTTGGATCACCACATTTGTGAGTGATCATTGCATTGCATTGTATTTATTCATAGTATATTATGTTAAAGTATATAGTTTATTCTATGTACAGTACTTTAGTATAATATAGTACTGTAGTATATACTGAACTATAATATACACATAAAGAATATCGGCCGATATATCGTTATCGGTCTTTTTTTACTCCCTAATATCTGTATCGGCATCGGCCCAAAAAAACGCATAACAGTTTACTCTTAAATATAGCTTATCTTTACAAAACAACTAAGAACAATGTATAAAACCCAATAACTACATAAAATCAAAGACTAAAATATTACAGAAATATATTTTAACAAAATTATTGGATAATAGAAAAATAATCATAGTATGTTAAAATACCTCAAAAGCTACATACATAATCTGGAAATTAAGGTATTTAGTTGTCGTTATATAAAACAGCCATGTCTACGAACAATAATTTTGTGTTAAAATATAGCCAATCTCATGTATAGTAACTAAGAAATGTTATTTCTTGCAGTAAAATAAAAACTATAAAAATGTAAAGGGTACCTCCTTTAAAACAGAACAGTCATTTAAGTGAATTGTAAACAAAAATGTAATGTTAATTGGACAGTAGAAATACAAGCAAAGCATGAAAAAATAGCTACATTATGATAATTAATAAAATAATTGTCAAATAAAAAATTTTACTGGCAAAATAAAAACATTTCATTGAGGAAAACATTTCAGGACTTTTCTCCACTCAATGGACTTCAATTGCAACCAAAATGTTGAAGTCCAAATCAATGCAGTTTCATGGGCTGTGCACAGTCGCACCTGAGAAATAGGGTCTTACAGTATCTGAAACAATCTATCATTTTCAATAATAATAATAATAATAATAATATTATTATTATTATTATTATTATTATTATTATTATTATTATTATTATTATTATTATTATTATTATTATTATTAATAAAAATAATAATAAAAATAATAATAAATATAGCTGCAAGCAGCGATACCGGGGTCAAGCCAAACATGGCAAAAAATTATTCATACGTGATAACTGTCATGATTTAAGATATAAGTTTGCATTAGTTTTATGAAAAAAATAGCAATTTTTTCGTATCTTGAGACCACTAGGTGGCGCTGTGCCAAAACAATAGATGGTGCCTCAGGGCATGACTGTGATGACACATACCAAATTTAGTGTAAATACAATAAAGCTATACGGAGATATAGCCTTAAATGACTTGACCACTAGGGGGCACTGACCAAACAATAAATTGTGACTCAGGTCTTGATTGTGATGACACCCACCAAATTTGGTGTAAATACGATAAAGAGATGCAGAGATATAGCTTCAAATCTCTTGACCACTAGGGGGTGCCGAAAAGTTTACAAGTCCTCCCAGAACATGTTGCTGATGAACCATACCAAGTTTCATAAAATACGCAATTGCGTTTCTGAAATACTTGAACTTAAAGAAAAAATTCAAAATGGCCGACACACAAAATGGCCGACCAAAAACCATTTGGTATCGTTTGACTCGGCATGCCTCAAGAAATCTAACAAGACCAGTCTCATAATTTTACATTCAAGTTTGCAGTAGTTATAAGCAAAAATATACATTTTTTATATCTCGTGACCAGTAGGGGGCAGAGTGACGAAATGGTGCATGCACCCTCAGGTCATTTCTGTTATGACATATACCAAGTCTCATATAAATACGCAAAAGTTTTGCGAAGATACAGGCTCAAACACATTTTGGCTAGCTAGCCCTCGCATTCTTTGATGCGTTATACGACAACGGATAGGTCTACCGAAAAGCTTTTGATAACTTTTTGTCTAGAGTGTCTCTAGATGATGCATACCAAAAATCAAGCCAATCACACGAGCGCTCTAGGAGGAGTTCGAAAAAGTAGGTGTTCAATTAATTCAAAATGGCCGACAGGAAGTAGGTTTGACTCAGAAATATTTGGTACAGTCGGACTCAGCATGAGCCAAGGAATCGATAGAGTGAATTCTTATGTCATAGTGGCAATTTAATCAAATGATATAAAGATTTTAAACAATTAATTTACATATCCTGACCACTAGGTGGCGCTGTCCTAAAGATTTATAGGTGCGCTCAGAACATGTCACTGATGAACCATGCCAAATTTTATAGCGATACGCCATTCTGTTTGTGAAATACTGAACTTAATGAGAAAATTCAAAATGGCCGACACCCAAAATGGCCGACCGAAAACCGTTTGGTATCGTTTGACTTGGCATGCCTCAAGGAATCTAACAAGACCACCTTCATGATTTTAGACTCAAGTTTGAAGTAGTTATAAGCAAAAATAGGCATTTTTCGAATTTCGTGACCACTAGGTGGCGCTGTGACGAAACGTTGCAGGCACCCTCAGGTCATGACTGTTATGACACATACCAAGTTTCGTGTCGATACAATAAAGTTTTGCGAAGATACGGCCTCACGTCCGTTTTGGCGTGCTCGCCGACATATTTGTTGTCACTGTGTACGAGAACGCAATGGTCTATCAAAAAGCTTTTGATAACTTTTTGTCTGGGATGTCTCTAGATGCTACATACCAAAGGACATGCAAATCAGACGAACGGTCTAGGAGGAGTTAGAAAAAGTAGGTTTTACGGAAAATTCAAAATGGCGGAAAGATTTGCATGACACAAATGGCATCAATGTGCAGTGTTGCCAACTTGGCGACTTTGTCGCTAGATTTAGCGATTTTTCAGACCCCTTCAGCGACTTATTTTTAAAAAAGCGACTAGCGACAAATCTAGCGACTTTTTCTGGCGTTGTTGGAGACTTTTGGAGACTTTGTGACTTGAAAGCACGTATCATTCACTCTTCTCAACGAGCAGCTACCGCTGCTTCCGTGGGCTCCACCCTCATCCCAAAGCACTCACAGGTGGCCTAGTCCTCGCGCAGGAGAGCATATAGGTGTGTTCGACTTCATGCGGCGCTGCGCAGACCGATCGGTGGCTGACTTGAAGCAGTGCATTCCGGTTAGTATTTTTGTCCGACTTCAGCTGGCGCTGCAGGCACGTGATTGTGTCATATGGGTTTTAAGTACCGCGAGAGCGGTTCGAGATCAGCCGCCTGAGTAAGCCAGCGCAGTTCGCGAAGAGGAGCTGCACGGGCTGTAACGACGACACAGCTGTTTCACGATTGGTCGGATTCACCACATGACAACAATCACGTGCATTTCGTGTTTATTTTCACGCCCTCAGTTCCACAAATGCTCACAAATCGGTATTTTTATAACAGTTAAAGCTATTTTCATGTAGTCGCGATGTTATATTGTGTCATCTTCATCAAAATAAAATGGATAAAAAACGTAGACCCCACTACATTGGTATTTAAATAATATATGCTTATGTTGAACTCTTTATTCTTGTAAAACACTGCTGTAAGCCTCTTCAGTTCCACTCATGCTCATACACGGACATTCAAAACAGTATAATTCACTTTTTATGTAGTTTACATCTTACAAATCATGTTTAATGTGATTAAGCAAGCAAACGGCACGTGATCAGCCATGCCTGACGTAAATGCAGCAAGCTACGGGAACCACAGCGCGTTCGACTTCACGTCTCCGTTTTCAGCTCCTCCCCGCCTGCACGCGGCTAATCTCGCCGATCGGTTACATCCAGCCACAGCCGATGTCGAACACACCTGATCTCTCCCAGCTGCAGTCAGGACAGGAGATGTTGTACATCTTTCCGCGTCCAGACGGCATAATCGTGCATGCGGGAAGCCGGAGCTGCCTGATCCCGCAATGGCTTACATGGCGGGATGTAAATAAATGGTCTTTTAGTAAAATAAATCACTGTACAAAAATAAATGTATTTGAGTAAGCTGAGCAGCAGCACAGAACAGGCAAAGTGAACGTAGTTGACGCTTTAATTAGCTATACAAGTTACCTGCAAAACAACGTTTCCCATCATTTATCAGTTTATCCTCATATGTTTTAAAACTGTACTATTTGGACATATTTTAAACATGAACATATTTCGTTTCATTAGAACAGAAAAGAACAGTAAAGAACGAGAAAACATTTTTATGCATTCATGTGTATTAAAATTACATTTGTGATCGTTCATAGAGAAAGAGAAACGTGAAAAAGCCAATATAGTAAGAATGCAAATACGAC
The DNA here is from genome assembly GCF_027580225.2 of Misgurnus anguillicaudatus. Classification (NCBI taxonomy): domain Eukaryota; kingdom Metazoa; phylum Chordata; class Actinopteri; order Cypriniformes; family Cobitidae; genus Misgurnus; species Misgurnus anguillicaudatus. Next base: position 33,415,683 of record NC_073342.2, read on the forward strand.
GTGATGACGTCACTATTATGCTAATGACGCAATGACGTAATCTAGCAACATTTAGCGACTTTCCAAGCAAGCTTTAGCTACTTTCCATTGAAAATAGTTGGCAACACTGTCAATGTGTGCATTTGAATCATCATGAGCAAAGGATTCAGAGGAAACAAGAATTTAGTTTCTAGGACTCACGGGTCAGAAGTTATGAGCATGAACATAAGTGGATTTTTGGACTGTTGGTGGCGCTAGAGGGTTTGAGTCAGACACACCAATGTTGCTATAGTAACTTCTGAGACTGTAATATACATGTGTGCCAAATTTCATAACTTTCCTACGTACGGTTCTATGGGCTGCCATTGACTTTTGGGTGGAAGAATGAGGAAGAAAAATAATAATAAGAATATAGCTGCAAGCAGCAATACCGGGGTCAAGCCAAAAAGGGCACAAAAGGATGTAAAATTGAGATTGGATAAGCAGATTGAAGAACCTAGGTAAACCTAATAATTTTAGATGAAAAAACAAAAAAGTTACCAACAAAAATAATCTATGTTCTTGTCTACTGCAATCGTCCTTCTGTTATTGACCATCATGGAACATTAGAGCACTGAAGGACATGTGAGTGGTGTTTGCAGTGGCAAAACATGGGTCACATCATGTTACAACAAGTTTAATTAGTCAAAAGAGACCGTCCCTGTGTCTCTACGATGTTCTGATGCAGAGATATAGCTTTTGCAAAAACGGTTGATAAGGTATTCTCATTGGTTGCTAGGGAGTGAATTGGCAACCACCAGTGATTATAGTCAAAGCCATGAAAGGAATAATCAATGATGACTCATGGTTTTAGATGTGGTGTTGCAGTAATTTTAGGCAAAATACCATATTCTATCTCAAAACCAGTAGGTGGCGCAATGACAAAATTGTGCATGCAACATCAGGTCATGATTGTGTTACATCTAGCTAGTTTTATGACTATACACTTTAGTTTAGTTAAGAAACAGTTGTATGACCGTAGGGCTGGCTTGTTATCAAAGGTTTTGTTCAATTATAAGGCCAACTAGTGGTGCAAGCATACAAATTTTTTTGTGTGGTCTCAGAATGTGCTCATGCATCAGCGTATCAAATCTGGTGAAAAAATATATTTTCGTTACAAAGTTACAACCATTTATGTGTAAAAAACACAAAATTTGAAGGTAATTTTTCGTTTTTTGCAATTTTCGACCATTTCTGATGAAAATTTTAATATAACGCCAATAGAACTTTTTGTTCAGAAGGTAAAGTTAGTTTCTTCCTATGGTGTTTTCGAGTCGATCGGAAAAACGCTCGCGGAGATATTCGCGTATGTTTTTTAAACGTTATTTTGATGCACAGGGCTAACCATAGAACAAATCCTGGCATGTTTGGTATCGTTGGACTCGGCAACTATTCAAAACTCCAAGGAAACAAGTCCCGTGAAAATACATAATTCACAGCCAAAGTTATAGGCGTATAAAACATTCGTCTGGCCACTAGGTGGCGCTGCAACGAAACTGTGCATGCACCCTCAGTTCTTGACTGGCAGCTCACGTACCAAGTTTCGTGTCAATAAGTCTAAGTTTGGCAAAGATACAGCCTAATATCAGTTTTTTTGCGCTCTGCGTAAAATTCGTTAAGGCGGTATACGAAAAACGGATTGGTGTATCAAAATTCTTTTGATAACTTTTTGCCGTGAGCGTCTCTACATGACACATACCGTTTTTCGTGGGAATCGGACAAAAGCTCTAGGACGAGTTCGAAAAAGTAGGTTTTACGAATAATTCAAAATGGCGGGTAATTTTTCATGACGGAAAATGATGTCATAGGGTCCAATCGAATCGTCTTGAGCCAAGGAATCAGAGGAAGCAAGAATTTTGTTTCTAGGACTTACGGACCAGAAGTTATAAGCAAAAACATAAGTGCAACTTTGGACTGTTGGTGGCGCTAGCGGGTTAGACATAGAGACTCCAAAATTGCTGTGGATACTATTTGGACTGTCCTCTGTCAGTGTGCCAAATTTCATAACTTTCCTACGTACGGTTCTATGGGCTGCCATAGACCGCAATGGCGGAAGAAGAAACGGAAGAATAACTAATAATAAGAAAACTAACAAATACAATAGGGTTCTACGCCCCTTCGGGGCTTGACCCCTAAATATAGCTGCTAGCAGCGATTATCGGGGTTCAAGCCATTTAGATCACAAGACGTTTAAGGACATGGCCATATAGTAGGGCTGTCAAAAGATTAATCGCGATTAATCGCATCCAAAATAAAAGTTTGTGTTTACATAACATATGTGTGTGTACTGTGTGTAAATATTATGTATATATAAATACACACACATTCATGTATATATTTATGAAATATTTGCATTTATATACTGTTTATACATTTATATAATTTATATAATATAGAAATATAAATATTCTATATATAAATATTACCAATTTTTCTTAAATATATATATTATTCTGTGTGTTTTTATATATACATAATATTTACACACAGTACACACACATATGTTATGTAAACACAAACTTTTATTTTGGATGCGATTAATCGCGATTAATTTTTTGACAGCCCTACCATATAGATATTCTGCATTGTATATTGTACACACACACGTTTACCTGAGAAAGGAGAAACAAGACTGTTAAAGAACAAGACTTAAAGGAATAGTCTACTGATTTTCAATATTAAAATATGTTATTACCTTAACTAAGAATTGTTGATACATCCCTCTATCATCTGTGTGCGTGCACGTAAGCACGAACTAGTCCTTGGGAGTACTTCGACTTGCCTGAAAAGTCCGCTCCCCTTCTCACTCTCATAATGGGAGGGGGAGGGTGTTACTGCGCCGAGTCGAGGTACTCCCAAATGTGCTATTACACCAACAAAAAAAGTTCCTCTTTTAAATCCGCTTAGAAAAGCGCTACGTTTTATTTTGTACCACCAAACTTGCTCGTATAACTACTCGTCTTAAATAGGAAAAACGTTGATGTGTTTGGTCACTTCTAACTTTATCTCTAAATGGTACCATTGAATGAATGGGGCTAAGCTAAATGCTATTGAAGCGTCGCAGCCACTCCAGCGCTTATGTGCACGCACACAGATGATAGAGGGATGTATCAACAATTTTTAGTTAAGGTAATAACATATTTTAATATTGAAAATAAGTAGACTATTCCTTTAATATTGACATGGTTATACACTCATTTGGTATGTAGTTTTTTTTATAAAAAACAAAAAATATATAATTCTTACTGCAAATGTCGTGTAAGTGCCTCCAAAATTATGTTCACGTTTCACAGCTATCATAAAATGACATGAGTGTTAAAATTGATAACTCAGAACAATTGAAGTGGTAGTCTTTCACTAAATGTGATTTTAATATTATAACAGTAAAATCATGAAGTTAAAGGTGCAGTGTGTACATTTTAGCGGCATCTAGTGGTGAGGTCCCGAATTGCAACCAATGGCTTACACTGTTAAAAATAAACCGTACATTTTACGGTAGAAAACCGGCAGCTGTGGTTGCCAGATCTTTACCGTCAAAAATACGGTAGCAATGTTATTGGTTTTACGGGATTGCACCCATTGTACTGTATATTTTACAAATTTATAAATGTTTTTTTACAGTTTATAACTGTCTATTTAACATGTTTATGTTGCTAAAACAGTTTATATCTGGCAAATTCAAGGGTTAACATTGTAATATTTATGGTTCATTACCATTTTTACAGCTCAAAACTATTTATTGTAAAGGTTTATGTTGTACAAATGACATTTCGGTACCATCTATTTTACAGCTCAGAACTGTCTAATTTAAATGCTACACTGTAAAAAAATCTGTAAAATAGATTACCAGTACTATTTCCATTATGTTTATAGACATTTCCTTTAATTCCTTTAAAATACTGTAAATTTACAGTACATTCTCCGTAGTCTTTACAGACACTTTAATCCGCCTATGAAACGCAACAATGGTGACATTCAACAACAAAGCTTCATGCTGCAATGCATGCTGGGTACCAGGATTGTAGAAAACTCATTCATAACTCCCATCATGCATTGTGACATGACAAAATTGTGCAACTTTCTTACCATTTACTGTCACCATCGTTGAGATTTGTATCCAAAGTGTTGATGTCTCTCTGAAGCAAAAAAAGAAACTAACTAAAGCATTTCAGCAGTCTTGTTCAAAGCAGTGTCATTTTTTCAACTGAGCATTACTTTTTTGTGCTTTATATCTTTATTGTTCTTTTATCATTTTATGTTCATAAAATATTTATAAAATTTTATGCATATAAAATTATATGCATGACATACAAGCAATCAATAGATCACATGATAGTTTTTCCTACTCCCTCTAGCAATAAACAAGTGGTCTTAATAAAGCACTGTTGCAATTGCTAAAAGAGGAGAGCTAGGTCAATAAAGGGCACAAGGACAAATGCCTAACTAAAGGAAACACTAATTACAATAGTGGTGACTTCAAATGAATCTTAAACAACCAGAAACTGGAGATTTAATGGGATAAATTTGGTGGAAAATATCCATTTGACTTGTGATTACATCACGTCAGAAAGAATATTTGTCTACTAAATCACGTGTGTGGATGCTGGAATAGTTGAGGACTTGTATCTTGTTTTGACAGCAGTTGTAAACTTATCGTCCATGTTTAGAAAATAATTGTAATTTTATGTTTAAAAGTAAATTTAGTGTGATAAAAGTAGAAACTTGATGACAAATGCCTGCATGATGACCACTATAGTGCAGACTGATATTATTCAAATTTTTAAACTCTATCAACAAGGATTTAGTAAAATATAAACAGATGGTTCAGTATATTGGTAACAAATATATTCTCTAAAAGTTTTAATGTTACACCAATAACGCATAATGCCATATCTATTACGCTGATATTGCTCAAGAATTTTTTTTTCATTTTTATGGTAATACAGTATCTTGTTAATTTTACTGCAATAAACCATATTTTTATATGTTTTTTACTGTTAAATGTAAGGTCTTAGTCTGTAAAACTAATTAAAGTTTTTCACAGTGAATCCTACGGTTATCACATGTTTTGTGAAATACGGTTTTATTCTGTATCACTTATACGGTATTTTACTGTTTAATTTACAGACATTTTTTACAGTGTAGTCCACTGCTCACCCCTCGCTTTTGAAACACATAGAGAAGCTACGGTAGCCGCCACCAGACAAACATGTCATCGTCGGAGACAACTTAGTAAAAAAAGTGTCTGTTAAGGGCTTCTGTGGAAAAATGCCGGCACAAAATGTTGACTTCTATGTAAGGGGACCCTCAGTGTATGTAGATAAAAAGGTCTCGTTCTAAGGTAATAAACACATACTGGTTCATTATGAAAGGTCTTTATACACCCCTGATAATATAGTTTCGTATATCATTTTGCATTTCCGTCAAGAGATCCTTCTAAAAATTACACACTGCACCTTTAAATGTGTACAGAGTTCTATTAATAGTAGACTTAGTTAAAGAGTAATCATCTTCTGTGTTTTCTGTGAGTGCAAATGTCAGCCAGTGATTGATCCTCTTCTGCCATCTAGTGGACATAACGGAAAATTGCACCTAAAAACCACAATAAGGAATTTGAGTATATTGCCTGATCTCAATAATACTTGTATGCTTTGTCATAAGCTTTAGGGGCCGTTCGTCAGGGCCGTTTTAAAAATGACTGTGTGATAGCTATACTTCTGCAAAGTTGTTTTTGTATTTGATATATATATATATATATATTATACAGTGTAGAGAAAATTGTACTGCACTGGCTTTAATGTTGTTGAGTGTAAGAACTGAAACAATTTAATAAAACAAAACCAGATACGTTATCTGGAATGGTGGATGGTGTTATTAAATTGTGTCAATAAAAAATATCATTTCATTTAGCAGATTCATGTTCATGTCCTTTAATCGAGTACCATGAAGGCTTTCTGTTTTAATTAGGTAAATAAAGTGAGGTATGCAAGTTATTAAACCGTATATATTTTTATGGACAAAAGGAACATGTACACAAACATGCTCTGCACATTTTGTATGTTTCTCTCATCTGAAACAGTCATTTTAATTCATAGAGATCTATTCTGTAGGTCTTACTAAATGGTTGCTTGTTTAAATATTTTAGACTATTTTTTTATTAACAAAAGTAATTGTTCTTATAGAACATATATATTCTTTGACATAGATATTATGTGCAAACATACAAGTATTTCAGATGACAGCCTCTGTCATATTATAGTAGGCCTAAAAATAGCCAGTTGTTAAATATAAAAAATGTAAAGCTTTAGTACTATGTCCATACATAACTGATCCAGATGTGTTGTTTATATCAAATGGAGTTAATAACAAATGATGTCATTAAGCAAATGTCAGTCAGATTTACTATTAAGCACTTATTTGTGTTCACACATGTGCTGTACTAGAGTAAGTTTTCAGTAAATAATTTACATTTAAAATAACCAATTGTATCATAACATTACAATTTCATTGCAATAATTCTATAAACAATTATTAAAAACTTTATAAGACACAGCATGACGTGTTTATGTCATGGAAAATAGATTAGAATACTAAAGCTACTGATAGCCAAATATATATTCTCTTTATGTATGATTAGGGGTTCAAGCCCGTAGGGCTGAAACCCTATTGTATTTGTATGGATTTTTATTATTATTAGGGTTTCGAGCACGAAGTGCTGAAAACCTATTGTATTTGTCCGTTTTATTATTAGGGTTTCGAGCACGAAGTGCTGAAAACCTATTGTATTTGTCTGTTTTATTATTAGGGTTTCGAGCACGAAGTGCTGAAAACCTATTGTATTTGTCTGTTTTATTATTAGGGTTTCGAGCACGAAGTGCTGAAAACCTATTGTATTTGTACTGATTTTTATTAGGGGTTCAAGCACGAAGTGCTGAAACCCTATTGTAATTGCCAAGGTTTTTATTATTTAGGGTTTCGAGCACGAAGTGCTGAAAACCTATTGTATTTGTCTGTTTTATTAGGGTTTCGAGCACGAAGTGCTGAAAACCTATTGTATTTGTCTGTTTTATTATTATTATTATTATTATTATTATTATTAGGGTTTCGAGCACGAAGTGCTGAAAACCTATTGTATTTGTCTGTTTTATTATTAGGGTTTCGAGCACGAAGTGCTGAAAACCTATTGTATTTGTACTGATTTTTATTAGGGGTTCAAGCACGAAGTGCTGAAACCCTATTGTAATTGCCAAGGTTTTTATTATTTAGGGTTTCGAGCACGAAGTGCTGAAAACCTATTGTATTTGTCTGTTTTATTATTATTATTATTATTATTATTATTATTAGGGTTTCGAGCACGAAGTGCTGAAAACCTATTGTATTTGTCTGTTTTATTATTAGGGTTTCGAGCACGAAGTGCTGAAAACCTATTGTATTCGTCTGTTTTATTAGGGTTTCGAGCACGAAGTGCTGAAAACCTATTGTATTTGTCTGTTTTATTATTATTATTATTATTATTATTATTTTTCCGCCATAAAACGCGTCGCCCAGCACAAACCGTAAGTCGTAGAAACTTGCCACTTGGTCAACTGGTTGTATATTAGCAGGCTACTCAGATACAGTGAATCAGCCAAATCGGCCCATAGGTGGCGCTATAGCAATGCCCGACGCGTTGGGGCTCATAACTCCTAAACCGGACATCCTACACTCAAGTGTTTGGTATCATTGTAATCCTTGGCTCCAAACTTAAAAAATGTATATCTCCGATTTCATTTCCGGTATGCAAATTTTTTCGCTAATTTGCATAATATGCATTTTTAGCCAAAATGAACTAGTCCTAGGTTTTTCGCCCGATCGTAATCGTTCCAACGCAGGAGAAATCTGTGGAGTGAGTAGGTAAATAATTATCGAACAGAATTTGAAATTTCGCTTCAGGGTCACTAAGGGACGCCAAAACTCCATACAGGAAGTAGCCTATCGTCACTGAAATGGATATAACTCGTGAACGGTTTGAGATATCTTAATGAGGTTTGGTACACATGTGTTAGGAGTTCAGGTTAGTCCAGAGACTGAACAAGTCCAGACTCGGTTTGCATGGGCCATCAGTCAACTGACCACTCCGAGCAATCCCATCAGCACCCCCAGGAACAGAAAGGCCCCCACCCCACAGTCCCACTGTATGTATGGTTGTTGTACCGTATGTCAAAAGGTATAAGAACATACCTGAGGTATCCATGTACGTAGAGAAACTGTGAGTTCCACATCCACAATCAACAGGTGAACAATTCTTTAATCATGTATAATTTTAATCTCATCAGTGTATTGTGTTTGTAATTTTTGTGTTTTAATATGAATTATTATATGTGTGTATATATACTCTGTGTATATAGTGTGTGTGCCTCCTATGGGGTATTTTTTTAATATTTATATTTATACTGTGTGTAAAATCCTGTGTATTATGCTACTATACTTTTGTATAGTATAAATGAATTCAATGTATTGTGATATAGGGGTTATGAATGTATAGTGTTTCAATTATAAAGGGTTGTGGCCTACAGGGTTGGGGGCTATTTGTCAATGAAGGATAATCTTAGGTTTTGTGACCTTGGGGTTAGGGAATGGGGGGGATATACGCTTAGGTCATGTGACCTTGGGGTTAGGAAAATGGTAGGTTGGGGCTTCTGTCAGTGTGTATGGGGAGATCAGGGCTCAGGTTTTGTGACCTTGGGGTTAGGGAAAGGGGTAGGTGTGGTGTTCTATTTTTGTTATTGTGGCAAATTGCACAGATATCACCTGACTTGGGGTTAGGCGTAAAGCAAACTGTGCCCCTTGTAATTGTGTTGAGGCCTCTCAATTTGTGTTTGTTCATCTCCTGTGATCGTGATCAGATGTGTTCCTCACAGCTCTCTGTAATGTGAAAAAGAAAATACATTTATATCAAGATATATTATTTGCAAAGAGATAGAATATTCAGAAATATGTGTGTGTATACACAAACCATATGACAGGGGAGACTTCAGTGTGACACACTAGAATAGGAAAAACAGCTGACCTTAGGCCTCATTTAGGCCTCTAGGAAAGGATGTATTGAGTTTTCTAATCCACCAACTTTCTGTGTTAAGTCTGTCTCTAAGTGACCACTGTGGATCTGATTGTAAGCCAGTGGCCCTAAGTTCTTTCAGCCCGTGTTTCAGGAAATGATTAACTAAGTGTCTTCTTTTGTCAATCTTATGTATGATATTATGTACATGTTGGTAAATTCTAGTGTTTATTTTATTTTTAGTTTGTCCAACATACTGAATCTTACACTTATTGCAAAATATCAGATACACACAGTTGGTCGAGTGGGGGGACAGAGACTGTTTTAGTTCAAATATTTGTTTTGTGACTTTATTTTGTATCCATTTCATATGAACATAATATTTACAGAGTCCAGCCCTACTTTTAGTCTGAGGTTTAGGTAGTTTACTGTTTACTAAAATATCTAGTAAGTTCTTATTTCTACAATGAGCTGCAATAGGCTTATGTTTTTGTAAATAGGGCGTGGAGTCTGTAAATTTAAAGAAGTTTTCTTTGATTTTTCTGTTCAATTGGATACTCGGGTCACAAAATTTGGACACCATGGGGATGATCTTTGTTCTCAATTGTTCATTCACTACATTAGACGGCTTAGGTTTAAGAAAAGATTTGTATATACTCCTAAGGAAAGATCTGGAATAATTTCTCTGTCTCAAAGCTGAGAAAAGTATTTTTGTGGCCACCTCAAATTGAGCTTTTTCCGTGCAGATTCTGTGAAATCTGAGGAGTTGAGACTTAATAATCCCCCTAAATGTATGTTTAGGATGGAAGCTCGATTTGTGCAGCAGACAGTGTGTGTCCGTATCTTTAAAGTATACCCTGAAATCTAGTCTATTTGTAGTGGAGAAATTAGGCCCTTTATATGAGACCACATCAAGGAAGTTTACCTCAGTGTAGCTGAGTGTGAACTTGACCTTGATGGAACTCTGATGGTTATTAAGGTGTTCAATAAATTCAGAAAAAGTTTCCCTCGAATGAGTCCAGATTCCCCATATGTCGTCTAGGAAACGGAAGTAAGCGTGAGGTTTTAAAGGAAAAGAGGAGAGAGCTGATTCTTCCCAGGCCGCCATGAATATATTTGCATATGATGGGGCGAATTTCTTACCCATGGCTGTTCCCTTAACTTGTAAATAGAAATTAGAATTGAATTCAAAGTCATTTTTGTTTAAATTAATGTCCAATAATCTTAGAATGTATTCATCTGGTCTTTTGCTATCAGGATATTTTTCCATGCATTTTTTAACCGCTTCAATACCCGCAGTCGTTTCAATGTTGGTGTACAGGCTATCTATGTCTATAGTAAAAAGCATGGCCTCCTGTGGGACATCAATATTTTTAATTTTAGAAATGAAATCATAAGTATCCTTCAAGTAACTAGGATGTTTTTGTGAAATGGGGCCTAAGAAATGTTCAATATATTCTGCCGTATAGTACGTTTCGCTATTGCAATCCGATACTATCGGGCGCCCTGGGGGAATTTTGAAAGGAATGCTCCATTTCTCAGGTTCTTTATGTATTTTTGGTAGCAAATAAAAACGTCTGGCTCTGGGAATCGTAGGCCCTTGTAAATATTCTCTCTGCTTTTCCTTTAAAATATTTTTCTCACACATTTCTTCAAGAATGTCTCTCACTTCCTTCATGGTGTCCAAATAAATAGGTTTTTCAAGACTTTTGTAATGTTCTGTCACGGCTAACTGTCTCTGTCCCTCCCAAACGTATTGGTCTCTGTCCATGATGAGCTCTGCGTTGCCCTTATCGGCCGGTTTGATCACGATATTTCTTTTTTGCTGTAGCTCTCTAATAGCCTTTCTCTCCGTTACCGTCAGATTAGGGCCTGGTTGAACGGACCAGTTGAGATGTTTAAGAGCCATATAATCTGCTCTGATTATAGATGTTATCTGCATGGGTAAACTAGATAACGCTGGTGTCCAATCAGACCCATGTGTAAACGGTAGCTTGTTCTTTTTACTTTTTCTAGGTTCAAAAAATGCTTCTAACTTGAGTCTTCTATGATACTTTTGTAAATCATTTTGTATCTCAATTTTCTGTGTTTTAAAACTCTGTGGTGTAGGAATGAAAGAAAGGCCCTTAGAGAGTACAATTTCCTGTGTCGGTGTAAGTTCAAACGAGTCGGAAAGGTTAACGATAAGACTATGTTCTCCAAATTTCTGGCTTATGGTTGGAGCAAGTTTAAATGTTTCGCCCAGTGTTTTAACATAGCCCTGGCCGTGGTGGCTTTCCAGTGTATGTAATCATGTTCGACCAGAAATTGTGTTTGAGACAAGGGAGGTATAAAATTTGTGTTCTTTTGAATATAATTATTCAGCTGTTCAAGAAAGGACTGTTCTTCCACCGGTAAGGATCTAGAAAAGTTAAGCATAGGGACGTATAATTGAGTGTTAGGTAAACGTTTCCTCACTATGCTGAGAACTTTGTCAATCTCTTTCTCTACTGTTATCCTATATCTCTGGGTTCTATTGTTGACTCCGAATGCAACTACCAACTTTTCCGGTTCAACGGCGATGACTGCCCTTTGAAGTAAATTACTAGCATGTTGGAATTTTGCTCCCGGAAAGCTGTCGATTTGCAAATCCTTTACATCATAAGCAGGAATTCTAGCTATATTAGAATCACCTATTATGACGTATTTTTTCTTTAACGTGAGGCTCCAGTCTAACATTTTCCTCGTCGTGTTCACGTGTCTCGTAGGTTTGCACGACGATTTAGGTGTCATAGGTTGTGTTGACGTTGGAGTCGTGGTTCCCTCAGCTCCAGCCGGAGGGGGAATACCCAGATTAACCCTAGTTGTATCATTTTGTTCGCTCATTACGTGGGCTGTGTTAGTTTCTATTTCTTTCGTACCCTGTTGTATCGATACCTCGGTATTTAAAGGTGCAGTGTGACCAACTGGGTGAAACTCTGCCGCTTCGTATAAGCTTACAATATGAGTTAAAGGTGAAGGTGAAGCAATAGGAAAGTAGATTTGCGAGTCCCCCGGATAAAGAGATGGACTAAATCCTGTAACCGGTGCGTGTCCCGCCGGAAACTCATCACTATAGTCATCGGGTCCCTCAGATGAAGAAGTGTTATCTCCCTGACTCTCACCACTACTATCCTCTTGAGCTCTATATCCTCCCGCATTCAGAGAAGGAGACCGCAGGATACCACCCTCGGTAGTGTCGTTCCTCTCCCCCTCAACGGGTTGGAGAGGTGGGTCCTGCGGTGCCCTCCCTGCTGCGTTTTCATCACTATTATCTACATTGGAAGATAGTGGTCTTAATGTTATCTTATTCTGTGGATTTTTTCCTTTTTCTGTATCACGATCAGATATCGGTAGTAGTGTTACTTTTTCTGACGGTATAGATCGATCAGTCTGTCCCTCTGAAATAGGCTCCCTAGCATTAGAACACTCTCGGACCTGTCTGGGTCGATACTGAGTGTTATCACGGGCCGGTCTAGGCTCTAAGGGGGTCGAGACCTGTCTGGGTCTGACCGGGGACGTAGAAGGAGGAGAAGGAGCTCGTTCCTGAGTTAAACCCGCTCTTTGAACACTCGAGAGGGGAGAAGGAGCTCGTTCTCTATTTTCTCCTTCCGTGTGGATAGTATTGCGTGGTGGTAAAGGTACCTGAGCACTAAGACGTACGACAGGTCCCCCAGCCGAGGTCTGTTCCTGCCCTCCCAATGGAGCTGTGCTATTCACAGCCTCGGCATAGGAGACCTGTGGAAGAGAAGAAGAAGAACAAAGAGGGTTAATGTTCGAGTTCTGCTGTGGTTGTATATTACCAGTTATATACTCAGCCCTCGGGTTTTCTGCTACCGGATCTATAGTTATGAGATTCGTCTCATTCATTGTCTCGGCTACCAGAATGGCATCTACCGTTTCAAACACATCCTCTGGAATTCTACCATTGAAATTGCGACTCGCCCACTTAGATGCCACTACAAACGCTTGTAACCAATCCTCTTTATCTGTATTATTTTTCAATTCTGCTATTGTGTTCTGCACTAGCTCCTCATAATGATCTTGTAAAATAAGTTGCGTAGTGTAAGACCAACTAATAGCGTTTTCTCTTAAAAGCTTAGCAACTTTAGCGTTCGGTCTAGCTGGTCTGACCGTTTCAATGAGAAGCTGTTGAAGTCTTTTAAAAGTGATAGGTGCATTCTTGTTTTTTGTGCTCACATTCTGCATATGGTATATAAAGCGAATTAGGGCATAGATGAGCTTAGACGAGGCTTTAAACTTCCCCGAGGCCGGTACGTAGTCAGGGTTCGCTCTAGGGGGCCGCCTACGTGGACTGACGTGCCGGTCTCGGTGGGGGGGTAGAAAATCAGATTTTCTGGTACTGTATGTATCAGAAAATATCCTATCGTGCGGGGAAGGATTCAAAATGACGTCCCGGCCCGCACGATTAGCAAAAGTGACAGAATGAGGACCACGTGCGTCCGCACGGGTATTGTTGTTGACCACTGCGTGACTTTCACCACCACGACGAGTAGGAGGTTCTTCAAAGTCAGCCGAATATTCTTCCTCATCCACTCGGATAACTCTGTTCTCAGCTCTCCTTTCTGTCTCTGAAGCACTCATAGACTGTTTTCTCTTTTCTGGATGTTTCTGTGCTGGGTATGTAGCATGTTGCACTGAGGGTCTGTGTGTGTCTCGATTTGGAGCTCTGTGGTCCACAGTTTCTGTGTAGATCTCTGAGTCTGAGTGTTGCATGCTGGAATCAGGTAGCTCATCCTGTCGTAGATTCTCACGTTGTCTGTTGTTATCTGAAGCTGGTGCACGATAATAAGTGAGTTCTTTGAGTGATGTAACTTTTGAGGATGGCATAATAGGTCTTCTTTTTCTGTTATTATTTTCTATGTCCGAATCAAAGTCACTTTCGATTTCAGAACCCTCAGGGTGACGTGCTGAGACATTGAAAAGAGTCTTAGTGTTTCTCTGGTAGTGTTGACTTCGGTGATATCGAGTGTTGTCTCCGTAGTGGTGGTTTCTGTTGTCATTGTCACGAAAAAAGCGATCACGTTTTCTGTTGTCCATCCTTCTGCTATTTGTGTCCTGATGTTGGTCAGCAAAGTCCACAAACCGGTCCCGGTTCGGAAAGACCAGAGGGCGCACGTCCGTGACGCTCCTCATAGGACGTTGGATAGGATGTCTTTCGGTGTTACGGTAGAAAACCATCTCAGAGTCTGCAGTGTGGTGTTGAGAGTCTCGTGTGGCTGTGTATTGTGCTGCATTCTGGTTTCTTTTTGCATTAAAAAATGCATTTCCATTTCTTCTCTGTGGATGTGTACGTCTCTTCCGACGGTCTTGTGCTGAATAACTTTGTTCACTGTTTGCTGGAACGGTGTTCTGTGTTTGGAATGGCGGTTCACGTCGACTTTCTGTTCTGTGGTCGGTAAGATCACGCCCTCCGTAGTGTGCACTATCCAGTGCACTCCTAAATCCCCTCCGTCTGTCGCTGGGATTGCTGTCATGTGAGTGACGGTATTCATCGTGGCTCTCGCGGCTGTCTGGAACCTCTTCGTATCGTGTGTGTCCAGTGCGGCGTCCGCCCGGTCCATCAAAACCGAGACCCCGGCGCTCTCTGTCAGAATGCATCGGGCGGCCGCCCGCACGAGAGCTCGAGGTCCGGTTGTCATGTACAGCTTTGCGATCATAAATCATGACGGAGTCGGATTTCGTGTAATATCCGCCCTCCCGGCGAAACGGATCATTAGCACGATAGTTTGTTGAGGAAATTAAATTATAAGTATTTGTTTTTAAAGAAGGAAAAGGCCCTCCCAGACGAATGCGAGGCGTAGGCCTCTGTCCTCGTCCAAAGCGGGTCTTCACCATTTTTGTGTATATAAAGCAGATAAAAAGACTCCTTACTAATATCTGGTAGGTCGCGACGTTTCGGTACGCTTTGTACCTTCCTCAGGCGAACCAAATATGTAAAGGAGTAGATAAGACGTCTTCTATCTTGCAGAATATACAAAGATCGGGTTTGTTGATGTCAAAATCAATACACCGCGCTGTTTTCAGTAAATCTCACTCGTGTGCCCTCAGGTGACTAAAAAGCACGGGCCAGCGCTCGCTGTCTCCCTCCAGTGGTCACACGCGCCATTACTCTTAGGTGTTTCATAATATAGAAAATGATTTATTACACCTGTACTTCCTGTCTATTATTTCCGCTTTCGTTATGTAACGTTTAGTTCGACACACGTGTGAATTACCATGAAAGAACAGAAAAAGAAAAAGAAAAAACAATATTTTTGTGAAATTAAAATTATTAAAAGATCATACTCGACGTCAAGAAGAAGAAAATAAAGAAAAAAGCAAGAATTTGGCTTTTAAAGCACGTAAAAATTAAAATAGAAGAAATCGGAGAATACCGGAAAAATTAAAGGAGTGTGCGTTTTTTTGGAAAACTTATGATAAGGGATATTACTCATCCATCATGTAAAAGGAGATGTTAGAACATCCTATGGAGGTAATCAGAAGCTATTTTCATATGAAAAGGGGCTGTTTTAACCGTAAAGACTATTTATGGAGTCCCCAGAGGTCGTGTTATAGTGTTACACTCAGGATCCTTCGGGTTCCATGAAAGTCTCTTCAGAACAGCTGAATAGATGTTAACATAAAGAAAATGTAAATTAGGAATAGTGTACCAAATGTATATATGTGTTCCTTTCTCTCCTTTTTAAAGATGTATTTATTTCTTTACAAAATGTATTTTTTATTATTTTTTAATTTTATTTATTTGAAAATATGTGTCTATGTCATCCATGTGAAATTAGATAAGACGGAAGCAGTGTAAAGAGTAATATTATTAGAGGAAGTCTCCCTTGTATATAGAAAGATGTATTATTCAAAAAATCATGCAATATCTGCTTTTTTAATTTTATTTTATTTTGTATTCATATGGGTATAAGTATGGGAAAGTGAGAAAGAGAGCCCACCATCCCCAGAGGCACCAACAGGACCCCCAGAGCTCAGAGACTGAGGCACTAGCTAGGTTAGGAGTTCAGGTTAGTCCAGAGACTGAACAAGTCCAGACTCGGTTTGCATGGGCCATCAGTCAACTGACCACTCCGAGCAATCCCATCAGCACCCCCAGGAACAGAAAAGCCCCCACCCCACAGTCCCACTGTATGTATGGTTGTTGTACCGTATGTCAAAAGGTATAAGAACATACCTGAGGTATCCATGTACGTAGAGAAACTGTGAGTTCCACATCCACAATCAACAGGTGAACAATTCTTTAATCATGTATAATTTTAATCTCATCAGTGTCTTGTGTTTGTAATTTTTGTGTTTTAATATGAATTATTATATGTGTGTATATATACTGTGTATATAGTGTGTGTGCCTCCTATGGGGTATTTTTTTAATATTTATATTTATACTGTGTGTAAAATCCTGTGTATTATGCTACTATACTTTTGTATAGTATAAATGAATTCAATGTATTGTGATATAGGGGTTATGAATGTATAGTGTTTCAATTATAAAGGGTTGTGGCCTACAGGGTTGGGGGCTATTTGTCAATGAAGGATAATCTTAGGTTTTGTGACCTTGGGGTTAGGGAATGGGGGGGATATACGCTTAGGTCATGTGACCTTGGGGTTAGGAAAAGGGTAGGTTATAGTTAGGTTAGGGGTTAGGAGTTCAGGTTAGTCCAGAGACTGAACAAGTCCAGACTCGGTTTGCATGGGCCATCAGTCAACTGACCACTCCGAGCAATCCCATCAGCGCCCCCAGGAACAGAAAGGCCCCCACCCCACAGTCCCACTGTATGTATGGTTGTTGTACCGTATGTCAAAAGGTATAAGAACATACCTGAGGTATCCATGTACGTAGAGAAACTGTGAGTTCCACATCCACAATCAACAGGTGAACAATTCTTTAATCATGTATAATTTTAATCTCATCAGTGTCTTGTGTTTGTAATTTTTGTGTTTTAATATGAATTATTATATGTGTGTATATATACTGTGTATATAGTGTGTGTGCCTCCTATGGGGTATTTTTTAATATTTATATTTATACTGTGTGTAAAATCCTGTGTATTATGCTACTATACTTTTGTATAGTATAAATGAATTCAATGTATTGTGATATAGGGGTTATGAATGTATAGTGTTTCAATTATAAAGGGTTGTGGCCTACAGGGTTGGGGGCTATTTGTCAATGAAAGGATAATCTTAGGTTTTGTGACCTTGGGGTTAGGGAATGGGGGGGATATACGCTTAGGTCATGTGACCTTGGGGTTAGGAAAAGGGTAGGTTGGGGCTTCTGTCAGTGTGTATGGGGAGATCAGGGCTCAGGTTTTGTGACCTTGGGGTTAGGGAAAGGGGTAGGTGTGGTGTTCTATTTTTGTTGTTGTGGCAAATTGCACAGATATCACCTGACTTGGGGTTAGGCGTAAAGCAAACTGTGCCCCTTTTCTTGTTATTGTGTTGAGGCCTCTCAATTTGTGTTTGTTCATCTCCTGTGATCGTGATCAGATGTGTTCCTCACAGCTCTCTGTAATGTGAAAAAGAAAATACATTTATATCAAGATATATTATTTGTAAAGAGATAGAGTATTCAGAAATATGTGTGTTTATACACAAAGTTGGGTTAGGGTTAGGTTAGGAATTGGCTAAAAGCCAGGCCAGAGCCAGACCCAAGGTCCAACTCGGAAGCACTGACCATCGTTCAACTGGCCGCCTCAGGTAAGTCCCCATTATCATGCCAAAGGCCCAAAATAGTATGCACAAGCACTCACATAATTCTACATTTTGAAAAATAAATCCACATTTGGGGTTAGTGAGCTTAGGGCTGGGTTAGGGTTAGGTTAGGGTGGGTTAGGGTTAGGTTAGGTATTGAAGATACAACGTCTCCCCCTGTACAGACTCTGCACAGTTTGGTTTAGGGAGAACGAGGAAAAGGCACGGGCCGGCGCATGTTTTTGGAGGTCGACGCACTGAATCCCTTACAAGGACTAGAGTCTCGCCCCCGTCCAGTAGGCTTAACGCCACAAATCTATACCCACCGAGCGTCATCGAAATCCGGTCGAGCAAGGGAGTAAGGGGAGACGGGGACGAGACTGCGCCAGCCATCTCCCTGATGCCTGTCTGGGCTTCATAGTACTCCCTTACTCGACTCCCTCCTCCTCAGAAATCTCAGGAGGAGGGCCGAGCAAGCGATAACATTATGCAATGCTTACCTTTCAATCGCTCCTCTGCGCTTGGCAATTAATGGTCCGATTCGGGTTTTATTAGTCTAGTTTTGGCCTTGTATTGTGGATCGTACGTACACAAAGTAGCGTTCTATTCTGTTTCCTTATATGTAGCCTTTTCATTTTTATACGTGACATTTGTTTTTGAAAGTTTATGCCCGTCTCACGGTTTTGTTAAATTTGTTTTAGAGTAAAGGCCTCATTTAACGGACTGTATTTTCACCAAATAGTGTTTCATACCTGTCCTTATGTCATTGCCTTTTCTTCCATTTTCGTTACGTCCCTCGTCGATTTCATCATTGTCGTCGATAAGCAGCCGTCCCATCCTTCCACAGGTCGCACCTTTAAAAAACTGTGTTTGGGAATTAATAACACGTTTTGGGGTTTAATTAGTTTTGTTTTAGAGTCTTGGCCTTGTTTTGTGGATTGTCTTACACAGAGTAGCGTTCTATACCTTTTCCATACGTTTCGCCTTTTCACCTTTAATCCGTGACTTTTGTTTTTAAGAGTTTATACCCGCCTCAGGGTTTTGTTTATTTTTAAGTTTTGGCCTCATTTTGCGGACTGTATTTGCACAACGTTGCGTTCTATACCCTGTCCTTATGTTATTGCCTTTTCTTCTATTTTCATTACATTTCTTGTGGATGTCTTCATTGTTGTTGATAATCACAAGTGGTCCTATCCCTCCAGAGGTCACCGATGCCAATGCGAGGGAAATGTTTGAGACACATCGTCAGTAGCACCACCTCATGAATCATCGGATGTTTCAGGGTTTTATGTACTATACACCCTCCTCATGAGGCACCCTCGCCTGGTGGATCAGTCCAGGCGTGTGTCTCGTAGCCAATCGCTATAGAAACGATCAGACTCTCAATTGGTGAGGTTGGAGTCTAATGAATAAACATCAGATTTTTGCCTTGGAGATGAGAGCTCTTTTATGGATTCTAATAATAAATTAAATCTTAAAATTCAATTAATTTTACATATATAGCGGTATTTACAATTGTTTAATTGTTTCATATTAATAAAAGTCACCCTTGTTAATCTAGTGTTTTTAAGGCTAAGTTAATATGAGAGCCGAGTAACATGCTAAACCACGTGGTTTTGCCAATGTCAACAAATTAGATAATTTCCAGACTAAAGGCTAATTGGTGATGTTAAAAAGTTACTATATTGATGTAATGTACATATGTCACCTTTAAAACAGCTGATTTAAGTCCTTTGTAGTTCTTTTATTCGATGTTTAGCACGTGTTGTCCAGTCCATCCACACTGCAGATGAAAACATGAGTCTAATGAGGTCTTTGAGAAATTTGACGATCGCGTGGCGCCCCCTTGTGGTTACTCTACGCAATTACAGCCTCAGCATTTCTACTTAAATGTCTGTTTTAATTATTAAGGTGTTAAATGTTAAATTGGAAATAAATGTTTAATGTTATCCTTTAACAAATGTTGTATTTTTTATAAATTCAGTCTTTTACAAGAGGGGAATTAAAACGAATTGCCTGTTTAGCTCATTAATCTATTAAAACCTGAAAGGCTGCTTTTGGTCACCCTACATTTTAAAACATATTTTTAGGGTCCTGGATGTTAGGGTTTGATTTTGGAGAGGTTAGGGGCTAAATCTGCTCCATAAAAGCAATTTTGGGGTTTGGTTTTGGAGAGGTTAAGGGTTAAATCTGCTCCATAAAAGCAATGTTATGGGAGTTGGGGTTTGGTTTTGTGCGGGTTGGGGGATACATTTATTCAGCGAGACCCCAGTCCGTTCAGGGTTTACTGAGCTTCTCTGTCGACCCCCTAGGTCCGAAGGCAACTGGCTAGTTTAGGTATTGAAGATACAACGTCTCCCCCTGTACAGACTCTGCACAGTTTGGTTTAGGGAGAACGAGGAAAAGGCACGGGCCGGCGCATGTTTTTGGAGGTCGACGCACTGAATCCCTTACAAGGACTAGAGTCTCGCCCCCGTCCAGTAGGCTTAACGCCACAAATCTATACCCACCGAGCGTCATCGAAATCCGGTCGAGCAAGGGAGTAAGGGGAGACGGGGACGAGACTGCGCCAGCCATCTCCCTGATGCCTGTCTGGGCTTCATAGTACTCCCTTACTCGACTCCCTCCTCCTCAGAAATCTCAGGAGGAGGGCCGAGCAAGCGATAACATTATGCAATGCTTACCTTTCAATCGCTCCTCTGCGCTTGGCAATTAATGGTCCGATTCGGGTTTTATTAGTCTAGTTTTGGCCTTGTATTGTGGATCGTACGTACACAAAGTAGCGTTCTATTCTGTTTCCTTATATGTAGCCTTTTCATTTTTATACGTGACATTTGTTTTTGAAAGTTTATGCCCGTCTCACGGTTTTGTTAAATTTGTTTTAGAGTAAAGGCCTCATTTAACGGACTGTATTTTCACCAAATAGTGTTTCATACCTGTCCTTATGTCATTGCCTTTTCTTCCATTTTCGTTACGTCCCTCGTCGATTTCATCATTGTCGTCGATAAGCAGCCGTCCCATCCTTCCACAGGTCGCACCTTTAAAAAACTGTGTTTGGGAATTAATAACACGTTTTGGGGTTTAATTAGTTTTGTTTTAGAGTCTTGGCCTTGTTTTGTGGATTGTCTTACACAGAGTAGCGTTCTATACCTTTTCCATACGTTTCGCCTTTTCACCTTTAATCCGTGACTTTTGTTTTTAAGAGTTTATACCCGCCTCAGGGTTTTGTTTATTTTTAAGTTTTGGCCTCATTTTGCGGACTGTATTTGCACAACGTTGCGTTCTATACCCTGTCCTTATGTTATTGCCTTTTCTTCTATTTTCATTACATTTCTTGTGGATGTCTTCATTGTTGTTGATAATCACAAGTGGTCCTATCCCTCCAGAGGTCACCGATGCCAATGCGAGGGAAATGTTTGAGACACATCGTCAGTAGCACCACCTCATGAATCATCGGATGTTTCAGGGTTTTATGTACTATACACCCTCCTCATGAGGCACCCTCGCCTGGTGGATCAGTCCAGGCGTGTGTCTCGTAGCCAATCGCTATAGAAACGATCAGACTCTCAATTGGTTAGGTTGGAGTCTAATGAATAAACATCAGATTTTTGCCTTGGAGATGAGAGCTCTTTTATGGATTCTAATAATAAATTAAATCTTAAAATTCAATTAATTTTACATATATAGCGGTATTTACAATTGTTTAATTGTTTCATATTAATAAAAGTCACCCTTGTTAATCCAGTGTTTTTAAGGCTAAGTTAATATGAGAGCCGAGGTAACATGCTAAACCACGTGGTTTTGCCAATGTCAACAAATTAGATAATTTCCAGACTAAAGGCTAATTGGTGATGTTAAAAAGTTACTATATTGATGTAATGTACATATGTCACCTTTAAAACAGCTGATTTAAGTCCTTTGTAGTTCTTTTATTCGATGTTTAGCACGTGTTGTCCAGTCCATCCACACTGCAGATGAAAACATGAGTCTAATGAGGTTTTTGAGAAATTTGACGATCGCGTGTCGCCCCCTTGTGGTTACTCTACGCAATTACAGCCTCAGCATTTCTACTTAAATGTCTGTTTTAATTATTAAGGTGTTAAATGTTAAATTGGAAATAAATGTTTAATGTTATCCTTTAACAAATGTTGTATTTTTTATAAATTCAGTCTTTTACAAGAGGGGAATTAAAACGAATTGCCTGTTTAGCTCATTAATCTATTAAAACCTGAAAGGCTGCTTTTGGTCACCCTACATTTTAAAACATATTTTTAGGGTCCTGGATGTTAGGGTTTGATTTTGGAGAGGTTAGGGGCTAAATCTGCTCCATAAAAGCAATTTTGGGGTTTGGTTTTGGAGAGGTTAAGGGTTAAATCTGCTCCATAAAAGCAATGTTATGGGAGTTGGGGTTTGGTT
Source organism: Misgurnus anguillicaudatus (assembly GCF_027580225.2). Classification (NCBI taxonomy): domain Eukaryota; kingdom Metazoa; phylum Chordata; class Actinopteri; order Cypriniformes; family Cobitidae; genus Misgurnus; species Misgurnus anguillicaudatus. Next base: position 33,437,889 of record NC_073342.2, read on the forward strand.
TTGTGCGGGTTGGGGGATACATTTATTCAGCGAGACCCCAGTCCGTTCAGGGTTTACTGAGCTTCTCTGTCGACCCCCTAGGTCCGAAGGCAACTGGCTAGTTTAGGTATTGAAGATACAACGTCTCCCCCTGTACAGACTCTGCACAGTTTGGTTTAGGGAGAACGAGGAAAAGGCACGGGCCGGCGCATGTTTTTGGAGGTCGACGCACTGAATCCCTTACAAGGACTAGAGTCTCGCCCCCGTCCAGTAGGCTTAACGCCACAAATCTATACCCACCGAGCGTCATCGAAATCCGGTCGAGCAAGGGAGTAAGGGGAGACGGGGACGAGACTGCGCCAGCCATCTCCCTGATGCCTGTCTGGGCTTCATAGTACTCCCTTACTCGACTCCCTCCTCCTCAGAAATCTCAGGAGGAGGGCCGAGCAAGCGATAACATTATGCAATGCTTACCTTTCAATCGCTCCTCTGCGCTTGGCAATTAATGGTCCGATTCGGGTTTTATTAGTCTAGTTTTGGCCTTGTATTGTGGATCGTACGTACACAAAGTAGCGTTCTATTCTGTTTCCTTATATGTAGCCTTTTCATTTTTATACGTGACATTTGTTTTTGAAAGTTTATGCCCGTCTCACGGTTTTGTTAAATTTGTTTTAGAGTAAAGGCCTCATTTAACGGACTGTATTTTCACCAAATAGTGTTTCATACCTGTCCTTATGTCATTGCCTTTTCTTCCATTTTCGTTACGTCCCTCGTCGATTTCATCATTGTCGTCGATAAGCAGCCGTCCCATCCTTCCACAGGTCGCACCTTTAAAAAACTGTGTTTGGGAATTAATAACACGTTTTGGGGTTTAATTAGTTTTGTTTTAGAGTCTTGGCCTTGTTTTGTGGATTGTCTTACACAGAGTAGCGTTCTATACCTTTTCCATACGTTTCGCCTTTTCACCTTTAATCCGTGACTTTTGTTTTTAAGAGTTTATACCCGCCTCAGGGTTTTGTTTATTTTTAAGTTTTGGCCTCATTTTGCGGACTGTATTTGCACAACGTTGCGTTCTATACCCTGTCCTTATGTTATTGCCTTTTCTTCTATTTTCATTACATTTCTTGTGGATGTCTTCATTGTTGTTGATAATCACAAGTGGTCCTATCCCTCCAGAGGTCACCGATGCCAATGCGAGGGAAATGTTTGAGACACATCGTCAGTAGCACCACCTCATGAATCATCGGATGTTTCAGGGTTTTATGTACTATACACCCTCCTCATGAGGCACCCTCGCCTGGTGGATCAGTCCAGGCGTGTGTCTCGTAGCCAATCGCTATAGAAACGATCAGACTCTCAATTGGTTAGGTTGGAGTCTAATGAATAAACATCAGATTTTTGCCTTGGAGATGAGAGCTCTTTTATGGATTCTAATAATAAATTAAATCTTAAAATTCAATTAATTTTACATATATAGCGGTATTTACAATTGTTTAATTGTTTCATATTAATAAAAGTCACCCTTGTTAATCCAGTGTTTTTAAGGCTAAGTTAATATGAGAGCCGAGTAACATGCTAAACCACGTGGTTTTGCCAATGTCAACAAATTAGATAATTTCCAGACTAAAGGCTAACTGGTGATGTTAAAAAGTTACTATATTGATGTAATGTACATATGTCACCTTTAAAACAGCTGATTTAAGTCCTTTGTAGTTCTTTTATTCGATGTTTAGCACGTGTTGTCCAGTCCATCCACACTGCAGATGAAAACATGAGTCTAATGAGGTTTTTGAGAAATTTGACGATCGCGTGTCGCCCCCTTGTGGTTACTCTACGCAATTACAGCCTCAGCATTTCTACTTAAATGTCTGTTTTAATTATTAAGGTGTTAAATGTTAAATTGGAAATAAATGTTTAATGTTATCCTTTAACAAATGTTGTATTTTTTATAAATTCAGTCTTTTACAAGAGGGGAATTAAAACGAATTGCCTGTTTAGCTCATTAATCTATTAAAACCTGAAAGGCTGCTTTTGGTCACCCTACATTTTAAAACATATTTTTAGGGTCCTGGATGTTAGGGTTTGATTTTGGAGAGGTTAGGGGCTAAATCTGCTCCATAAAAGCAATTTTGGGGTTTGGTTTTGGAGAGGTTAAGGGTTAAATCTGCTCCATAAAAGCAATGTTATGGGAGTTGGGGTTTGGTTTTGTGCGGGTTGGGGGATACATTTATTCAGCGAGACCCCAGTCCGTTCAGGGTTTACTGAGCTTCTCTGTCGACCCCCTAGGTCCGAAGGCAACTGGCTAGTTTAGGTATTGAAGATACAACGTCTCCCCCTGTACAGACTCTGCACAGTTTGGTTTAGGGAGAACGAGGAAAAGGCACGGGCCGGCGCATGTTTTTGGAGGTCGACGCACTGAATCCCTTACAAGGACTAGAGTCTCGCCCCCGTCCAGTAGGCTTAACGCCACAAATCTATACCCACCGAGCGTCATCGAAATCCGGTCGAGCAAGGGAGTAAGGGGAGACGGGGACGAGACTGCGCCAGCCATCTCCCTGATGCCTGTCTGGGCTTCATAGTACTCCCTTACTCGACTCCCTCCTCCTCAGAAATCTCAGGAGGAGGGCCGAGCAAGCGATAACATTATGCAATGCTTACCTTTCAATCGCTCCTCTGCGCTTGGCAATTAATGGTCCGATTCGGGTTTTATTAGTCTAGTTTTGGCCTTGTATTGTGGATCGTACGTACACAAAGTAGCGTTCTATTCTGTTTCCTTATATGTAGCCTTTTCATTTTTATACGTGACATTTGTTTTTGAAAGTTTATGCCCGTCTCACGGTTTTGTTAAATTTGTTTTAGAGTAAAGGCCTCATTTAACGGACTGTATTTTCACCAAATAGTGTTTCATACCTGTCCTTATGTCATTGCCTTTTCTTCCATTTTCGTTACGTCCCTCGTCGATTTCATCATTGTCGTCGATAAGCAGCCGTCCCATCCTTCCACAGGTCGCACCTTTAAAAAACTGTGTTTGGGAATTAATAACACGTTTTGGGGTTTAATTAGTTTTGTTTTAGAGTCTTGGCCTTGTTTTGTGGATTGTCTTACACAGAGTAGCGTTCTATACCTTTTCCATACGTTTCGCCTTTTCACCTTTAATCCGTGACTTTTGTTTTTAAGAGTTTATACCCGCCTCAGGGTTTTGTTTATTTTTAAGTTTTGGCCTCATTTTGCGGACTGTATTTGCACAACGTTGCGTTCTATACCCTGTCCTTATGTTATTGCCTTTTCTTCTATTTTCATTACATTTCTTGTGGATGTCTTCATTGTTGTTGATAATCACAAGTGGTCCTATCCCTCCAGAGGTCACCGATGCCAATGCGAGGGAAATGTTTGAGACACATCGTCAGTAGCACCACCTCATGAATCATCGGATGTTTCAGGGTTTTATGTACTATACACCCTCCTCATGAGGCACCCTCGCCTGGTGGATCAGTCCAGGCGTGTGTCTCGTAGCCAATCGCTATAGAAACGATCAGACTCTCAATTGGTTAGGTTGGAGTCTAATGAATAAACATCAGATTTTTGCCTTGGAGATGAGAGCTCTTTTATGGATTCTAATAATAAATTAAATCTTAAAATTCAATTAATTTTACATATATAGCGGTATTTACAATTGTTTAATTGTTTCATATTAATAAAAGTCACCCTTGTTAATCCAGTGTTTTTAAGGCTAAGTTAATATGAGAGCCGAGTAACATGCTAAACCACGTGGTTTTGCCAATGTCAACAAATTAGATAATTTCCAGACTAAAGGCTAACTGGTGATGTTAAAAAGTTACTATATTGATGTAATGTACATATGTCACCTTTAAAACAGCTGATTTAAGTCCTTTGTAGTTCTTTTATTCGATGTTTAGCACGTGTTGTCCAGTCCATCCACACTGCAGATGAAAACATGAGTCTAATGAGGTTTTTGAGAAATTTGACGATCGCGTGTCGCCCCCTTGTGGTTACTCTACGCAATTACAGCCTCAGCATTTCTACTTAAATGTCTGTTTTAATTATTAAGGTGTTAAATGTTAAATTGGAAATAAATGTTTAATGTTATCCTTTAACAAATGTTGTATTTTTTATAAATTCAGTCTTTTACAAGAGGGGAATTAAAACGAATTGCCTGTTTAGCTCATTAATCTATTAAAACCTGAAAGGCTGCTTTTGGTCACCCTACATTTTAAAACATATTTTTAGGGTCCTGGATGTTAGGGTTTGATTTTGGAGAGGTTAGGGGCTAAATCTGCTCCATAAAAGCAATTTTGGGGTTTGGTTTTGGAGAGGTTAAGGGTTAAATCTGCTCCATAAAAGCAATGTTATGGGAGTTGGGGTTTGGTTTTGTGCGGGTTGGGGGATACATTTATTCAGCGAGACCCCAGTCCGTTCAGGGTTTACTGAGCTTCTCTGTCGACCCCCTAGGTCCGAAGGCAACTGGCTAGTTTAGGTATTGAAGATACAACGTCTCCCCCTGTACAGACTCTGCACAGTTTGGTTTAGGGAGAACGAGGAAAAGGCACGGGCCGGCGCATGTTTTTGGAGGTCGACGCACTGAATCCCTTACAAGGACTAGAGTCTCGCCCCCGTCCAGTAGGCTTAACGCCACAAATCTATACCCACCGAGCGTCATCGAAATCCGGTCGAGCAAGGGAGTAAGGGGAGACGGGGACGAGACTGCGCCAGCCATCTCCCTGATGCCTGTCTGGGCTTCATAGTACTCCCTTACTCGACTCCCTCCTCCTCAGAAATCTCAGGAGGAGGGCCGAGCAAGCGATAACATTATGCAATGCTTACCTTTCAATCGCTCCTCTGCGCTTGGCAATTAATGGTCCGATTCGGGTTTTATTAGTCTAGTTTTGGCCTTGTATTGTGGATCGTACGTACACAAAGTAGCGTTCTATTCTGTTTCCTTATATGTAGCCTTTTCATTTTTATACGTGACATTTGTTTTTGAAAGTTTATGCCCGTCTCACGGTTTTGTTAAATTTGTTTTAGAGTAAAGGCCTCATTTAACGGACTGTATTTTCACCAAATAGTGTTTCATACCTGTCCTTATGTCATTGCCTTTTCTTCCATTTTCGTTACGTCCCTCGTCGATTTCATCATTGTCGTCGATAAGCAGCCGTCCCATCCTTCCACAGGTCGCACCTTTAAAAAACTGTGTTTGGGAATTAATAACACGTTTTGGGGTTTAATTAGTTTTGTTTTAGAGTCTTGGCCTTGTTTTGTGGATTGTCTTACACAGAGTAGCGTTCTATACCTTTTCCATACGTTTCGCCTTTTCACCTTTAATCCGTGACTTTTGTTTTTAAGAGTTTATACCCGCCTCAGGGTTTTGTTTATTTTTAAGTTTTGGCCTCATTTTGCGGACTGTATTTGCACAACGTTGCGTTCTATACCCTGTCCTTATGTTATTGCCTTTTCTTCTATTTTCATTACATTTCTTGTGGATGTCTTCATTGTTGTTGATAATCACAAGTGGTCCTATCCCTCCAGAGGTCACCGATGCCAATGCGAGGGAAATGTTTGAGACACATCGTCAGTAGCACCACCTCATGAATCATCGGATGTTTCAGGGTTTTATGTACTATACACCCTCCTCATGAGGCACCCTCGCCTGGTGGATCAGTCCAGGCGTGTGTCTCGTAGCCAATCGCTATAGAAACGATCAGACTCTCAATTGGTTAGGTTGGAGTCTAATGAATAAACATCAGATTTTTGCCTTGGAGATGAGAGCTCTTTTATGGATTCTAATAATAAATTAAATCTTAAAATTCAATTAATTTTACATATATAGCGGTATTTACAATTGTTTAATTGTTTCATATTAATAAAAGTCACCCTTGTTAATCCAGTGTTTTTAAGGCTAAGTTAATATGAGAGCCGAGTAACATGCTAAACCACGTGGTTTTGCCAATGTCAACAAATTAGATAATTTCCAGACTAAAGGCTAACTGGTGATGTTAAAAAGTTACTATATTGATGTAATGTACATATGTCACCTTTAAAACAGCTGATTTAAGTCCTTTGTAGTTCTTTTATTCGATGTTTAGCACGTGTTGTCCAGTCCATCCACACTGCAGATGAAAACATGAGTCTAATGAGGTTTTTGAGAAATTTGACGATCGCGTGTCGCCCCCTTGTGGTTACTCTACGCAATTACAGCCTCAGCATTTCTACTTAAATGTCTGTTTTAATTATTAAGGTGTTAAATGTTAAATTGGAAATAAATGTTTAATGTTATCCTTTAACAAATGTTGTATTTTTTATAAATTCAGTCTTTTACAAGAGGGGAATTAAAACGAATTGCCTGTTTAGCTCATTAATCTATTAAAACCTGAAAGGCTGCTTTTGGTCACCCTACATTTTAAAACATATTTTTAGGGTCCTGGATGTTAGGGTTTGATTTTGGAGAGGTTAGGGGCTAAATCTGCTCCATAAAAGCAATTTTGGGGTTTGGTTTTGGAGAGGTTAAGGGTTAAATCTGCTCCATAAAAGCAATGTTATGGGAGTTGGGGTTTGGTTTTGTGCGGGTTGGGGGATACATTTATTCAGCGAGACCCCAGTCCGTTCAGGGTTTACTGAGCTTCTCTGTCGACCCCCTAGGTCCGAAGGCAACTGGCTAGTTTAGGTATTGAAGATACAACGTCTCCCCCTGTACAGACTCTGCACAGTTTGGTTTAGGGAGAACGAGGAAAAGGCACGGGCCGGCGCATGTTTTTGGAGGTCGACGCACTGAATCCCTTACAAGGACTAGAGTCTCGCCCCCGTCCAGTAGGCTTAACGCCACAAATCTATACCCACCGAGCGTCATCGAAATCCGGTCGAGCAAGGGAGTAAGGGGAGACGGGGACGAGACTGCGCCAGCCATCTCCCTGATGCCTGTCTGGGCTTCATAGTACTCCCTTACTCGACTCCCTCCTCCTCAGAAATCTCAGGAGGAGGGCCGAGCAAGCGATAACATTATGCAATGCTTACCTTTCAATCGCTCCTCTGCGCTTGGCAATTAATGGTCCGATTCGGGTTTTATTAGTCTAGTTTTGGCCTTGTATTGTGGATCGTACGTACACAAAGTAGCGTTCTATTCTGTTTCCTTATATGTAGCCTTTTCATTTTTATACGTGACATTTGTTTTTGAAAGTTTATGCCCGTCTCACGGTTTTGTTAAATTTGTTTTAGAGTAAAGGCCTCATTTAACGGACTGTATTTTCACCAAATAGTGTTTCATACCTGTCCTTATGTCATTGCCTTTTCTTCCATTTTCGTTACGTCCCTCGTCGATTTCATCATTGTCGTCGATAAGCAGCCGTCCCATCCTTCCACAGGTCGCACCTTTAAAAAACTGTGTTTGGGAATTAATAACACGTTTTGGGGTTTAATTAGTTTTGTTTTAGAGTCTTGGCCTTGTTTTGTGGATTGTCTTACACAGAGTAGCGTTCTATACCTTTTCCATACGTTTCGCCTTTTCACCTTTAATCCGTGACTTTTGTTTTTAAGAGTTTATACCCGCCTCAGGGTTTTGTTTATTTTTAAGTTTTGGCCTCATTTTGCGGACTGTATTTGCACAACGTTGCGTTCTATACCCTGTCCTTATGTTATTGCCTTTTCTTCTATTTTCATTACATTTCTTGTGGATGTCTTCATTGTTGTTGATAATCACAAGTGGTCCTATCCCTCCAGAGGTCACCGATGCCAATGCGAGGGAAATGTTTGAGACACATCGTCAGTAGCACCACCTCATGAATCATCGGATGTTTCAGGGTTTTATGTACTATACACCCTCCTCATGAGGCACCCTCGCCTGGTGGATCAGTCCAGGCGTGTGTCTCGTAGCCAATCGCTATAGAAACGATCAGACTCTCAATTGGTTAGGTTGGAGTCTAATGAATAAACATCAGATTTTTGCCTTGGAGATGAGAGCTCTTTTATGGATTCTAATAATAAATTAAATCTTAAAATTCAATTAATTTTACATATATAGCGGTATTTACAATTGTTTAATTGTTTCATATTAATAAAAGTCACCCTTGTTAATCCAGTGTTTTTAAGGCTAAGTTAATATGAGAGCCGAGTAACATGCTAAACCACGTGGTTTTGCCAATGTCAACAAATTAGATAATTTCCAGACTAAAGGCTAACTGGTGATGTTAAAAAGTTACTATATTGATGTAATGTACATATGTCACCTTTAAAACAGCTGATTTAAGTCCTTTGTAGTTCTTTTATTCGATGTTTAGCACGTGTTGTCCAGTCCATCCACACTGCAGATGAAAACATGAGTCTAATGAGGTTTTTGAGAAATTTGACGATCGCGTGTCGCCCCCTTGTGGTTACTCTACGCAATTACAGCCTCAGCATTTCTACTTAAATGTCTGTTTTAATTATTAAGGTGTTAAATGTTAAATTGGAAATAAATGTTTAATGTTATCCTTTAACAAATGTTGTATTTTTTATAAATTCAGTCTTTTACAAGAGGGGAATTAAAACGAATTGCCTGTTTAGCTCATTAATCTATTAAAACCTGAAAGGCTGCTTTTGGTCACCCTACATTTTAAAACATATTTTTAGGGTCCTGGATGTTAGGGTTTGATTTTGGAGAGGTTAGGGGCTAAATCTGCTCCATAAAAGCAATTTTGGGGTTTGGTTTTGGAGAGGTTAAGGGTTAAATCTGCTCCATAAAAGCAATGTTATGGGAGTTGGGGTTTGGTTTTGTGCGGGTTGGGGGATACATTTATTCAGCGAGACCCCAGTCCGTTCAGGGTTTACTGAGCTTCTCTGTCGACCCCCTAGGTCCGAAGGCAACTGGCTAGTTTAGGTATTGAAGATACAACGTCTCCCCCTGTACAGACTCTGCACAGTTTGGTTTAGGGAGAACGAGGAAAAGGCACGGGCCGGCGCATGTTTTTGGAGGTCGACGCACTGAATCCCTTACAAGGACTAGAGTCTCGCCCCCGTCCAGTAGGCTTAACGCCACAAATCTATACCCACCGAGCGTCATCGAAATCCGGTCGAGCAAGGGAGTAAGGGGAGACGGGGACGAGACTGCGCCAGCCATCTCCCTGATGCCTGTCTGGGCTTCATAGTACTCCCTTACTCGACTCCCTCCTCCTCAGAAATCTCAGGAGGAGGGCCGAGCAAGCGATAACATTATGCAATGCTTACCTTTCAATCGCTCCTCTGCGCTTGGCAATTAATGGTCCGATTCGGGTTTTATTAGTCTAGTTTTGGCCTTGTATTGTGGATCGTACGTACACAAAGTAGCGTTCTATTCTGTTTCCTTATATGTAGCCTTTTCATTTTTATACGTGACATTTGTTTTTGAAAGTTTATGCCCGTCTCACGGTTTTGTTAAATTTGTTTTAGAGTAAAGGCCTCATTTAACGGACTGTATTTTCACCAAATAGTGTTTCATACCTGTCCTTATGTCATTGCCTTTTCTTCCATTTTCGTTACGTCCCTCGTCGATTTCATCATTGTCGTCGATAAGCAGCCGTCCCATCCTTCCACAGGTCGCACCTTTAAAAAACTGTGTTTGGGAATTAATAACACGTTTTGGGGTTTAATTAGTTTTGTTTTAGAGTCTTGGCCTTGTTTTGTGGATTGTCTTACACAGAGTAGCGTTCTATACCTTTTCCATACGTTTCGCCTTTTCACCTTTAATCCGTGACTTTTGTTTTTAAGAGTTTATACCCGCCTCAGGGTTTTGTTTATTTTTAAGTTTTGGCCTCATTTTGCGGACTGTATTTGCACAACGTTGCGTTCTATACCCTGTCCTTATGTTATTGCCTTTTCTTCTATTTTCATTACATTTCTTGTGGATGTCTTCATTGTTGTTGATAATCACAAGTGGTCCTATCCCTCCAGAGGTCACCGATGCCAATGCGAGGGAAATGTTTGAGACACATCGTCAGTAGCACCACCTCATGAATCATCGGATGTTTCAGGGTTTTATGTACTATACACCCTCCTCATGAGGCACCCTCGCCTGGTGGATCAGTCCAGGCGTGTGTCTCGTAGCCAATCGCTATAGAAACGATCAGACTCTCAATTGGTTAGGTTGGAGTCTAATGAATAAACATCAGATTTTTGCCTTGGAGATGAGAGCTCTTTTATGGATTCTAATAATAAATTAAATCTTAAAATTCAATTAATTTTACATATATAGCGGTATTTACAATTGTTTAATTGTTTCATATTAATAAAAGTCACCCTTGTTAATCCAGTGTTTTTAAGGCTAAGTTAATATGAGAGCCGAGTAACATGCTAAACCACGTGGTTTTGCCAATGTCAACAAATTAGATAATTTCCAGACTAAAGGCTAACTGGTGATGTTAAAAAGTTACTATATTGATGTAATGTACATATGTCACCTTTAAAACAGCTGATTTAAGTCCTTTGTAGTTCTTTTATTCGATGTTTAGCACGTGTTGTCCAGTCCATCCACACTGCAGATGAAAACATGAGTCTAATGAGGTTTTTGAGAAATTTGACGATCGCGTGTCGCCCCCTTGTGGTTACTCTACGCAATTACAGCCTCAGCATTTCTACTTAAATGTCTGTTTTAATTATTAAGGTGTTAAATGTTAAATTGGAAATAAATGTTTAATGTTATCCTTTAACAAATGTTGTATTTTTTATAAATTCAGTCTTTTACAAGAGGGGAATTAAAACGAATTGCCTGTTTAGCTCATTAATCTATTAAAACCTGAAAGGCTGCTTTTGGTCACCCTACATTTTAAAACATATTTTTAGGGTCCTGGATGTTAGGGTTTGATTTTGGAGAGGTTAGGGGCTAAATCTGCTCCATAAAAGCAATTTTGGGGTTTGGTTTTGGAGAGGTTAAGGGTTAAATCTGCTCCATAAAAGCAATGTTATGGGAGTTGGGGTTTGGTTTTGTGCGGGTTGGGGGATACATTTATTCAGCGAGACCCCAGTCCGTTCAGGGTTTACTGAGCTTCTCTGTCGACCCCCTAGGTCCGAAGGCAACTGGCTAGTTTAGGTATTGAAGATACAACGTCTCCCCCTGTACAGACTCTGCACAGTTTGGTTTAGGGAGAACGAGGAAAAGGCACGGGCCGGCGCATGTTTTTGGAGGTCGACGCACTGAATCCCTTACAAGGACTAGAGTCTCGCCCCCGTCCAGTAGGCTTAACGCCACAAATCTATACCCACCGAGCGTCATCGAAATCCGGTCGAGCAAGGGAGTAAGGGGAGACGGGGACGAGACTGCGCCAGCCATCTCCCTGATGCCTGTCTGGGCTTCATAGTACTCCCTTACTCGACTCCCTCCTCCTCAGAAATCTCAGGAGGAGGGCCGAGCAAGCGATAACATTATGCAATGCTTACCTTTCAATCGCTCCTCTGCGCTTGGCAATTAATGGTCCGATTCGGGTTTTATTAGTCTAGTTTTGGCCTTGTATTGTGGATCGTACGTACACAAAGTAGCGTTCTATTCTGTTTCCTTATATGTAGCCTTTTCATTTTTATACGTGACATTTGTTTTTGAAAGTTTATGCCCGTCTCACGGTTTTGTTAAATTTGTTTTAGAGTAAAGGCCTCATTTAACGGACTGTATTTTCACCAAATAGTGTTTCATACCTGTCCTTATGTCATTGCCTTTTCTTCCATTTTCGTTACGTCCCTCGTCGATTTCATCATTGTCGTCGATAAGCAGCCGTCCCATCCTTCCACAGGTCGCACCTTTAAAAAACTGTGTTTGGGAATTAATAACACGTTTTGGGGTTTAATTAGTTTTGTTTTAGAGTCTTGGCCTTGTTTTGTGGATTGTCTTACACAGAGTAGCGTTCTATACCTTTTCCATACGTTTCGCCTTTTCACCTTTAATCCGTGACTTTTGTTTTTAAGAGTTTATACCCGCCTCAGGGTTTTGTTTATTTTTAAGTTTTGGCCTCATTTTGCGGACTGTATTTGCACAACGTTGCGTTCTATACCCTGTCCTTATGTTATTGCCTTTTCTTCTATTTTCATTACATTTCTTGTGGATGTCTTCATTGTTGTTGATAATCACAAGTGGTCCTATCCCTCCAGAGGTCACCGATGCCAATGCGAGGGAAATGTTTGAGACACATCGTCAGTAGCACCACCTCATGAATCATCGGATGTTTCAGGGTTTTATGTACTATACACCCTCCTCATGAGGCACCCTCGCCTGGTGGATCAGTCCAGGCGTGTGTCTCGTAGCCAATCGCTATAGAAACGATCAGACTCTCAATTGGTTAGGTTGGAGTCTAATGAATAAACATCAGATTTTTGCCTTGGAGATGAGAGCTCTTTTATGGATTCTAATAATAAATTAAATCTTAAAATTCAATTAATTTTACATATATAGCGGTATTTACAATTGTTTAATTGTTTCATATTAATAAAAGTCACCCTTGTTAATCCAGTGTTTTTAAGGCTAAGTTAATATGAGAGCCGAGTAACATGCTAAACCACGTGGTTTTGCCAATGTCAACAAATTAGATAATTTCCAGACTAAAGGCTAACTGGTGATGTTAAAAAGTTACTATATTGATGTAATGTACATATGTCACCTTTAAAACAGCTGATTTAAGTCCTTTGTAGTTCTTTTATTCGATGTTTAGCACGTGTTGTCCAGTCCATCCACACTGCAGATGAAAACATGAGTCTAATGAGGTTTTTGAGAAATTTGACGATCGCGTGTCGCCCCCTTGTGGTTACTCTACGCAATTACAGCCTCAGCATTTCTACTTAAATGTCTGTTTTAATTATTAAGGTGTTAAATGTTAAATTGGAAATAAATGTTTAATGTTATCCTTTAACAAATGTTGTATTTTTTATAAATTCAGTCTTTTACAAGAGGGGAATTAAAACGAATTGCCTGTTTAGCTCATTAATCTATTAAAACCTGAAAGGCTGCTTTTGGTCACCCTACATTTTAAAACATATTTTTAGGGTCCTGGATGTTAGGGTTTGATTTTGGAGAGGTTAGGGGCTAAATCTGCTCCATAAAAGCAATTTTGGGGTTTGGTTTTGGAGAGGTTAAGGGTTAAATCTGCTCCATAAAAGCAATGTTATGGGAGTTGGGGTTTGGTTTTGTGCGGGTTGGGGGATACATTTATTCAGCGAGACCCCAGTCCGTTCAGGGTTTACTGAGCTTCTCTGTCGACCCCCTAGGTCCGAAGGCAACTGGCTAGTTTAGGTATTGAAGATACAACGTCTCCCCCTGTACAGACTCTGCACAGTTTGGTTTAGGGAGAACGAGGAAAAGGCACGGGCCGGCGCATGTTTTTGGAGGTCGACGCACTGAATCCCTTACAAGGACTAGAGTCTCGCCCCCGTCCAGTAGGCTTAACGCCACAAATCTATACCCACCGAGCGTCATCGAAATCCGGTCGAGCAAGGGAGTAAGGGGAGACGGGGACGAGACTGCGCCAGCCATCTCCCTGATGCCTGTCTGGGCTTCATAGTACTCCCTTACTCGACTCCCTCCTCCTCAGAAATCTCAGGAGGAGGGCCGAGCAAGCGATAACATTATGCAATGCTTACCTTTCAATCGCTCCTCTGCGCTTGGCAATTAATGGTCCGATTCGGGTTTTATTAGTCTAGTTTTGGCCTTGTATTGTGGATCGTACGTACACAAAGTAGCGTTCTATTCTGTTTCCTTATATGTAGCCTTTTCATTTTTATACGTGACATTTGTTTTTGAAAGTTTATGCCCGTCTCACGGTTTTGTTAAATTTGTTTTAGAGTAAAGGCCTCATTTAACGGACTGTATTTTCACCAAATAGTGTTTCATACCTGTCCTTATGTCATTGCCTTTTCTTCCATTTTCGTTACGTCCCTCGTCGATTTCATCATTGTCGTCGATAAGCAGCCGTCCCATCCTTCCACAGGTCGCACCTTTAAAAAACTGTGTTTGGGAATTAATAACACGTTTTGGGGTTTAATTAGTTTTGTTTTAGAGTCTTGGCCTTGTTTTGTGGATTGTCTTACACAGAGTAGCGTTCTATACCTTTTCCATACGTTTCGCCTTTTCACCTTTAATCCGTGACTTTTGTTTTTAAGAGTTTATACCCGCCTCAGGGTTTTGTTTATTTTTAAGTTTTGGCCTCATTTTGCGGACTGTATTTGCACAACGTTGCGTTCTATACCCTGTCCTTATGTTATTGCCTTTTCTTCTATTTTCATTACATTTCTTGTGGATGTCTTCATTGTTGTTGATAATCACAAGTGGTCCTATCCCTCCAGAGGTCACCGATGCCAATGCGAGGGAAATGTTTGAGACACATCGTCAGTAGCACCACCTCATGAATCATCGGATGTTTCAGGGTTTTATGTACTATACACCCTCCTCATGAGGCACCCTCGCCTGGTGGATCAGTCCAGGCGTGTGTCTCGTAGCCAATCGCTATAGAAACGATCAGACTCTCAATTGGTTAGGTTGGAGTCTAATGAATAAACATCAGATTTTTGCCTTGGAGATGAGAGCTCTTTTATGGATTCTAATAATAAATTAAATCTTAAAATTCAATTAATTTTACATATATAGCGGTATTTACAATTGTTTAATTGTTTCATATTAATAAAAGTCACCCTTGTTAATCCAGTGTTTTTAAGGCTAAGTTAATATGAGAGCCGAGTAACATGCTAAACCACGTGGTTTTGCCAATGTCAACAAATTAGATAATTTCCAGACTAAAGGCTAACTGGTGATGTTAAAAAGTTACTATATTGATGTAATGTACATATGTCACCTTTAAAACAGCTGATTTAAGTCCTTTGTAGTTCTTTTATTCGATGTTTAGCACGTGTTGTCCAGTCCATCCACACTGCAGATGAAAACATGAGTCTAATGAGGTTTTTGAGAAATTTGACGATCGCGTGTCGCCCCCTTGTGGTTACTCTACGCAATTACAGCCTCAGCATTTCTACTTAAATGTCTGTTTTAATTATTAAGGTGTTAAATGTTAAATTGGAAATAAATGTTTAATGTTATCCTTTAACAAATGTTGTATTTTTTATAAATTCAGTCTTTTACAAGAGGGGAATTAAAACGAATTGCCTGTTTAGCTCATTAATCTATTAAAACCTGAAAGGCTGCTTTTGGTCACCCCCCCACCCCCCCACCCCCCCCCCCCCCCACCACCCAACCCCCCCCCACCCCCCCCCCCCCCCCCCCCCCCCCCCCCCCCCCCCCCCCCCCCCCCCCCCCCCCCCCCCCCCCCCCCCCCCCCCCCCCCCCCCCCCCCCCCCCCCCCCCCCCCCCCCCCCCCCCCCCCCCCCCCCCCCCCCCCCCCCCCCCCCCCCCCCCCCCCCCCCCCCCCCCCCCCCCCCCCCCCCCCCCCCCCCCCACCCCCCCCCCCCCCCCCCCCCCCCCCCCCCCCCCCCCCCCCCCCCCCCCCCCCCCCCCCCCCCACCCCCCCCCCCCCCCCCCCCCCCCCCCCCCCCCCCCCCCCCCCCCCCCCCCCCCCCCCCCCCCACCCCCCCCCCCCCCCCCCCCCCCCCCCCCCCCCCCCCCCCCCCCCCCCCCCCCCCCCCCCCACACCCCCCCCCCCCCCCACCCCCCCCCCCCCCCACACCCCCCCCCCCCCCCCCCCCCCCCCCCCACCCAACCAAGAGAGGCTTCTTGATGGGAAATGCATCATAAAAAAGTCTATATATTTGGCAGATGTAAAGCATACATGTGTATTTTTTGTGTTAGTCCATTTTTATTTTATTTTATTATTATTGTAACAGCTCAGGTATGTTCAAGGAGCAACATGTTTGTGTAATTTCTAAAGATTTTTGTTCTGTTTTGAATAAGGGGTTGGAAATGAATGCTTTTCTTGTTTTTTTGTTTTTTATCCGATTCATCGATTAATCGAAATAATAATCGACAGATTAATCGATTATTAAAATAATCGTTAGTTGCAGCCCTATTTGACAGCGCTGTTTGGATATTATGTATTATACTCCCGCCTACTTTTACAAACAAGTTTGAGCGCTGGTTTTGAACGCCAGTGTAATCTCATATACAAGTGTTACAATGTAAATAGTCCTCAGATTGTATATTATAATCTATTACAAGACGAGCATGTGAAATCTGATGTAAACAATGGACAATATATCAATATTTCACGGATTATACGCATTTGTGGACAAAAATGGTCATTGGATGTAGTTTGTTGGAGAGTTTTTATGGGTTATTCACACATCTGAAACAGACTGGATTCGATTCGCGTTCCTTATACCAGCACAAAGGTAAGGAGTCAGCTTATTTTATGCATGTTGTCATCTGGACTTCTGTAACAAAATACTATATTTATGATGCTAGAGCAATTGCATCTCAAAACGGACACCATACACTGATGCTAAACCCTTAGACCTTTTAAACGATGTATAGCAATGTTATTATTATTGTTGTTTGTACACAGTAGGCTATATTAGGGCTGTGACGGTTAGGATTTTTTTCTCACCGCGGTGAAGCATCAAAAAAATCACGCAGTTATGCGGTTAACCGCACAACAGTAACCCCCCAAAGCCCAAGCGACCCCAAACCAGACCCCCCCCACACCCCCGGCAAAGCATCGGGGAACAGTATTCTTATTTATTATTAAAAACATGAAATAATATGTATTTCCATTGCTTTTTATATACATGTTTTGAACGTAATAGGAATTATATAATTTTTTGTCATTGTTTATAACCCATTTTGTACAATACATATCATAAAATAGCAACCAGAAAAAAACTAGACAGAACATGTCGAGCTTAACATTGTTTCTTGTAAGCAAAACCTTGATTCCAATTTCTTTAGATATTTTTAGAGTGTTTTTCGGGTAACACTCCGTGCATATAACGCATTCCTCCAAACGCAACTGGTTGAACGTTAAATAATTTATTGCACAATAAAATGGGTTACAACCAATGACAAAAACTGTTCCATAATTCATATTAAACTCAAAAGATATCAAAAATAAATACTATTTCATGTTACTATAGTTAATATGTTTCATTAGAATTTTTCAAAGCAGATACGAAATGAAATAGCCTATTGCATCATCCCGTAAATAACTGCGCAAAACTTATAGATACTCCAATCAATGCTTTAAATTTCTGCTGCTGATTATTTACATAATCAAGAACGTAATAAGAGTTTTTTGATCCTGAGCTGGAGAAATTAGTTTAAACCATTAGCGAGTCACGCTGTCAGTATGTTAGCGCTCACCTGCCTGACTGCTGTGCTGTCCCTTTGGTACTTCGCTCATCTTGCAAAAGTCTTGGAGATTTCCAACTGTCGTTGCTGGGCTGAAGTTTTATGCTTTACTAAAGGTATGTTTGGTGCTCCCAAGTCCGACAAACGCCACATGATAGTTAATCATCAAAAGATGTGATTTTAGATAGTGGCATTTCCTCGCTACGATAGTCAGACATATAGGTCTTACAGCCGATCGCGCTAGCCTTCATAACTATAGTTGGCATGTTTGCCCATTATAGTTTTAAATAATTATGCTATTCTTATCATTACCAACGCGCATTTCATTCTGCCCGGACACCTTCTTGCACCTGAATAATGTAATGCGCGTGGCTGTGAGATGCACTTGAGATTTAGTTATTCGCGCAGTGAGTGAGTTGGAAGGACCGTTCCATGGCATGCTAGAAATATCAGAGCACCTGGGCATGACGCGCTTAAAGTAATGGCTTCATGTTTAAGAAGTTTGCACCCGTGACAGTAGGCTATTTGTGTTTATTTAATTGAACATTTTCTGTAGACACCAAGTACTGAAACTAAGTGATTAAATAACAATAATCAGACACGCGCACATAAAAAACCCCTATATATGTTTAATCCCTCCCCCTTGCGCGGAAAGCAGTTTTTTTCTCTAGAAGCCCTGAACACAGGATGGAAGACAGTAAATTATGATTAACAATGACTTTTGTGTATACAGTGGGGCAAAAAAGTATTTAGTCAATTACCAATTGTGCAAGTTCTCCCACTTAAAAAGATGAGAGAGGCCTGTAATTTTCATCATAGGTACACTTCAACTATGAGAGACAAAATGAGGAAAAAAATCCAGAAAATCACATTGTCTGATTTTTTTGGGAATTTGTTTGCGATTTATGGTGGAAGATAAGTATTCGGTCAATAACAAAAAAGCAAGATTTCTTTCTCTCACAGACCTGTAATTTCTTCTTTAAGAGGATCCTCTGTCCTCCACTTGTTACCTGTATTAATGGCACCTGTTTGAACTTGTTAGCAGTATAAAAGACACCTGTCCACAACCTAAAACAGTCAGAATGCAAACTCAACTATGGCCAAGACCAAAGAGCTGTCAAAGGACACCAGAAACAAAATTGTAGACCTGCACCAGGCTGGGAAGACTGAATCTGCAATAGGTAAGCAGCTTGGTGTGAAGAAATCAACTGTGAGAGCAATTATTAGAAAATGGAAGACATACAAGAACACTGATAATCTCCCTCGATCTGGGGCTCCACGCAAGATCTCATCCCGTAGGGTAAAAATTATCACCAGAATGGTGAGCAAAAATCCCAGAACCACATGGGGGGACCTAGTGAATGACCTGCAGAGAGCTGGGACCAAAGTAACAAAGGCTACCATCAGTAACACACTATGCAGCCAGGGACTCAATTCCTGCAGTGCCAGATGTGTCACCCTGCTTAAGCCAGTACATGTCCGGACCCGTCTGAAGTTTGCTAGAGAGCATTTGGATGATCCAGAAGAAGAGTGGGAGAATGTCATATGGTCAGATGAAACCAAAACATAACTTTTAGGTAGAAACTCAACTTCTTGTGTTTGGAGGAGAAAGATGCTGAGTTGCATCCAAAGAACTCCATACCTACTGTGAAGCATGGGGGTGGAAACCTCATGCTTTGGGTCTGTTTTTCTGCAAAGGGACCAGGACAACTGATCCGAGTTAAGGAAAGAATGAATGGGGCCATGTCTCGTGAGATTTTGACTCAAAACCTCCTTTCGTCAGCAAGGGCATTGAAGATGAAACGTGGCTGGATCTTTCAGTATGGCAGTGATCCCAAACATACCGCCCGGGCAAAGAAGGAGTGGTTTCATAAGAATAATTTCAAGGTCCTGGAGTGGCCTAGCCAGTCTCCAGATCTCAACCCCATAGAAAATCTTTGGAGGGAGTTGAAAATCTGAGTTGCCCAGCGACAGCCCTAAAACATCACTGCTCTAGAGGAGATCTGCATGGAGGAATGGGCCAAACTACCAGCAACAATATGTAAAAACCTTGTGGAGACTTACAGAAAACGTTTGATCTCTGTAATTGCCAACAAAGGGTATATAACAAAGTATTGACATAAACTTTTGTTATTGACCAAATACTTATCCTTCACCATAATCTAAAAACAAATTCCCAAAAAATAAGACAATGTGATTTTCTGGATTTTTTTTTCTCATTTTGTCTCTCATAGTTGACGTGTGCCTTTGACGGAGATTGCAGGCCTCTCTCGTCTTTTTGGGTGTGAGGGCTTGGACAATTGGTGGCTGACTGGATGCTTTTTTGCCCCACTGTAGTTCATATCATACAGAATATGACTTCTGTAACTTTCACCAGCAAAATAAATAAATAATAAAAGTATTAAAAAGTGCGGTGATGACGATGATGACCTCAACACTGCGGTATTACTGCGGTGATGCGGTGACGAGGTTATCGTCACAGCCCTAGGCTATATTTATATTGTTAGCAGCATTAAAAAAAACTGACGTCTTTCCGTCCACGAGCTAGTGCGTGTCGAGAGGTTAATTTTGTGTCTAAGCTTAATCATTAATTAGCAAGAAAGCTATCACCTGTTATTAAATAATGACATGTTTATTAGTAACGTTAATACTGCAATGTCTTCTAGTGGACATAATTTAAAACAAGTCAACTATACGAGCTCATAGTGGCATTGGCAATGCATAAGCCCGTTTTTACGACGTGTGTAGATAGGTATAGTAAATATTAATAAGTCAGATTTGAGCATTAAATAATCGATTATAAATCGAATATTAAAAAACATAATGAATCAAATTCGAATGGGATAATAGAGGAAGATTGACAGCCCTAGTGTCTATGATTTCCATGAATGTTACTTCATCTTACCGTCATCAAATTCAGGCTGAGTATGTTTAACGAGTTCTTCAATGTGGTGGTTAGGGGCCAATCCTTTGGATTCACTGATTACTTTGGGTTTGAAGAAGGTTGACCATTTTGCCAGAAACTTTCCAGAGATCTCTTCTCCAAACAGTAATGAGAAATCCTGTTCAACCTTTTACAGCAATAACCAATTAAAACACAGTAAAAATACATACAAAGCAAAAAGTATATACAGACAAAGTTTTCTACTTACAAGGCCAGGTGTGTCCAGGAACCTAGGGAACATGTCTAAGACATCATGGGACTTCTCAGGATTTCGAACAATAGACTGTCTGTATTGGAAAGTTGTCTTCATTTTTTCTTTTACTATTTTCTCATCTGAAGTGTGTTTCATGACTGATAGTGCCTCTCTGCACTCATCACCGGTCAGCTGTTCTGTGGTTGAAAATGGTTCTCTCTCAGATAATGGGCCACTGCTGGTGCCAGGTAACTCAGGTCTGTGTTTTTCACCAATTTGAGTATTTCTCTGAACTGTCTTTAAGCGCCAGGCCAGGTAACCAGTACCACTTGATGCATCATAGAAATGCTCCTAAAAAAGCCAAATTTATTTTGCCAAATAAACCTTAGTTATAAATAAATGTATACCTGTTGTGTTTATTTTATATATAGCAGTGGCCAAAATTATTAGAACATCTGACAGATCTGGAAATATTTACTCTTTTTGCCTCCAAAACAATGGATGGTAGCTCCGAGCACAACATTTTTTTAGGTAAGGGCAACCATCATTATGAAATTAAATCTTGTTTGGGTAGCAAAAAAACTTTTTCAGATGTCATGTGTTCTAATAATTTTGTCCACCACTGTATATCACATAATAATTACAAGCAACTTACATATCCATTTTTAGAGTATGGGTCCTCCAAGTAGGGAAACAAAGAAATAATACCAAGAGCATACTTGGTTCGCACAGTCTGTGGAGGTGTCCTTCTGTTTTAGGTCACGGAGTATAGGGATTGGTTAAAAACGAGAAATGGGAGAAAGCAAAAACAGTGGATTAATCAGTTTTAAAGAATATTTTAACAACTCAGCTTAAAGTACAGTCAGAAAAAAATTGTTCCTTTTTCTGTCACTGGGGTGGTACCCTAAAAGGTACTTTTTTGTACCTTTATGGATATACAACACATTGAAATGTTGTACCTTATGGGGTACAATATTATACCCTAAGGACCTATTGTGTACCTTAAGGAACAATTTTGTACTAGTTGAATTTTAGGGGTACAAAACAGTTAACTGTACCTTTAGAAACAGTAATGTACCCCAAAAGGTACAACATTGTATTATGTTTATATACCAGTAAAGGTACAAAACGGTACCTTAGGGGTACCACACCAGCGACAAAAAGGTACAATTTTAAACTTTTTTTCCTGACAGTGTAGTTCACCATTTAAATTTTTATTCTTACCCATGTACTTCAACCATATTAGCAACAAGCATGTTCACTAACTGTCTGCGGGTGCTGTCTGACAAGGTTTTGGTTTTATCGTATTCATACATAATTTTGTCTCCACCAGGTTTTGACTTCAGAACCATATTCACCATCTGTAACATGAAGAAACAGACAAATTTATATTAAATACACATACTCAAGTACTACTATTAACATAATTGAAAACAATAACAGCCTAGCAGTTTCTTTCAAAAAAGCCTACATTTTTTGCTGCTTGTTTATCTGTACAGTCATTCGTCAGTCTTGCTTTCTTTGTTGGGGGATCATCAATAATCAAGGTGGATGTATTAGAAGAAAACGATGTATCAGAAGACATTGAAACATCCGACATATCTAGACAGAAAAGTATAAAGTATAAATGTGAAGTTCAAAAACGGTTAAAAAAAAAACAATTCTTTTTAATCCACACTAAAAGCAAAATGCTGACAAAGACATAAATTTAATATAAGTGTTTCTAATTTTAATTGAATTATAGTGTTTTAGGTATAGAATGAGATTTTAGATCAAAAATTTATTAAACAAAGTGTTAATGTACAGACACACCGTCATCCAAACAGGCTGTAAGAGTGACACTGCCTTGCTGTAGGAGTTCATTGAATATGTCTGCATCAACCTCAGTCCCCGTTGAATCCTTGTACTTCACGTCTACATCAATTGGCAGGCCGAATCTTTTAATCACTGTGTTGGGGTAAGAATGATTTCAGATAAAATTTGAAGATAATGTTTATATGGTCAACAGGGAGATTATTTTATTATGTGTGCTAAATAAAAAAATTTATGTATTAATTAGTTACATTCAAGAAGTTGTTTTTGATCATGTTACTAGGGACTCACTGATCTCTTACCCAACACATTTAGCTCAATTCTCACCTAATAAGCTGACGAGTCAGGTGTGTTAAATAAGAAAGACATACAAATACTGCGTCTAAAACCGCCTACATCCATACTATATAGTAGACAAAAAGCAGTAGGCGAGGTGAGTAGTATGTCCTACTACTTCCGGTTAGATTTTGAAGCGTGCATCAATATCAATATCCCATGATGCCCCGGGAGCAGAGTTTATCCAAAGAAGAAGAGGAGGTGAAAGTGGCAATGCGGCTGTTTTCGCGCTGGTATGACATGACGTTATGACGACGTATGTCACGTCATATATCAACCTGGCGGATGTAGTACGTCCAAATCACATTCATACTAACAGTATTCATACTATACAGTAGGGCTGTGCAAAAAATCGACTGCGATTATCATGCGCGTGTCATCAGTAAAGCCGGTTCGGTGATTAGTATTAAATTGGCATCAGCTGCTTTCAGATGGAGCGGCATTTATTACACAGACCCGTAGTTCACCGAGAAGCTAGGCAAAATCGCATAGATAATCGGAGTCAATTTTCCTCGATTATGAACCCGATTTTGCCTAGCTTCTCTGTGAACTACGGGTCTGTGTAATAAATGCCGCTCCATCTGAAAGCAGCTGATGCCAATTTAATACTAATCACCGAACCGGCTTTACTAATGACACGCGCATGATAATCGCAGTCGATTTTTTGCACAGCCCTACTATACAGTACCTACTGTTTTATCTGTCAGTAAGTAGGTACTTTATCTCTTTAAGTACGTACTGTACGGTATGCAGTTTCAGACGCAGCCTCTATGTGCCAAGCAGTAGGTCCCCAGGAACAGGACTGAAAACCACATAAAGGCTCTGACTATTAATTCTACAAGTTATAACAGCATTCAAACCTTCTTTGTGAAACTGATGATAGTTATATTCTCCATCAGTCTCTGTCACTGTCACATACTTCTTAGATCCTCTGCATGCCACCGTCACTAACATGCTTATTACTGAAATGCAGTAAAATGCTGATTAAGCATACGTTTGCAGAATGACAAGCACAGAATAATGATTGTGTTATTGTACCATTCAGTTACCAGTTTTTGGTTTTATTTGTAGTAACCACAGTTTTGCCAGGATCTTATAGTGACCATAGTTTACAGTGGTGCTTTAATAGTAAACATTTGAAACATAAATGGTATTCAAACCACAAAATAACATGCTTACTGCACTTTTACTCCAAAAACAAATTGTATTTTGCTTAGGTTTTCCGCGTGGATGTACACAGTATTAAACAACCACTGCAACGCGAAGTCTGTATTAGTCACGTTACTCGCGTGTAACTCGCGTTTAACAAACCTGACGGGTTGCACTTTGGAGTATTATCTCTGATCCATAACATACGCTGCCCCGGAGCAGATAGCGTAATGTTAAACGAGTTTATTTTGCATAATGTTAGCCGCGCAGTCGAACGCAATTTGACGCATGCGCAAAGCGATAATTCTAAATATACTCATACGCGCAGGAAAAAAAAACACAAAAATCTGTGTAAAGTATGCACTACTACACGCACTACAGGGCTCAAAATTAACTTTTTTATTTGATAGCACTGGTGCTCCCAACTTTAAAGAGTTAGGAGCACCAGCAAAAATTTAGGCGCATCCATCCAAAAATTAAAAAGCACCACAACTACAATGTAAATGTTAATAGATTTATTTTATTAAAAATAAAACACCACCACCGGGCTTTACACGTCCTATGGCCAGCATTTAAAAGTTGGTCTTCTATTTTATTTTATTTTATTTTTTGCTGCATAAATTCCTAAATTAATACCCAACTGCACATTACAAAAGTGACCCTAATATAGAAGGCTAATATATATTGGTATTGATAACTGCATTAGCAGGATGCTTTTACTACCAAATAGGCAATGTTTTTAAAAAAACAACAAAAACATACCATCAGCATTGTCGTATTCCACAGCAACATGGACCACAAGGATGTTTGTCGAATGTCCATTCACCAGCGCATGCGCACATACACCATTAAACACACTGACAGACAGGTCGGTGTCTCCATCAATAATAAACACATTTGTCATGACACGTCTTGTGTTTTTGGCACTTTCGCCATGTTTAAGCAAGGTACGTCTTGCGCTTAAAATGTTTTGATTCCGCCATTAACGCCGTTTTACAGGATTTACAGTAAACACAGTAAGTTACATTTTCATAGCGGAGACACTCGAAATCTTTAAGCCACTCTCTCTGAAAGGTTTAACGTCAACTCGTATTTTCCGGTGGTGGAGTTACATTTGAATCCGGATCGTCGTCATAAAATACAGTAATAACCTTGGCTGCAATCGGCTCGCTCTCGTCATGCTCGCCACGCGTTCGTCTTTTCACATTTCCGCGCTTCACGGCAACAAGGAATGACTGACGCTCATATTAGCCAATCTGCGGTCTTCATTAAACGCAAGAACTTAATGGTGAAATTTGATTGGTTATGTATCATTGGAGAGAACACTGAACCTGGGACAGCGCCAGCACGCAGGATCACAATCAACTCGCGTCACAACAAAATGGGCAGTCACACAAATGCTCCCAAATATATTTTAAGGTCGCACAGATAAAATTTTGGTCGCATATGCGACCAAAATGGTCGCAATTTCGAGCCCTGCACTATACACCGACCCTCGCGTTGGCGCACAAAGTGAAATATACTCTGGTCTTAACTTACTATGTGGACGAACATTGATTAAAAGCCGAACTATTTTCAAGGTACTAAGTTAAACTAAAACTTACCTGGTTAGCAAACAACCCCGGCTTCACGGTACACCCCACTGGTATCCAAATACCCCAAGATACAAAACACATCATGCTGTCACCATTTATATAACGTTAGTTTGTGAAGCATCGTGGCGTAAGAAAAATTTGAAACTAACGTTAATGTCTTGTTTTTTTCTTCACGTGATGCACACACTCTGTCTTATAAAAACCGCGCCCACTTTGGTCTAAAGAAGTTTCATGTTAAAAGTTTTGTTTAGGGGAGAAAATTCGCTAAATGAGTCTAAAACCTCTCAATCTATATCAATGTCACTTAGGCTAATTGGTTTTACTGTCTGAGAGAATTACCGGTTTACCCTTCAATCCCACGTTTTAGATAAAAGCACAACGCCATACATTGGCAGACTACATAATGTAATAAATACACAAACGTGTAAAAATAATATAAAAACAAGACAATCATAGTTTGTTCTGAGGGATTATAGTTTATAAAAAAAGGAATTAACACGTTTTTTAAGGTCAGTCACACACGCAATTGGCGCCATTATATTGATTGAAAACCTAACTTGTTAAATGTGTTTGACAATTAAATTAAACTTACTAAAACTAACAAATAAAATAAATAATAATTATAGCTATCTAACAATATTAAACTTACCTCAGCAAATTGGCTTCTCTTCAAATCTTCTTCGTGTTTTAGCGTTTTCCACGTGTGAAACTACCACAGTCGCATGTGAATAAAAATCATTACACATGTAAGTTACACATATTCTTCAAACATGCGAATATTTCAAATTTAGAATGAGTTATATTTTATTAATATCACAGAGTCATCTTACCGTGCTCCTCTGAACGGTGGACAAAATGGCGGCTGCGCGGGCGAAGAACTGATTGTAAAATGGGCGTGGTTAAAAGGTTGGGCACAGACAGTTTCAGTGTTGATTTAAAATAAACAACACTAACTACCAAAAACAACACCAACACTTTTATTATGTTAACTCCTACAGTGTTAGGTCTTACATGGAGAGTGTTAGAACAACTCTGATTTTCAACACTCAAAAGTAACTCCAAAAAATCAACTCTCATGATTTTGCTGTGCAGGCTCCACAAACTGCAACAAAAACAAAGTGGTCAAACCTGCCACCATGAAACATAACAAAGTGTTCCAGCCAATAAACGACAAGTAGTGCTGGGCGATTTGGCCTAAAAATAAAATCTCCGATTTTATTTTTTTTAAATCGACTTCCGATTTTTTCCGATCCCCCCCCCCCACTTATTAAGAAAAGCAATAAGTACAAATGGCAGACAACTTAAAGCAAATTTTGCTTTTATTTAATCAAAAGCAAGACAAATGTAACCCCAATTTATGAGATGAATAATAAATAAATAAACACCCTGTTGGAATCAAAGTCCCAGCTGTGTTTTACGTGTGCTATGATGTTGTTGATGTTGCTATAATAATGCTACGGAAGCCCCGGGCAGCCAAAAATGCGCCATTACAAAAAAATCGAATTACTTATTTTTTAAATCGCCCACAACAAAAAATTCGAATTAATTCATTAAATAGATTTTTCGCCCAGGCCTAATGACAAGAAGGATTTGGGAGGAGGGTTGGGCACGTTCATGACTCGTTCAGAAAGCACGGAAGGGAGGGGAGGAGTTAGCTACGCTTGGTTTTGTTTGACAATACTTTGAATTTCAACAAGAACTGAAGTCACAGAGATTCGCTTAGAGCGCCTTTAATAACATCAGTGTGAATATTATAAGAGCATTTTCAAATTTGTCCACATAGTAAATTTATTGTCAATTTCTATCACAGGGAAGATCAAAGACTTGTTGGCACATGGGATCCTCAATGATTTGACGCGTTTGGTTTTGGTGAACGCCATCTACTTCAAGGGAAACTGGGAGGAAAAATTCAAAATGGAAGCCACTGTTGATAAACAGTTTAAAGTGAACAAGGTGAGATTCAAAAGGTCTTCTTATAAATGAACTTCAGTATTTTGACATGAAGGATTACTGATCATGTTCTCATTGATGTTTGACAGAATGAAACTAAACCAGTGAAGATGATGAATCAGAAGTCAGAGTTTCCTCTGACCTTCATCCCAGAGGTGAACAGTCAGATCCTGGAGCTGCCGTATGTTGGGAAGAATACGAGTATGTTGATCATCCTTCCAAATGAGATTGAAGACGACACCACTGGACTTCAGCAGGTGAGACAGGAGAGATTGAGAGTGTTTAAAGCTTTATTTCACATCATCAGATAGACATTAACATAACATCTCTTATCCAGCTGGAGAAAACACTGACCTATGAGAAGCTCATGGAGTGGACCAAACCTGACAAGATGTATCCACAAGAAGTTCAGATATCTCTGCCTAAATTTAAGCTAGAAGAAACTTATGACATGAAGAATCTACTGGTGAAACTGGGAATGGTGGATGCTTTTGAGAAGGGGAAGGCAAATTTTTCAGGCATGTCCCCCAAAAATGATCTGGTGGTGTCTGAGGTCATTCATAAATCCTTTGTTGAAGTCAGTGAAGAGGGAACAGAAGCAGCAGCGGCTACTGGTGTTTACATGGGGTTACTACTATGCACCCCTCCACAGTTCTTCAATGCTGATCATCCGTTCCTGTTCTTCATTCGACACAATCCCACCAACACCATTCTGTTTTATGGACGCTTCTGCTCTCCATGAGCTCCTCCTGCTGGTTCTCAAGAGTTTCTTTCTGACGGTTCTCATTTGATTTGAATGATTGAACAATAAAAGTTCAGAAATGAGGTTTATCTTGTATCTAATCAAAGCTTTTAGTTTTATATGTTATTTTTATCTTTTTAATACAACCCCCTGTTGCTTTCTTAAAATCTTGCATGAAATGCACATCATCACATAATCAATCATTTGTTTGTGTGATAATAGAAATAAGTGATTTGTCAACTTTTAAAAAACTTGCAGTAACATTCAATGATCAGATGATGTTACTGACAATGTCAGTATGTAACATCATCTGATCATTGAATGTTACTGACAACTTTAACAACTGAACTACAACATTACGTTAAAATATAATTGTATGCTTTAAATGTTCAGTAACAACTAAAACAACATATCAACTGCAAGCAGGGCTCAATGCTTTGAGCACTTGTTTTCTTCTTCATAAAGATGTTAAAGCACAGTTAGAAATTTATAAGTGAAGCGAACAATTTTATTCGGATAGCTTCAG
Organism: Misgurnus anguillicaudatus; assembly: GCF_027580225.2. Taxonomy (NCBI): domain Eukaryota; kingdom Metazoa; phylum Chordata; class Actinopteri; order Cypriniformes; family Cobitidae; genus Misgurnus; species Misgurnus anguillicaudatus. Next base: position 33,466,342 of record NC_073342.2, read on the forward strand.
AAAAGGTCAAATGATTTCCAGTAAGGAAACATGGGGAGCATCAATGGGAGTTTTAGTCATTTTCAATATTAAAATATGTTATTACCTTAACTAAGAATTGTTGATACATCCCTCTATCATCTGTGTGCGTGCACGTAAGCGCTGGAGCGCGCTGCGAGGCTTCGATAGCATTTAGCTTAGCCCCATTCATTCAATGGTACCGTTTAGAGATAAAGTTAGAAGTGACCAAACACATCAACGTTTTTTTTATTTAAGACGAGTAGTTATACGAGCAAGTTTGGTGGTACAAAATAAAACGTAGCGCTTTTATAAGCGGATTTAAAAGAGGAACTATATTTTATGACGTAATAGCACTTTTGGGAGTACTTCGACTCGGCGCAGTAACACCCTCCCTCTCCCATTATGAGAGTGAGAAGGGGAGCGGACTTTTTAGGCGAGTCGATACATGTAATACATGTGAACGGACGCTAATAGTCTTTTGTTTCTCTTTCCCTGTCTCGTCCTCCATCCCGAGAACACTGAGACTAACAGACCCAGTTCCTGCTGCCGTAAAGCTCATCACACCACTAATCTACTGGCTTACCTTTAACGAGATGCCTAGATGGTGTCTGACCAGCGACCACCGACCACTTCCCGTTTAATCTACCTAAATATATATAATAATAAAATTATTATTATATTATATTAGTATACCCACCAAACATGGAACGTCTGGGAGACATTCAGATCATGTCTGTATCACGTCCGTTAGTTCAGACCCACTTTTAAACGTCTGCTGGGCGAGCAATAGAGGGTCAGTGTCTGGACTTCACTCTTGCACCCCTTTTGGATGTCTGTGAATGTACCAAAAAGGTTCAGTGTATGAACGTCAGACTACGACCCGTTATGGATGTCTGTGCCTGTGGACGTGCAAAACAGGGTTAGTGTCTGGACGTCACTCTTGCACCCCTTTTGGATGACTGTGGACGTACCAAAAAGGTTCAGTGTATGAACGTCAGACTACGACCCCTTACGGATGTCTGTGGACGTACCAAAAAGGTTCAGTGTATGAACGTCAGACTACGACCCCTTTTGGATGTCTGTGGACGTACCAAAAAGGTTCCGTGTATGAACGTCAGACTACGACCCCTTACGGATGTCTGTGGACGTGCAAAACAGGGTCAGCGTATGAACGTCACTCTTGCACCCCTCTTGAATGTCTGTGGACGTGCCAAAAAGGTTCAGTGTATGAACGTCAGACTATGACCCCTTATGGATGTCTGTGGACGTGCAAAACAGGGTCAGCGTATGAACGTCACTCTTGCACCCCTCTTGAATGTCTGTGGACGTACCAAAAAGGTTCAATGTATAAACGTCAGACTATGACCCCTTATGGATGTCTGTGGACGTGCAAAACAGGGTCAGCGTATGAACGTCACTCTTGCACCCCTCTTGAATGTCTGTGGACGTACCAAAAAGGTTCAGTGTATGAACGTCAGACTATGACCCCTTATGGATGTCTGTGGACGTGCAAAACAGGGTCAGCGTATGAACGTCACTCTTGCACCCCTCTTGAATGTCTGTGGACGTGCCAAAAAGGTTCAGTGTATGAACGTCAGACTATGACCCCTTATGGATGTCTGTGGACGTGCAAAACAGGGTCAGCGTATGAACGTCACTCTTGCACCCCTCTTGAATGTCTGTGGACGTACCAAAAAGGTTCAATGTATAAACGTCAGACTATGACCCCTTATGGATGTCTGTGGACGTGCAAAACAGGGTCAGCGTATGAACGTCACTCTTGCACCCCTCTTGAATGTCTGTGGACGTACCAAAAAGGTTCAGTGTATGAACGTCAGACTATGACCCCTTTTGGATGTCTGTGGATGTGCCAAAAAGGTTCAATGTATAAACGTCAGACTATGACCCCTTATGGATGTCTGTGTACTTGCAAAACAGGGTCAGTGTATGTACGTCACTCTTGCACCCCTCTTGTATGTCTGTGGACGTGCCAAAAAGGTTCAGTGTATGAACGTCAGACTACGACCCCTTATGGATGTCTGTGGACGTGCAAAACAGGGTCAGTGTCTGCATGTCAGACTCCACCACTCCGCTCGCATCTTGTAATCACATCACTACTACAGTAAGGTCCTGATTGGTTAACGTGGTACGGAAATCCACCGAAGTTCAGATTTTCCCCGCGGCAACACTCAGTTTGCATGTTCTGCATCATTCACGCAGCGCTTACCGCGTGTACTTCGCCGCAGGATGCCTAATCACGTCTTTGAATTGACTTAACATGTAAATCACTCACGCTTGCCGCGTCTACCGCGTCTGGTGTGAACCCTACATTAGAGCAACATTAAAAAATTGCAACAATATCTGGCTAGTACTGATTGCTCCCTACATATGACAGTAATCTCCCAAATTCTTCATTATTGGGCTATGAGCCTTTTCTAACCATAAAACATCCAAGACTATCTAAAGTTCGTAAAAAAAAATTCTATCGTCAAAAACCATGGGAAATATTCCGTGGTATAGTCTGATGAGACCAAAGTTGAACATTGTCCTTAATCCGTAATACCGAAATATATGTTTGGTCCCCAAAAAAACAACAACAGCAGCACATCACTAAAAGAACACCGTGCCCACATTAAAGCATGGAAGTGACAGCATCAGGCTTTTTGGCTGCTTTTCTTCAGCTGGAACCGAGCCTTTAATCTGGGTGGATGGATTAATGAATAGCTCCAAATACCAGTAAAGTTTCACCCAAAAACTGAAGGCAGGGGTGCCCAACCCTGCTCCTGGAGGGCTACCGTCCCGCAGACTTCAAATCCAACCCAGCTCCAACACACCTGCCTGTAATTATCAAGCAACCCTGAACACTTTAAGTAGCTGCTTCAGTTGTGTTTCATTGGGGTTGGAGCTAAAATCTGCATGATGGTAGCCCTCCAGGAACAGGGTTGGGCACCCCTGCCTTAAAGGATTAGTCCATTTTCTTAAAAGAAAAATCCAGACAATCCACTCACCACCACGCCATCCAAAATGTTGATGTCTTTCTTTGTTCAGTCGAGAAGAAATTATGTTTTTTGAAGAAAACATAGCAAAATTTTTCTAATTTTAATGGACTTTAATAGAACCCAACATTTAATACTTAATTCAACACTTAACAGTTTTTTTCAACGGAGTTTCAAAGGACTATAAACAATCCCAAACGAGGCATAAGGGTCTTATCTAGCGAAACGCTTGTCATTTTTGACAATAAAAATAACAAATATACACTTTTAAAGCACAACTTCTCGTTGTGTAGATCCGGTCGTGATGCGCCAGCTGACCCCACTACGTCACCGCAATACGTCATCACGTCAAGAGGTCACAGAGGACGAACGCGAAACTCCGCCCCAGTGTTTACATGTGTTAAAAAAGAGGACCGTTCCTACGTTGTTGTATGTCAACTGATACTAATTAATGTCTTTGTGGCAGTTTATTGTTTAAAATGGTCCGCAAATGTGCGTTTTATATATGTAACACGTGACCTCCCTACGTCACTACGCATTTACGTTAGATACCGCTGGACCGGACCTTGACGAAAAGTTGTGGTTTAAAAGTATATATTTTTAATTTTTCTTGTCAAAAATGACAATCGTTTCGCTAGATAAGACCCTTATGCCTCGTTTGGGATTGTTTATAGTCCTTTGAAAAAACGGTTAAGTGTTGAGTTAAGTATTAAATGTTGGGTTCTATTAAAGTCCATTAAAATTAGAAAAATCCTGCAATGTTTTCCTCAAAAAACATAATTTCTTCTTGACTGAACAAAGAAAGACATCAACATTTTGGATGACATGGTGGTGAGTAAATTATCTGGATTTTTCTTTTAAGAAAATGGACTAATCCTTTAAAGGATTAGTCCATTTTCTTAAAAAAAATATCCAGATAATTTACTCATCACCACCATGTCATCCAAAATGTTGACGTCTTTCTTTGTTTAGTCGAGAAGAAATTATGTTTTTTGAGGAAAACATTCCAGGATTTTTCTCATTTTAATGGACTTTAATGGACCCCAACACTTAACAGTTTTAATGCAGTTTAAAATTGCAGTTTCAAAGGACTCTAAATGATCCCAAAAGAGGCATAAGGGTCTTATCTACCGATTTTTTGCAAGAAAAATAAAAAATATGCACTTTTAAACCACAACTTCTCTTATTCCTCCGGTCTTGTGACGCCCCAGGGCGACCTCACACAATACGTCATCACGTCAAGAGGTCGCGGATGACGTATGCAAAACTACACCCCAGTGTTTACAAGTGTGGAGAAAGAGGACCCTGCCAACATTGTTGTATATGTGGAATGATACTAATTAATGTCTTTGTGTCAGTTTATTGTTTAAAATGGTCCGCAAATATGCGTTTCATATATGTAACACATGACCTTTAGATGTCAATACGCAATTACATGAGGTCGCGCTGGTGCGTCACACAAACGGAAGGCGGCGAGAAGTAAAAGTGCATATTTTTATTTTTATTGCCAAAAATAACAATAATTTCGTTATAGACCCTTATGCCTAGTTTGGGATTGTTTAGAGTCCTTTGAAACTGCAATTTTAAACTGCATTAAAACTGTTAAGTGTTGGGGTCCATTTAAGTCCATTAAAACATAATTTCTTCTCGGCTGTGCAAAGGAGACACACAACCAATTTGACAGAGTTTGAAAGCATTTGCAATAAAAAATGAATAAATATTGCAAAGTCAATATGTGCAAAACTGATTGACACTTACTGATTAAGATTTCATGCTGTGATCACATCTAAAGGCGCTTCAAATAAGTTTTGGGGTGGGCACACTTATGCAACCTGGCAATTATAAAATTTTTACTTGCCATTTTTTTACCACAAAATGATTATTATTCACTTTAATATAGAGCTTGGAATTTGGATAAAGGTGGAACAGGTACCGAAATGATTCATCTTGGTTTTATTTCTTGGTTTAATCTCAAAAACCTGCAATTTTAACAGGGGTGTGTAGACTTTGTATGCACTGTATTTGTATATATTTACTTATAACAACTTTTCATGAAATTGGTATAATGCAGTGTAAAAAGTTGTGCAATACATAAGCCAAATTCCAATTTTTGTGTCATTTTATGTATTGGTTTCTATTTTTCTGTTCTTTTCCCATTGTCCCTTCGGTTTAGGGTTAAAGCAAGTTTTTGTTAAATAAAATGACATTCAATCCCCAATTCTAACCCCAACTCCAAGCTACCATGGTTTAGAAATAGACCAAACATGGAGAAACCTATATATTAAATGACATCCTAAAGCAAATCCCAAATTTAACCCCAAACCCAAGCGACAATGGTTTTATAAAAATGAGAAAATAAAAGAGAAACCAACGTCCCCTCTCACTTTTAGGATGCCAACTATGAACTCATGCTGGGAAGTTGCGGAAAAACATTAGACTCAAAAGACTTAAAGGGGACAAAGAATGATTGAACGGAGTATTTATCCTTGTTCTGTGATGTGACATGTAGACAAAAAATTTTTGTTTGGGTCTGTAATGCCTTAGAAGCTTCCTAAAAACCTCTCTCAGATAGCTCTATTAGGGTGGGGGATTTTAAACAAGTGGTTTTGCACCTATTTGGCTCCCCCTACTGGCTTAACTTGCAATCTCATTACTGATTGGCTGACTTTACTGCCACTCAAAAAGTGTAGCCAATTATTTTAAGGTGGAGGGGCAGTGAGATGCCTGTGATGTCATGAGCATCAGTTTTTTAGATTGGGCTGTTTTCTGGCTGACATTTCTAAAAGAGGAATTTCTATGAGACTGAGATGTTTAGCATGTTTAGCACTTTTTGTATGTTTGTGAATTGCGGATAGACTACCATTATTCAACAAAGACAAGGTAAAAATGGTTTTTCATTCTCTGTCCCCTTTAAAGAGTCTTTCTTGGATAAATGATTTTAATCTGTGATGGTAAACAAAGACTGAGCACAACTGGAAGGGACTAGTTATGATCAAATTACATTAATAATCTGTGAGAAAAATCCTAAGGTGTGTCCACAGCTTTACAGTCACATAAGAAGAATGTGTTGTGTTTAATTTTCATGCTGAATTTAGGGCGTAGCACCGCCACTATAAAAAAACTTGCGGCAAACAACTTACTCATCTCATAGGAGGCAAATCGTCAATTCGGAGGAATAGGTAAAGATTTTATATTATTCATCTGTTTGATACTTTATGCAATGTACAATATACTCTAAATTGTGTGGTTTTTAAACATTAAGAGAAACATTTATGGGTTTTTTTGCAAGTGCTGCTGGCCAATTGGGTGTCCTAAGCAGATCTGTAATAAGAAATCACAGACACACAATCTTTTACAATTGTTATTTATAATTGTATACTGCTTACTGTACAAATTACAGTTACACAAAAATATTAATAATATTTATTCTGTAGCTGTACAGCTGACAGATTGTGTAAGTGACTGTGAAGCTGCTAAAATCTTTCTGCAACTTTTGTAACAAACTTTCAGCATTAATATATTTAAAAATAAATAAATAAAGTATTAGAAATGAAAGAATGCATGTGTGACATAGGTGTTCATATAAATACAAGCAATTCTTTCTGAGAATTACTGAATGCACCTTGAAATAAACAGTTAGTTACATAAAAAAGGCTTGTTGGTAAATTCAAACTTGGCTTTAAGAAAACTGCATTTACATAAAGCAAAACTGATACGTCCTATGGTAATGTTGTTATTAAAAAAGTTGTTTAGTGAAAAATAGCATCCAAGCCTTCAGTTTAGCAGATGTTGATTCTTCAAATATTTTATTTGCAAAGAACGGCATAGACTTTAACATTCACCACACAACAGATGTAAACAAACGTCTTGAGCACAAATCGCTAATTACCATGTTTCAAAACGCAACACAACATAGTGTCATATAAATAATATGGCATAAATTGGATATACAGGATTGTAAGTTATTTTAGTTATCTCAACAGTCAAAACATAAAGATTCAAAGGAATGTAAACTTACCTGAAAGTGTTGCACAAGATTCATTTCCCCTGGAGCCACACACACCGCTGTTTCTTCGGTTCTAGCTAGAGGAGATACAGCTACGGCCAAATCTCGCGAGATGTTTAATTTAGCGTTTGCGGTGGGGGGCGTTTCACACGGTACCAAAGATAAGTTCTTTGACGGTACGCCACTAGCGCAATCGTGTATTCCTGAACAATCAGAGGCTGGCTGCACTTTAAGGACCGCAGTTCTAGGAATAGGGTCCTAGAACTGGGGTCCTGAAACTGCAGCCTCACGCTTTTTTGTGACAGCGCCACCTATCGAACTGGATGATATCAGTTTCAGGTCCGCAGTTCTAGGACCCTGGTGGTTTAGTTTGTAGTAATGTTTGTAAATTGTATCAAGATATTAATCTCAGTAGTATGTCTTTATAAGTGTATTTCTTTTTTATTATTTAAAATGCATCAACATTCTAAAATAAAACGTAAGCCCATATCATCCATCTTAAATGTGGGGTGCAGGATTTTTTAAAAACACTTTGAAAAAGGGAGTCGGGCCAAGTACCAAAACACACTTGTAGCCAATCAGCAGTAAGGGGCGTGTCTACTAACCAACATCATTGCCTGGGTTGCGTATGTGCGGGTTTTTCAAAAGAAGGTCCAGATTCTATTGATGTAGGGGTGTGTTTGTTTAGGTGATTTTAAATGTCAACATTGGCTTTTAGAGATCATGCACCCCGCTTTTAAATTATTATTAAAGTGTAAAGCACTTTCACACAAAATTAGGGTCCTAGAACTGCGGTCCTGAAACTGCAGCCTCCGGTTGTGCAGGAATACCCTTCTCAGCAGTTTCTGCTGTGGTACTGCATAGGGCAAAATAAATACAAGATTATAATTTTACTCTGCTGTTTTTTTTTTTCATTTCCTGCAGTAACTTATTTTGACGCTCATCTTTTCCACACTACTATCTGCAGCTCTTAATGTTGAGCATCTTTAAAAGGAACGCACACACAGTCTCAGGATTCTTGCGTTTGATGCAGTACTAATATTAGAGTATATAAAACTTAAAGATCATAACCATAAATGCCACGTTTTTATATAGTAAATTATTTCGCAGACCACCACTTTAAGAACCCCATCATCAGGTTTTGTCCATGCAGCTCGAGCACAAAATGGGAAACATGACAAAATAAAATGTCATGTTTCAATTGAATGCAACAATTATAATACCATTTAAAATAGCAATTAATAATTATTTATCTCTCTCAATCTCTCTTTCACTTTGTTCAGGTTGTGAAAATGGAGTCTTTGTCTGCAGCAAACACACAATTCTCTCTCAATGTATTTGAGAAGATCAGTGAGATAAACACTAGTGGAAATGTCTTCTACTCTCCTCTCAGCATCTCCTTGGCTCTGGCCATGGTGTCACTTGGTGCTAAAGAAAACACAAAAGATCAGATCTTACAGGTGATGTCACAAAAAGTCTGTGTACCTTCACTTTTATTCATTATGTGAACAAAATAACATTTATGTAAACTGTTGCACATTGAATGCATATTCAATTGACAATTTCGTACATTTATTTGATAACTGTATTCACAATAGATTTTGAGTTATCAGAACTGTGAAGTTATATTTGATTGCCAATTTTTTGATCTATGTTGTTGTAGGTTTTGTGTCTTAAGAAATCTGAACCAGCTCTGCTGCAGATGAAGATAGAGGACTTACCTATCTGTGTCAAGGCTGACCGGCCAATGATGCCAAATGTGCAAGAGATTAAGCAATCCGACTTACCTGTTTGTGTCAAAGCCGACCCTCCAAAAATGCATGAGATTAAGAAATCCGACATACCTGTTTGTGTCAAAGGTGACCCTCCAAAAATGCATGAGATTAAGAAATCCGACATACCTGTTTGTGTCAAAGCTGACCCTCCAAAAATGCATGAGATTAAGAAATCCGACATACCTGTTTGTGTCAAAGCTGACCCTCCAAAAATGCATGAGATTAAGAAATCCGACATACCTGTGTGTGTCAAGAGTCAATCTGAACCAATGATGCAGCAAACTCCGAAACCCCAGGAACCTGTGAAGAGTCAGTGTCAACCCCCAAAACTGCAAAAGCCCCTGGAGCCCCAGATTTCTTCTCACCTCAAGGTTCAGTATAAATACATGAGACACAAACCTTATGACTTTATAGTTACAATAACAGTGTTTGATTTTTTGATTAATGCATTACATCCATTTAAATTATATTTATTAGTGTCGATGTAAAGAGAAATCTTCTGTTCAGCAGGAGGACCAAATTCATTCCAGCTACAACAAACTCATGAGCGAGTTGAACAAACCAGGAGTCCCATATATGTTGAGTCTTGCCAATCGTCTGTATGGAGAGAAATCCTATCAGTTTATTGATGTAAGATGAGTTTATTCAGTCTCTCACTCGTGTTAATAAAGATTCTCAGATCTAATGTGACTTTCACTTCATTTCATTTGTTGTGTTATAGAAATTCATTAGTGACACAAAAAAATACTACCAGGCTGGACTGGAGTCTGTGGACTTCAAAAAAAACTCTGAAGCTGCACGCGTCAACATCAACAAATGGGTGGAGAAAACGACACAAGGTTAAAACAACTGTGAACATTTTTGAAACTTTAAAATTGCCATGCGGTCTCAAAATTAAATATCAAGTTGTATCACAAGGGAAGATTAAAGACTTGCTGGCACAGGGGATCGTCAATGATTTGACGCGTTTGGTTTTGGTGAATGCCATCTACTTCAAGGGAAACTGGGAGAAAAAATTCAAAAAGGAAGCCACTGTTGATGTACAGTTTAAAGTGAACAAGGTGAGATTCAATGATCTTGATCTGATTGTAATGCAGGTAACAGTCATGAGATATGAGCGGTTATAACTCTTGAGTTCTCATTGATGTTTGACAGAATGAAACTAAACCAGTGAAGATGATGAAACAGACATCAAAGTTTCTTCTGGCCTTCATCCCAGAGGTGAACAGTCAGATCCTGGAGCTGCCGTATGTCGGGAAGAATCTGAGTATGTTTATCATCCTTCCAAATGAGATTGAAGACGACACCACTGGACTTCAAAAGGTGAGTCAGGAGAGATTGAGAGTGTTTAAAGCTTTATTTAACATCATCAGATAGACATTAACATAAATCTCTTATGCAGCTGGAGAAAACACTGACCTATGAGAAGCTCATGGAGTGGACCAAGCGTGACAACATGAGTGTAGAAAAAATTCAAATATCTCTGCCCAAATTCAAGCTGGAAGAAACTTACAACATGAAGAATCTACTGGTGAAACTGGGAATGGTGGATGCTTTTGAGAAGGGGAAGGCAAATTTTTCAGGCATGTCTCCCAAAAATGATCTGGTGGTGTCTGAGGTGATTCATAAATCATTTGTTGAAGTCAATGAAGAGGGAACAGAAGCAGCAGCAGCTACTGGTGTTGTCATGGGGTTACTAAGCATGCCTCCACAGTTCTTCAATGCTGATCATCCCTTCCTGTTCTTCATCCGACATAATCCCACCAACACCATTCTGTTTTATGGACGCTTCTGCTCTCCATGAGCTCCTCTTGATGGGTTGACCTTCTGAAGAGTTTAGTTTCTGAATGTTCTCGTTTGTTTTGAATGATTGTACAATGAAAGTTCTAGACTGGGGTTATGGTCATGAGCTCTGTACTGTATCTCGTATCTAATCAAAGGTTTTAGTTTGAAAATAACCAAATGTTTGTTTCCCTATTCTTACATAAAATGCACTTCATTACAAAATTAAGTAGGAGTACTAGGAAACAATGCTATTAAACAACTTTAAGAATTGAACTAAACATGCCTGTGACAGATACTTTACAGGTTAGGCAAGTACTTCATAGGTTAGATTCTGTAGTCATGGTTCATAAAAGATATAAATGTAAATAAAACAACATTTAAGAATTGTAATCTCAATGTGTTTAAGAAGATCAGTGAGATAAACACTAGTGGAAATGTCTTCTACTCTCCTCTCAGTATCTCCTCGGCTCTGGCCATGGTGTCACTTGGTGCTAAAGGAAACACACATGATCAGATCTTACAGATGATGACACATATCTTGAATGTTTGCACCTTTATAGCCATTTTCTCTTTGATTGAAAGATAAACTGTTGTGAGTGATGGCATAGATAGAGGAAGAAAGTGTAGGATGCTATATCCTCTTAATTTTGTGTATTTTTCTTATGTGTAGCATTGTGTGACTTACACATAATGTCCAGAGATTTTTGTAGGAGGGTATTGGGTTTATATGCATATATAATATGTTTGTTTATGTTGGGTTCAATAAATGGTCTTTATAATAAATGTTTTGCTTGTGTTATATGAATGAAGCCCAAACATTGAAAATTTTATTCCAGACTTTACATGAAAATAACTGTTATTGCTCTCTTTTATCTAGTATTTACTGATGTGAACTCTCACAAAAACAAAAGTACAAAGACTATCACTGGGGCGGGTCAATACCCTTTCAAAGAGTACAGGTTGGGATCCATTGCAGATACAAATTTAGAACACATGGCGGGAGACCTAGGAATGCAGAAAATGCATCATAAAAGTTGTGATAGGATAAATGAATGGATCTCTAAGGCCCTTTGTTGGGTATATATGATCAAAACACATTTTTTCTAAAACTAATTCCAACAGGTTTTTCTCTAACCAGGCAGATGGCTCTGCCTCTTACATCTAGATCAATATCCAGAAACAACCTATATTTAACTAAAATTAGATTTTTTTTCATAAAAATGTAACATTTTATTGATGCTAACAGTGTAGTTGAGGACATTTTTGGGGTAAATAGAAAAAATCTACTCCATATCTCTCAAAACACAGCATAAATGTAAAGACAAGAATACAAAATAATAAAAAGCAGAACATGATGATTAAGGGCATATAATTTTATCTTCTCATCATTATAACCCCCTCCTTTTGAACTGAAATCAGGGCTTATTTGTGCTTTTCTTTTCATTAAGATGTAAAAGCAGTCAAAAATGTAAAAAAACAAATGTTGTGAAACGAACTTTAAAGTTTTCACAAGGTAAGATCAATGTAACACTAAGTAAAGTCTACAATATGCATATAAAACAGAGCTTAAAGGTCACATTTTTTCTGATCCCATTTTTTAAACCCTAGTTAGTGTGTAATGTTGCTATAATAGCATAAATAATAACTGTAAAATGATAAACGCTTAAAGTTTACTGCCAGGCGATATATATTTTCTTTAACAGAATTCGCCTTTCAAAGCCTACAGCGAACGGTTTGGACTACAGCCCTCTACTTCCTGCTTTAATGACATCACTAGAACAGTTTTTTGACTAAACTCCGCCCAAAGGAATTTGTCAGTCGCCAGCTAAGCTAACAGCAAGCTAAGCTGCTATCGAATCACAACACACTAAAACACAATCAGTATTTCTGAAGTAGGGACTTCATAGAACAAGGAAGACATCAGCCCGTTTTGAGGACAGTGAAAACAGCGCTATACAGATAAGTAAAGTGTGTGAAATATACAGCGTTGTTTTACACGTGAAACATAAACATGTGTTGTATTGCGCACTGTAAACACAATCAAAACTTCAAAAACACAGGAAGAACAGGACCTTTAATTATGACAGAATTTAGGAACACAATTTGAGACAGTAATGCTGCATTCAAGTGCTATTGGAAATTTAGTCTAAAGTCTAAAGTCGTGATTACGAACTTGTGTTCAGGTGTTTTTTGTTGGAAAGACGCCAGGTTCATACTTACGTGTCTTGGGGAAATTGGACTTACTCGTTCAATGTAAATAACATAAGAAATTCTAAGCTTACAAAAAAAGTCAGATCATTTTACACCAATGAGGACATATTTATGAATAAAGACATTGATTTTCACTAATAAAATACTTAAAAAACTACACATTGTCCCTTTAAGACAATACAATGAAGCTGTTGCAGATACAAATAGCGTAAACTAAAGCATATCTGCCAAAGCAGAAGTCCTTCCCCCTTTCACCATTTTTAAAGTTTGACACCCACCCATCTGCGGAATTTGGGATTAAATTTATTTTCGAACTTCCAGAGGTAAACACAACATCAGAGGACCGTCCTGTCAGAGTGGTGTTTTGTGTTTTGTTTAAGTCTTTATATGAAGTGTTGTTTTTCATGTTCATGTCTTTGATTTTGAAATCTTGTCCTGCCATGTTGTCTCTTGTTTCCCTATTCCCTTATGTGTCATGTTCTGATTGGTTCACTGTCCCTATATGAGCCCTCTTGTGTTGGTTTGTCAAGCTTTGTTTAATGTTGTGATACTTACTGGATGTTAATGCCACGTCATGATCCTTGTTGGTTCATTTTAGTTTAGTTTAATAATCTGCTCTTGGGTCTACACTTTGTCCTCCTTCAGTAAGTACCTATGACACGTCCATGTACAATTTTTACCTGTGAAACTTGTATTTATGATATTTAAGGCCAAAGTGCAAATGCATTATGGGAGTAGTGGCTGCATCATCTGGAGGTCGCATATGCAGGCTGCATACGTCTATTTCAGTTAACTGAGCACTACATTCGCAAGTACAGCATATTACCAAACGTTTACAATAGTAAACTTTATTATTGTTAATATTTTGAAATAAGTCTTTATGACGTATGCAGCCTGCAAATGCGCCCTCCGAAGTATGCAGCCTTCCATTTGAGAAACGACCATGAGCTTCACTCACAACCGTACGCAAATGCGACTTAAAAAAAATATGATAGTAATGCAGTGTTTCTCAATTATTTTCTGTCACGCCCCCCTAGGAAGAAGTAAACATTTTGCGCCCCCCCCCAACTCTCCGCCGCGACTGTAAATAGTATAATTTATCTATAAAATTACACATCTGCAAAACATTGCATCCTTATTAACATTAAAGAAAACACAAAAAAGAAATATCGATCAACTTACAACAAATAATAACTTTATTAACATTGTTTTTTAGTCTGTAACAGAAAAGACTTAAAATTCATCAATTTGCCTGAAATAAAAAAAAAATCAACCCTTATTTGAAGTATAATATTTTTTGACCATTTGATACTGAAAAATTAAATTTAAATATAATCAATAAATAATAATAAAAAACTCAAGCGGCTTATCAGCGTGATTGGGGTGTAATGTCTTTAAGTGACAGTGCAAAAAATCACTTCCTGAAAAAGTATTTTCCCCGGGGTCTCGTGCGCCCCCCCTGGTGTCGCTTCGAGCCCCCCCTGGGGGTCCCGCCCCACTATTTGAGAAGCACTGTAGTAATGTAAGTGTACAAAGATTGTGTAGTAACAACTGCATATAGTAGAAGCACAAAGACGATTTAATGAAAAATGCACATCCCAGCCAACATTGTGAGGTGGTGCCCAAAATGGACTTTATATGTAGCCCCTATATTGCTTTGTCCACACACATAGGACATATATTGCCCCCACTTAATGAAGCCCACATGTTAAATACCAGGTCCCAGTATGGGTTTTTAATGGGTACTGGACTGGTCCCTTATGTAGTAATTATACCTTTTAATGATTGATTGTAATTTCCTCTATTTATTTAAATAATATATTTAATTAAAATTGATAACCGATAAAAGCAACATAATTTCAGTTCTATATATGTACAGTATATGTATATGTATATGTACAGTATATGTATATGTACAGTATATGTATATGTATATATGTATATGCATTAGCAGTTTTAAAATTGTTGATTATTTTAGTGTTGAAAGTGTAATAAAATGACAATTTTGATATACTGAACCTTTACAAAATATACAATATATAATCAACAGTTCACTCATCACAAAACATGAAGGAGGTGCAATATGGAAAATAACTGTAAAGATTCAGTATATCAAAATTGTCATTTTATTACACTTTCAACACTAAAATAATTAACAATTTTAAAACTGCTAATGCAAGTAATGACTAACAATTTAACATAACACTTAAAACAAGCAAGAGTCCTACTCTTACTTGGGAGTCAAAAACAACACAAACATTGCTCACTGTTCTGGAGAAATTCTGACCATCATTTAATCTTTGCTCTACAGTTTTATGTAGAACTTGAAGCATCCACCGCCAAACTTATTTAAATGCTTTGATTTATCGCTGTGCAGTCCGTGAATTTGCACCATAGTATTACATTTTCTAAAAATAAGTGTATGCAAATCTTTTTATTAATGGTTTTGAGAGCCTCCTGCTGCTCTGGTAGAAACTGTATCCTTGTGCTTGAGCAGGAATTCTTGTAAGTTAAATGTTTATCATCTTTGAAATATGATATTATATTAGGTGAAGAAATTCGCAATTACAAACATTCAAAGCAGGATTACTTTGTCAAGCATGTCGTAGCAGGTTATAATGATGTCTCATGATGAAACACCTGATTCCACTCATCCAGCTTCTTCCAGAATGTTCGATAGTTTCTTTAACTAGTTTCTTTAACTTTTGACTTATAAAAGTATAAAATAAAATTATTATTATAATATTTGATAAATTCATAGGCAGGTGAACATTATAATTAATATTATCATTATCAAAACGAAATGTCACAATAAAAAAATAATGCTTTTTAAAAAAGTTTTATACTGATAAAATCATATCCATGATATTATTTGCTCTTTGTATAAAATTCAGAATCAACCAAAAGTAATTATTTCAAGGGTTAAATGTACAAGATATATTTCAAGCATAATTATTTTGCTCACAGAGGGTCCCATATTATCATCCCACATGGGCAAACCTATATGTGACCCACGTAGTGAAACCTGCATGGGACCCACATATATTGCACACGTGAAGCGTTGCCCACATGTAAGCCATGCTGCCTAGATAGGACCCACGTGAGGCCCACATGTCAATGTTGGTTGGGACAGTTATATGTTAAGTGTGTGTTGCAGTTACATCATCAGAAGAATGTGTTGTTTAATGTTCATGGTGAATTTAGGGCGAGGCAATGTTATAATAAAAACACTCACGACAAGAGCAACTCATTTATTTGTGACACACAGGAGACAAATCGTCTTTGCAGAGGAATAGGTAATGATTTGATTTTATAATATGTTTGTAGTTTTATAAAAATATGCAGTAAGCCTATACTAATACTAACACTAATAAATTATCTCTCTCATTCTCTCTTTGACTTTTGTTCAGGTTGTGAAAATGGAGTCTTTGTCTGCATCAAACACACAATTCTCTCTCAATGTGTTTAAGAAGATCAGTGAGATAAACACTAGTGGAAATGTCTTCTACTCTCCTCTCAGCATCTCCTCGGCTCTGGCCATGGTGTCACTTGGTGCTAAAGGAAACACAAAAGATCAGATCTTACAGGTGATGACACATAAAGTCCAGTTTCTGCATCTTTGGGCATTTTTACTTTAATATAAAAAATTGTCTTGACAAGAATCTGTCATTTACCCGAGCATGTGAATATGCTTGGTTTTTTGTGTGTGTGATGTAATAATGGATACATAATGTAGGCTTGTTGTGGATTAGGGCTGTGCAAAAATATCGATGCAGCTAGCTATCGTGATAAATTTTTCCACGATAGTGTATCGATTTCAATCTCTACTATCGATATTTTTAAAAACCCATCAAATCCCTCTGTGTGCGTCAAGTGGCCTCCTCCGCCGCTGCTGTAGTTGTCGCTGTCCAGATGTCTGTCATATACGGCCATTCGGCCAATGTCTCAGAAGTTAGCGGGAGTTAGAAAATGGCAGAAAATAAAAAACCGTGCAGCTTTCAAAGCCGACGTGTGGATGCAATTTGGCTTAAAAAAAAGTGTAAAAAAAAATCAGCTCTATTTTTTACATTTTTGATTAAAAAAAAGAAAGTATTGCAATGTATCGCAACATGCAACGCATATAGTGATACGCATCGTATCGTGAGGCCCTTGCCAATACCCAGCCCTATTGTGGATATAACCTATTGTTTTGAAATGGGTACAATATCTTCACAATTAATAGATAATACATTTATATGAACGGAAAATCAAATTCAACCATAATTCTATTGAAAAATGTAATCTCTAGTTTTGTCACTGCCAAACTGTTTAGTGTGTGTTGAGACATGATTTTAAATGGATTCACTGAAAGGGTAGGGCACAGTTAAAGGTAGGTTATTTTGGCTTGTTATGGTTAAACAGTACAGATGCACAGTTACAAATTATCCAGTGTTATTGAAATATGAGAGGTCTATGTGCAGGTTGTTGAAAATGATCTTTCATCTTACAGTATGTCTTATTTTATTTAAACACAAGTATAACGTCAAACCTTTTATTATGAATGCATATTCAAAATTTTACACATTTTTGATAGATTTCTGGATTTTTGGTATACACTTGTTTTTTTTGTCCATTAATTAATCCATGTTCTTGTAGGTTCTGTGTCTTAACAAATCTGGACCAGATAAGACAGATGATCAGGTTCAGTATGAATACATGAAACCCAAACCTCATAACTTTACAGTAACAAGTGTTTGTTGTATTTGTCAAATTATATTTATTGTTGATGATGTATAGAGAAATCTTCTGTTCTGCAGGAGGATCTCATTCATTCCAGCTACAACAAACTCATGAGCGAGTTGAACGAACCAGGAGTCCCATATATGTTGAGTCTTGCCAATCGTCTGTATGGAGAGAAATCCTATCAGTTTATTGATGTAAGATGAGTTTATTCAGTCTCTCACTCGTGTTAATAAAGATTCTCAGATCTAATGTGACTTTCACTTCATTTTATTTGTTGTGTTATAGAAATTCATAAGTGACTCACAAAAATACTACCAGGCTGGACTGGAGTCTGTGGACTTCATAAAAAACTCTGAAGCTGCACGTGTCAACATCAACAACTGGGTGGAGGAAAACACACAAGGTTAAAACCACTGTGAATCCTTTTTGAAACTTGGAAAGTGCCACATGTAAAAAAACTTAATATCAATTTGTATCACAGGGAAGATCAAAGACTTGCTGGCACAGGGGATCGTCAATGGTCTGACTCGTTTGGTTTTGGTGAACGCCATCTACTTCAAAGGGAACTGGGAGAAAAAATTCAAAAAGGAAGCCACAGTTGATCAACAGTTTAAAGTGAACAAGGTGAGATTCAATGATCTTGATCTGATTGTTAATGCAGGTAACAGTCATGAGATATGAGGGGTTATAACTCTTGTGTTCTCATTGATGTTTGGCAGAATGAAACTAAACCAGTGAAGATGATGAAACAGGAGTCAGAGTTTCCTTTGATCTTCGTCCCAGAGGTGAACAGTCAGATCCTGGAGCTGCCGTATGTCGGGAAGAATCTGAGTATGTTGATCATCCTTCCAAATGAGATTGAAGACGACACCACTGGACTTCAGCAGGTGAGACAGGAGAGATTGAGACCATTTAAAGCTTTATTTCACATCATCAGATAGACATTAACATAACTCTCTTATACAGCTGGAGAAAACACTGACCTATGAGAAGCTCATGGAGTGGACCAAACCTGACAAGATGATTGTAGATAAAATTCAAATATCTCTGCCTCAATTCAAGCTGGAAGAAACTTATGACATGAAGAATCTACTGGTAAAACTGGGAATGGTAGATGCTTTTGAGATGGGGAAGGCCAATTTTTCAGGCCTGTCCCCCCAAAATGATCTGGTGGTGTCTGAGGTGATTCATAAATCATTTGTTGAAGTCAATGAAGAGGGAACAGAAGCAGCAGCGGCTACTGGCGTTGTCATGATGCTAGAAAGCTTCATGCTTCCACAGATCTTCAATGCTGATCATCCCTTCCTGTTCTTCATCCGACACAATCCCACCAACACCATTCTGTTTTATGGACGTTTCTGCTCTCCATGAGCTCCTCTTGATGGGTTGACCTTCTGAAGAGTTTCGTTTCTGAATGTTCTTGTTTGTTTTGAATGATTGTACAATGAAAGTTCTAGACTGGGGTTATGGTCATGAGCTCTGTACTCTGTATCTAGTATCTAATCAAAGGTTTTAATTTGAATATAACCAAATGTTTGTTTCCCTATTCTTACATAAAATGCACTTCATTACAAAATCAAGTATAAAAGTACCAGGGAACAATACTATTAAACAACTTTAAGAATGGAACTAAACATGCCTGTGACAGATACTTTACATGTTAGGCAAGTACTTCATACTCTAGGTAGATTCTGTAGTCATGGTACATAAAAGATATAGCAATAAACAACATTTAACAACTGTAATCTCAATGTGTTTAAGAAGATCAGTGAGATAAACACTAGTGAAAGTGTCTTCTACTCTCCTCTCATCATCTCATCGGCTCTGGCCATGGTGTCACTTGGTGCTAAAAGAAACACAAAAGATCAGATCTTACAGGTGATGACACATATCCTAAATTTCTGCACGTTTAGAGCAATTTTCTCTTTAATTAATAGATGAACGGTTGTGAGTGATGGCAAAGATAGAGGAAGAAAGTGTTGAAATGATATTGAGAATGATATTATGTGCTGCTGAATTTTCAAGATGTTTTTTATTCCATTTCACTTCAATATATTAGAATACACTTAGAATGTCCTCTTAATTCTGTGTATTTTCCTTATGTTTGGCATTGTGTGACTTACACGTCAGAGATTTGTCCAGAGATTTTTGTAAGAGGGTATTGGGTTTATATGCATATAATACATTTTTATATGTTGGGTTCAATAAATGATCTTTATAATAAATGTTTCTGCTTGTGTTATAAGAATCAACACCAAACCTTGAAAATTAAATTCCAGATATTGTATAAATTGCATAACAATACCAGGTATTTTTCTTTATATTTATCTTTATTAATGTACACTCTCAAAAACAAAAGTATAAAGACTGTCACTGAGGTGGTACCCTTTCAAAAGGTACAGGTTGGTACCAGGGGCGGAGCCAGACATTGTAGACATTGGGGGCTTAGCCCAAATCTAGGGGTTTCAAAGCTTGGTCCCCTATTGATATTTGTTCTCCATTTACGGCAGCTTTATAAACTATTTTTTAATCTAAGTGTTCTCTGTATTGTCCAGTGTTGGGTGTAACTAGTTACTACGTAATTTGTTACTGTAATTTAATTACTTGAAAAAGTAATGAAAGGGATTACTCTTATTTTTCTTGTAATCGAATTACAGTTACTTCTGATGTAACTAAATACTGTCTATGGACTGTAGAACAATTATGTATACTATAATAAATAGTGGATTTAACATGGTTTTAGTTTACAATTCTCACTATTAACTGGTTGATTATTAGCATTAATATTACTGAGATGTTGACTGCTTTTTAGTAGGCCTACTTAAATAACACATATTAATGCCTGATTCTGCAAAACCTTATTCTACATCCTTAACCCTCCCCATTTCTACAAATACTTAAAATAAACAACTACTTTAGTATTAATAAGCAGTAGCTGGAGTATATTGAGGCAAAAGTAGTTAATAGTTAATTAATAGAGAGAAATGAACCCTAAAGTGGGACCAGAATAATTGATGTACTTTTATATATTGTTTCTTCGAGCCATTTCAAGCCTATCCTTGTATCATGTACTAAATAGAATTAAGAAAGTAATTATTAATAATTAAATACTTTTTGGAGAGAGTAATTTGTAAAGTAATTTAATTACATGATTGAAGATGTAATTAGTAACTAGTAATTAATTACTTTTTTGAGTAACTTACCCAACACTGGTATTGTCATTTTGAAACTGCAACATAACAAATTTTGACAATGATACTTTAACTTCTCTTATCCAAAAATAGGCAAACATGTTTGCTGAAGGCTAATCCAGTAACTATAAAGCTACATTAGAATAACAATTTTTGACTTCATTGACAGAACAATTTCTCACCTGCTTATGGAAGCGTTTCTCTCTCTTTCTGTCTATCTGTCTGTCTGTGATCTCTCTCCACCCTCCTCTCTTCCTATTTGCACTGACAGTTATCACACATAAGGATATTTTAATGTAAGAGATTGGGGATTCACATTTTATAACTGTCTATCAATGTATTTCTGAGGTAAAATCATTGCGAATTTCAAATGCATATGGACAAAACATACCTAACTAACTATATACTTTCTCACCTTCTTACTTCTGACGTCTTTAAAAATATAAATCGTATATCCATCTATAAAAAAGTATATATGCAACAATGAGCAAGTTTTTTCAAAGTTTTAATTCACTGTTATTAAATGTACTTTAAATACAACGTTACCAATGACGAATGAGGCAGACTAGACCAGAGCACCACAGTAAGTTAGACGTTAGCCATGCAGATAATATATCAGTTGACGCTATTTAACAGTATTTACATCACATAACTATAAATATACACTTACAGTAATACCGAAGGCACTGTAATAATAAAGACACTTTGAAAATGCGTTTACTGTGGGGAGATTCAGCATATTATTTTGCCTTCAACACGTATCTCTTATTCATTTTCAGTTGAGTGGGGGACCGGGAGTCACATTAGCTACAAGCGACAGAGACAGAGCGACAGGCTACCATTCATTTTCAATGGAAGTGACCGTTTGCCAGCGACAAGCGACGAGCTCGCCGGTGCGCGAGCAAGGCGGGGCCAAAATAGACAAGCAGGCTATTTTATGCAAATACTGAGCGATGCGACAAAGCGACTGCCAATCGGAGTGAAGGAGCAACGTGACGTAGGTCTGTGGTCGAGTCTGAGAAAATAATTCAAGATGGCGGAAAATGCGCATTTATGTATATATCTTATAAGTTTGGCGTTTTATCTCAAATATTTTGTTACTTTTATCGAGAAATAAATACTTTTAAATCCAAAAACACCTTTCTTGTAACTTAACAATACCTCTAAAGTGACTTTTGATACCGCTTTTAGAAACTAGCCAAGGAACGCCCATCAAGCGGGTGCGTGTCGCTCGGTGTCGTTCACTTTTGTAGCTAATGTGACTGTAGGGTTAAAGCTGAGTGCCGCCACCTAGCGTCCTGGATGAATTCATTTTACAGATCTGAAAAGATTCGGGGCTTTTGACAAAACATTCGGGGCTTGAGTCCCATAAGCCACCCCCCCGCTCCGCCCCTGGTTGGTACCCATTGCAGGGCACATTAAAGCTGGGTTTGATTCAGTTGTTCTGAAGGTTTTTAAAAAAGCCACACATGTGTTTAGAAATGAATGGGAAATGCAATAAAATACGAGTTTTTTTTTTCATTTGGCAAATGAAAAATAAGGCCAGCTGGTACCTGAGCACAAATGCAACATGGAAAATCAAAAATGAAATTGGCAAAGAAAATCCGCCACAAATTCAGAACACGGGTATGTAAGACCTAGGCACTAAGCCGTCCATATATGACTTCACAAAATGTTTCACAAATGTTGTGATAGAAGCAGTGGGTCACATCCAGAAAAATGAATGGATCTCTAAGGCCCTCTGTTGGGTATTTGTGATCAAAACACATTTTTTCTAAAACTGTAATTCCTACAGGTTTTTCTCTAACCAACAGATGGCAGAACTCTGCCTTTAAAACATAAGTCAATATCCAAACAACCTATATTTAATTTAGAATTTTTAGAATTAAAAAAAAAAAATCTTCATAAAAATGCAATATTTTATGCAAGCTAACGGTGTAGTTGAGAAAATTTGGGGGGTAAATAGGTAAAAAAAAACTTCATATAAGGCTATCCCAAAAAACATCATAAACTTAAAGATGAGAAGTAAACAAAATTAATTTTTTTTTATTGATTTTCATACTGACCCCAAACATGACGAGCGTAAAAATACAACCAAAACATGAGGATTAAGTGCTTATGGTATTTTCATCTTCTCATAGGCTCATTATAAACCCCTGGTCTATAATGCACTAAAAATGAATTGTAATCAGGGCTTTGTGCTTTTCTTTTAATAAAGATGCAAGGCACAATGAAAAATTTTAAAGTTGTGAAAAACAAAAGTTTTTCAAATGGCAATTAATGTAACACAATGTAACTTCTACATAAGGCGTACAACCCTGCTAAAAAAAACAATAAAACAATTACAGTAAATTCTAATGGTTTCCATTAAAATACAAATAGGAACCATTAGCTTTTACCATTAAAAATACTACACTGTAGTGTGTTTTGGGCCATATTCCATTAGAACCAATACATACCATTAGAGACCAACAAAGACCAATACACTGTAGTGTGTTTTGGGCAATAGATATTCCATTAGAACCAATAAAACTCCCAATAAAACCAATAGATTTTCTGTGATGGTGTCTATTGGTTAGAGAATAAAGATTAGACAATACATCTGTTGCAGATACAAACTAATAGCATGAACTAAAGCATATTATCTGCAGAAATCCTTCTCCCTTTCGCCATTTTTTAAAGTTTGAAGACCGCCCTGCCCATCTCTGGAATTTGGATGAAATGTATTTCCAAATTCCTAGAGGTAATCACGACATCATAGGCTGTCCCAATAGCACGTATGCAGCCTACAAACGCGACCTCTGAAGGATGCAGCCTTCCATAAGAATGCTTCACTCTCACCTGCTCACATAAACACGTTTTCACGCAAATGCGACTTTTGAATATTATAGTAACATAAGTACACAGCTTGTAAAGTAGCCTAAAACTGCATATAGTATAGCACAAGGACGATTTAATGAAAACAAACTGCACACAGTTCTAGTGTGTGTTACAGTCACACGAGACGAATGTGTTGTGTTTATTGTTCATGTATATTTAGGGTGTGGCAGCGTACGTTATAATAAAAATCCTCGCCACAAGACCTCATTCATCTGTGACTCATAGGAGGCAACTCGACTTTCGAGGAATAGGTAATGATTTTATTTTATCCACCTGTTTGTTAGGTCATTCTTCATTTGTGGTGGCAAGCGGTGTCCTTCTACTTTATAAACTTTATGTTTCAATGTTTGTATTCTGTAGGATAACACTATTCGTGCACTATTAACAAATAAAAAAATTTGTATGGTATGTTTATATTTTATAAATAATATTATAATATTTTGATAAATACATACACAGGGCCTACTTATATTTCCTAAATGTCCCCTGATCTTAAAAGTGTATGTTTCACCAGTGTTTGATTAAAATTATTTAAAATTAAAAATGTTATTAAGCTTCAATTTTAATGGCATATTAAACTAATTTTAAATGCATAACAATATATTTTTAAAAAGAAAACAAACAAGCTTTTTACAAAGTTTGCCTCTCATTTGCCCACCCCACCCCAATTGAAAAATGACCCTGTTTCTTTATACAATGTACAGTAGGCCTATACTCTCTAATAATACCATTTGCAATTAGGGTTGCCTCGGTGACAGAAATTTGCCACCGGTTAATGGGCGCGTCACAAAAGCGGTAATACCGTTTTCACCGTGTGGGAGTGGATTATAAATGCGCATGCAGACGTGCACATTTCACTTTTGAATTACGCAACTGTTTAAATGCAGTGCTTGCTTACGCTGCGTTAAATCGCGTATGAATTTGCGTGCAATGCGAGTTCAACAGCTGGTTTAATTAAGTGCTTAAGTCAATGTGCCCAGGTAATTCGCACAAAACCCGCCAGTCCCAAGCAGAGCAACCGGCTACTTCTCCATAAAGCACTGCTTGAATGATGGGTTTATTATTTTTCTTGATGAAAAACACAAGAACAAAACGATCTCTGTTATATTAAACATCATATATGTATATTATAACAAAAACGAGTAACCACGCGGCTTCTGCCTTCGTCTGGTCAGTCAGCTTGCCTCGCACACTCTGACAGGAATAAATGAAATCTGACACCTGCGGCTCTGTGACGTGACGCGCGTTCAGCTACGCTAAATTCAGTCTGCAGACACATTCAGTTATAACCCAGATAGCACACGTACGTCGCGGAGACGTCTGCTAAATATCGCTTCATCTTCTGTAGATCGGCCGCGAACATTGAAAAGTAAGACGTCTGCAATATCTCTGCAAGACGTCTTGGCGATGTCTTGAAACATTCGAAATTTTTACGAGCTGCATACATCTTCTGGAGATCTTGAATCCGAGCAAACGCAGACGAATCAGCTGACCGAAATGCTCAACTCACTTCATTGTTTACACTCATTTCTTGTGTAATTGTATTGAACACAAACAAAAAGATTGAAAAAAAAAACCCTCAGCTGCATATAATTAGCCAGTTTTTTTTAAGAGTTTTGCATTTAATTTGCATTCATAAAATATAATTATTATATACCCTACCTCATATCACGTGTAATATAACATGAAATCATACCCTTATTTGCGTTTAGTCCAGTTTCACTTGCAGTTTCTTTTGCAGTTCTGACGAGACGCCTGCATATAAATTGCGTTCATGTTTTAAGTGCAGAATAAGACACATAAAGGTACTCAAAGTACCTTGTACACAGAAATAATCTTACTGGCAACATTTTAACAAATACACTGTAACCAATAATGGACAGCAGTCTCTGCACCGTTCTTTAACATATATCTATATAGATGAAGAAACCTTATACAATGTTAAAACACATTATACATGTATTCATTTGACCAGGTATTTCCAGCATCACAGAATGAATTGTTTCGACAAGTTTGTTTACCAAATTCAATTTATGAAACCTATGTGCTGAATGTTCATTACATCCAGAACTTAAAGCTATGACATTTACTACCTGCTCATTTAATCACTGCACAAGACCCAGAGCTGATCATGACACTTTACATTTTAGACTTTGCATGTTCTACATAAAGAAGTAATCCTTTAAAAATGAATGAATTTATAATAACCCTAAAAATGAAAGCATTAAAAACACTGTGATGTAGTAAGTGCTGAAAGTACCATGTGACACTATGAATATAATCACAAATAATGGACACTGTTACACAAGACTTAGATGCAACTTTAATTACAATACAACATTCGGTACACCAGGGGATTTTAAATTGTGTGTCAGGAGGACCTACTTGTCCGTCACACAGTAGGTTAAGGTGTGTTGCACACCGTAATGATGCAACAACAGTTTGGCCAAATTAATAATTAACAATGACAATGGTTTTGAAAGAATATACCATAAAATATTTGGTATTGCAAATAAACTTATATTTACTTTACATTATGAAATATTATGAAAATAAAATGACTCCACTGAAAGAGAACAAATGTGTTTTACCCCATTAAAAAATGTATATTTAAAAATATTTTAGTGGGTCTAGAATAGATTACAGTTGTCTAATAGGTTTTGAAATGAGAAGTTTGGAAACCCCAGCTTTACACAATACTAGTCTCAGTTAAAGTTAAAGGAATAGTCTACCCTTTTGCCATATTAAACTATGTTATTACCTCAACTTAGACGAATTAATACATATCTATTGTGCACTGTACAGCGCGTCGTGAATGTGTTAGCATTTAGCCTAGCCCCATTCATTCCTAAGGTACCAAACAGGGAAGCCACCAAACACTTTCGTGTTTTCCCTATTTTAAGACTGTTACATGAGGAGTTATACCAGTAAGTATGGTGCCACAAAATAAAACTTTTTTGGTACCATAGGAATGAATGGGGCTAGGCTAAATGCTAACACATTCACAACGCGCTGTATGGTGCACGCATTGAAAAAATGTATTAATGTATTAATTCATCTAGGTTGAGGTAATAACATAGTTTAATATGGCAAAAGGGCAGACCATTCCCCTAATATTAAGTTGTAATATAACTGAAATAAATACCATTTGCAATTGACAGACATTAAATTGAACTGATGGCAGATGAGGTATGGGGATGATGCTGGGCCAGAGTTGAATCTGTGCATCTTAGTAGATCAGGGTGGTTCATCCTTAAGTGCTGCATTAAAAAGAGAAAGGATCTAAAAAGAAAAGAAATTAAATATTTCTCCCAAATCAACATTGGACTATCAACACTAAATTAATAATGCCATTACATGCAAACAAACCTGTCAACCGTCAATATATAACAGATACTACACACCTGTTACCAATACATCAAGATTCTCCCAACATTTTAGGGCTAGCTTATTACCACAGTTCTGGCTATTCTTCATATTCTGTGTGGTGGTTAGTTTGCAACAGTGACAAAAATGAACTTTTCATTAACATTACCATTTGTTCACTTAAGCTGACTTCCAAGAGCACAGTTATCTAACACAGTCTACTGTAAGTGTTTTTTAACATTAAATATAGATTAATTTTTTTGAGAGAGATACAAAGGACACATGTCTCTGCTTGCTGCCTTCATCCGTGTGACCAATCAATGGTTGTGTTAAAAACATGATAATCAGGTGCTAACAATTAGGTGAAATATTGTGCAGTGTTACAGACAACTCTGATTTCTGATGTTATGTCATTAAATATCCTACCTCCGACCTCAATGCATTCCAGTCAATCACGTATCACATTTGCGTGTTTACCACATAATGAGACGCCAGGAGAAGTTTGTGCTCTTGTGCCAATTATGGCAGAAAATGGTTACTGGATAATTTAACATTCATGTTCATCTATATTACGTGCTCTTTAAAGTTTGTTTGCAGTTCATGTAAGGCTGTGAAAGGCTAGCCACCACCTTGTCTGCAATGTCAAATGACGCATCTCGTTGAGGTCGGTGTTGATCGATCTGGTCCAAGTTGAGAGGTCGGATACTCCACTTTGTTTCCTGTTCCTGACTTCTTACGGGTTTAAGGTCAATAATATCCAACATCCAAGTTGTCTCGAACACAGCATTAGTTCATAGACTCCAGTTCAGTTCTATCTGTAACAAAAGAACACAATGAGACCATCATCACATCAGACAAAGTATTTCATTTATATAAATTGCACCCAAAGAAAAACCAAAATATTAAAAACATGACAGTTCAAAATCTTCATTTAAACCCAAAGGGGACTAGCCTGGTAATACCATTCTCTGCTACTTTGCTTGAGCGGAAGTACAAAGTCTGATGTAGTCAGGCTAAAAGGGGACATGGTCTTTAAATAAAACACCCAAAATGCCCCTTTTTTTTAAGAGTTTTTAATATCTCCACCACAGTAAGAATTCATTTCTTTCTCAATACTTAAACATTAAAGGTCACGTTTTTCCTGATCCCATTTTTCTAACTTTAGTTAGTGTGTAATGTTGCTGTAATAGCATAAATAATACCTATAAATGATAAAGCTCAAAGTTCACTGCCAGCCAGGCAATGTATTTTCTTTAACAGAATCCCCCTTCCAATACAGCGAACGGCCGGTTTGTACTACAGCCCTCTACTTCCCGGTTGAATGACGTCAAAGCAAGTGTGTTTGACTAAACTCCGTCCTGGCTAAGATAAGCTGCTATTGAATCACAACACACTAAACAAGCTACACGATCAGAACTCGTTACGTATTTCTGAAGGAGGGACTTCATAGGACAAAGAATACATCAGTCCGTTTTTAGGACAGTGAAAGGACTATATAGATATGTAGATTGTGTGAAAAATACCGCATGTGAAACATGTACACATGTTATATTGCGCACTGTAAACACAATCAAATCTTCAAAAAACACAGGAAAAACGGGACCTTTAAAGTTGTTCAGTATTATGGTTGTAATCAAGAAAATGACAATGCAATTTTATTTAAAGATCATATCCCCTTTGGGTTTAAATGCAGATTTTAATCTTTCATGCCATGAAGGCAATAACGCCGAAACATCTGCCCTTGTATTGTTTGATTAAGAAAACAGGTCTAAGCACCTAAAGCTGGGAGAACATGGTGAGGGTGTTAATTGAACTAGATCTATTGACCCCTAGATAAAATAATTAATAAAAATAAATGTTCTTTTCTTATCTGCCCTGTCCTATTTTGTACTGCAAAATAAACAAAAGCAAGTGACCATAGTATAAAGAGGATAAACTATGGGTAATAAGGTATTTAGCAAGGCTTACATTTAAACATTTTTGTTTTATCTCATAGACTATGTTTACACTGTCAGTTTAAATCTGATTTTTGTGTATATCCAATTTGAATGACTGACTGTACACACTGTGTATGACAACTTGATTTGTGTGACCTGAGGCGCATTATCTTTTATCCAAAATAGCTGCATTGGTTTTTAGCAATGACGTTGCGTTGATGTGTTTGAAATAAATGTGCTTGAGTTCATGCAGCAACAACCAGTTTTCATAAATGAAAAATAAAATATTGTCTTTTTATCCAATTCATCCGAGAAATCATTTGGTAATTAAAATAATGTACCCTAAAAAACCTTTCATTAGTAAGACCGCATTCATTACTTTACTAAATATGGGAAGAGACTCACAGGTGGAGGTAGAAGTTTGGTCTGCACTTTCCATACCTGGTGCACAGGGATTGTGGTAGGCTAGTGACACAATTGAAGAAGACTAGTTAAAAATCTGCTTTACAACAGAGGTTGAATTAAACTTTTTCATTTTGACGGATAAGGCTGTAACAAATCTGTCATAATCAATTAGGACTAAAATTAGGGATGCACGATATATCGGCCGACATATCGTTATCGGCCGATAACTGCTTATTTTTAATATTATCGGTTATCGGTCTGATAGCAAAATTAGGCAGATAAATGAAAGCCGATAAATGATGGATTATTTTGGTTTGTTGAACCACTTCACTTGCTCATTGCTGGCCATGTGGAGTTTTGATTGGTGCTTTCTGTGACATAGCACGAAGATGACACATGTTGCGGGCTTAAGAAGAGTATGCTAGTCTAGCGCAAAGACAAGATGTCCACAGTCTGGGAGATTTTAATTGTGAAATTAATAGGAATATTTATCGGCCTATATATATATCGGTTATCGGCCCCTAACTATAAAGAGTTATCGGTTATCGGTACCGGCCAAAATTTCCATATCGGTGCATCCCTAACTAAAATATCAACAAAACACTTAGAAAATGAACAAAACCAACTATCTGAATCTGTCTGAACTCTAACATTGAGGTCTGGATAGACAAAGTGAGTGTTTATCTGTGTAAAAGTCAGACCAACATTGAAGACTGATGCAGTTGTCATTAAGGCTGATTTTGTCAGACCTACCCCAATGCCTCTACACAAGTAGGCTATGCGGCACTTTTCATTTACACGTTTGCGTTGTTGTTCGCATCGATGTGCATTTACACGTGCAGAACGCTAGTAGCCAATGTCCATAGGCATTTACCAATGTAAAATACAACATCAAGGCAAAAGCTGAAAAAAAATAAAAAGTGGCAGAAAAAACCCTTGTTGGGGGCCAATCACACCAAATGCGTTTTAAAGACGTGGAAACACAAGGTGCACCTTTATTTGGTCACTTTATAAAAAACAGTGCAGTGCAGCGCAGCTTTTTATATTGTTAGGCAACCACCGAGGCAGCTGTCCTGTCAATCAAATATCTAAGCGTGAGCGCTCTTTTGCTCTTAAAGGGACACTTCACCCATTTGCATTAATCTTTGTATAGTTAGAGATCCAGTCATGTTTTTGAATGGTCGTGCATTATTTCCTCAGTTGCTGCTGAGACAGGAGAAATACAGATTTCAGTGTTGCACTTCCTTCTTTCAATGATGTAAAAATCATCATATTGCATCATTGAAAGAAGGAAGTGCTAAATCTTTGTTGAAGGAGTGAGACTACAAACACCCCTTTTCTTGGTCAAATAGGCACCAAATTCGAAATGTATCTTACATATCAACTACAAATATAACACACTTTCAATAATGATTAATGTTTTTATGGGTGAAATGCTCCTTTAACTGTCATATAAGCAGAAACTTTAAAAAGAGGACTCTTGCACTGACTTTGATCGAAGGTGAGAGGTGCATAAACACACAGGAGACAGTAAGTAACTGAAGTATGTTTGTTAATAACTGTAAACATCGGTCCTACAACGGAAGGCCTGCCTCTCCCCATATTCAATTGGACAATGGAAAGACACAAATGACGTCGGGTACTTTTCTGCCCTTAGCGCTCCTTCAAAAACGCATGTTGCAGTAGGGGGCAAAAATGCAAGGCGTTCAGTGCCATTAACGACGCACATAACGCTCAATGCTGCAGTTAAAAAAGATTTACCTCAAAGTAAAGACAACTGGATCTGAAGCGTAATGATGGTCTTCAGAAGGCCTCTCATGGTGGTCTTGATTCAGAGGTTTGAGAAGACTACCAAGCACCAGAGCCAGCTAACAGGTGGACCAAACATCAAGCCAGAATTCTGCATGAGTCAGGTAAGCAGAATAAAAGACACTGTAAATAAACAACAATAAAAGATGGTCATTAATGACTTAATGCTTTTATATTCATGTTAATGCTTTGAAAATTATCTTATTTCTTTCAGAATTTATGTCTTTTGATATTATGGCCTAATGCAACAAATGGAAAAAAGCATACTTTATGACAACCTTAGCAGCAGAACACCATGACTTTCTTCTGGGTAGACGAGAAAAAAAGTTTGGTATCAACACCCATCTAACAATTAAGGTAAAAGATAAAGTTTTATGATCCCTGCATTCAGGTTAGAGTATGGGGTAAGTTGACCGTTCTATGGGTGTTTCTCAAATGCAAGGTTGCATCCTATGGAGGCTGCGTCCATCTTAGACCTGTCCTTCTGAGATTTCGAGGTTAGAATCCACCTCAAAAGCCAGAATGAGATGGTTTAGTTTGATGTCCAAGGCAATGTCATAATGGTTTCCGCCCCAGTGGTCATGGCATGAAAACTTTAAAGAGAGAAGTTGAAAATTAGCAATGCATCACCAAAAAAAAAATCCAATACTGTAGTACAGTGAATAAAAGTCATGTATCAACAGTCTTTACAACATGGACAGTTAAACCTTTTGTAATTTAATTAAAACAACAAAAGAGAAAACAAACAAGCAGATTGAGATGTCCTTCAACGATGCTTGATGACGTGGCAGCCGAGACATGCAGCATTCTAGGACGCAGCCTTATTAAAAAAAAAAAAAAAATGGACGCAGCCTTATTTATTTTTATTTTATATATGTATAATGTACCCCCTGACTGAACTTGTATTTCTTATTATTTAAAAAAATATATTAAAAATATTTTTAAAAGAACGCAGCTGTGCGTTTGAGAAACGACCGGTGTTGTGTCGAACTCAGTTCCCCCTATGTTTCCCTTTAGTGTAGTGCTTTTATAGCGTTTTCATCACGTTACATTTAGAAAGATTAAAGATTTGAATTGGTTATACTAAAAAGGCATAATATCATGTATTTTATAATACAATTTATTAAATATTTCATACATTTGACAGTTTTCTATTAGGGTATTTCTTTTAAAATAAATCTTGTCTTTTTCTTTTTTTGTCCTTTACTGGTTGTTTTAAAAATGTAATGTTTGCATACATAATTAAATAAATATTACACGTATAATATGATTCATACTGTAAAAATAATTGACTTACAATTAAGAACAATACAGATACATTACAGAAATGCACACATATACATCTCAGTAGCCATTAAAACTTTAAATATATAAATAATAAAACCTATAACGTGATAAAAACGCCATAAAAACACTACACTGAAGGGACAAATAGGGGGAACACAGGGGGAACAGACTTCGACACAACACCGGAAACGACTTATATGTCGCGAGGCCATCACGTGACCACAATATTTACCAGAAGACCGTTATTTGCTCGAGTTCCCTCAACTTTTTTGTCGCAAATAACATTATTAATAACCTGTAAATAATAAAATTTGTACACATTACGTTCCTTTTCACGTTGTAATAGTATGTTTTTGGTTTAATAGTCGGCTTTAAGTTAGTTTTTCTGTCAGTTTGATCGTCAAAATCTTGGTAAGTAACTTATAGCTTGTCATTCCTGGTTTTAATTGTTAGAAATACGAATTTAAGAACAGATATAACTGAAACAATTAATAAATACAATTATTCAACCACTCCAATAGAACAACGTTAACGGTTTTGAGTGGTTTTTAGGAAAAGGTCTGACTGAAATGAACGTAATCCGTATAAGGGCCACTTTAACGTAACGTTACAGGGCGGGAAAGGTTTGAGGCATTTAATAACTCTATTAAACTGGCTGGTTTATCCACACCAGTGCGTAACATGTCCCCCCACCCCCCCCCCCCCCCACCCCCCCCCCCCCCCACCCCCCCCCCCCCCCCCCCCCCCCCCCCCCCCCCCCCCCCCCCCCCCACCCCCCCCCCCCCCCCCCCCCCCCCCCCCCCACCCCCCCCCCCCCCCCCCCCCCCCCCCCCCCCCCCCCCCCCCCCCCCCCCCCCCCCCCCCCCCCCCCCCCCCCCCCCCCCCCCCCCCCCCCACCCCCCCCCCCCCCCCCCCACCCCCCCCCCCCCCCACCCCCCCCCCCCCCCCCCCCCCCCCCCCCCCCCCCCCCCCCCCCCCCCCCCCCCCCCCCCCCCCCCCCCCCCCCCCCCCACCCCCCCCCCCCCCCCCCCCCCCCCCCCCCCCCCCCCCCCCCCCCCCACCCCCCCCCCCCCCCCCCCCCCCCCCCCCCCCCCCCCCCCCCCCCCCCCCCCCCCCCCCCCCCCCCCCCCCCCCCCCCCCCCCCCCCCCCCCCCCCGCCCCCCCCCCCCCCACCCCCCCCCCCCCAACCTTTTAACCAAACTGTTATGCGTAAAATATACTTTATAATAAAAATATGGCAAATAAAACCCTTCTGGCTAAAGAAAAGACAGACTTTTGGAGCCCACTATATATACAAACTCACAAAAGTGCACTCAGGTTTCTCCTCAAATATTTTTTCGCAAAATTAACTCGCTTTTTCTGTCTCCCTTTCTGTTCTCTGAATTAAGAAAAACGTACTGAGGAACAGGGAGGAGGCCCTTTGCTAATGGGGCCCGTGGTTCACCCATACGCACACAGAGATTATGGTGGGTCACGTTACACACCCCTTCCCGCGCTCCACCACTTATAACTTAGAACAAACACACACACACCACCAGTACTGCTCGGCCTGGCACGCAACCACAATACACAACCACACGCACACTACAGACTCATAAACTCATCAGCACAACAACCTTCAAAGTTCACACCACATGCATTTATGCCGAAAAAATTTGGGTCTACTCACTAGCAGCAGTAACGTTGGCCGGTATACTAGCGCTAGACCCGACACTGGTGGTGGCCACACACTGGTATCTGCCCACGGTGAGGTTAGAAAGGGTAGGGATGTACAGCGAGCCAGGTTGCACCAACACTCCGAGCTCCTCGTCGCCCCCAGCTGGCAGCTCGCGGCCGTTCAGACGCCAGGTTATGTTGACATGGTTGGGCAGGGCACTGCAGCGCAGGGTCACGCTGCCCCCCACTTTTTGTACCACAGAAAGAGGCTCATCTGTGAAGACCGGGACATCTTCTAAAAACAGAAAGTGTGATGCATGATGAATAAATAGTACATTAGGTACAGTATGAATTATGTAGCTTACTTAGTAGAGAATTGGGATTGATCCCATAATATGTACATGCATAATAAGTCACAGCAACAGTAAATGTATAGTGTACTCAAAGTATTGTTGTACATCAACTCTGCATCATATTTTTTGTTAGATATCAATTTACTCTTATGGACTAGTTATAAACTAATTTGATCTTTTTAAGTAAAACAGCAGAAACTCACCTTTTAATGCAACACTGCACTGCAAACAGCACAGCAGTGCACCCAGGGTGCAGACAACTCGAACCTTCCGCTTTCTTTCCCAAGGAATCCAATCCAATATCCCAGACATTTTCCATACACTACCCCCTAAGAGAGATGGAAACATGAAAGAATAAAGTTATTATCCAAAAAATGGCTAGAATAACATTAAATAAAGCACAATTTTATTCCAAATATTCTAATTGTTAAACGAAAGCTTATATACGAATGACTTATACATTTAAAGGTGCAGTGTGTAATTTTTAGAAGGATCTCTTGACAGAAATGCAAAATAATATACAAAATTATATTTTCAGGGGTGTATAATGAACCATTATGTTTTATTACCCGAGAATGAGACGTTTTTATCTACATACACTTTACGTGGAAGTCGCCATTTTGTGGCGCCATGTTTCTACAGAATCCCTTAAAGTTGTCTCCGACTATGACATGCTTTTCTGGTGGCGGCTACCGTAGCTTCTCTAAGCGTTTCAAAAGCGAGGGGTGAGCAGTGGACTGAGCAGTTGGTTGCAATTCGCAATCTTACCACTAGACAACCGCTAAAATGTACGGGTGATTCTCACGAAACCATTGAAACACCACGGCACTAATGATTTTAGCTTTAAAATGTGTAATATAGTAACATTAAAAAGCATCAGAATTAACACAAAACTGTGTTCTACCTTGCACAATGTATGATTTCAACATAAGAATTTATAATTGTAAATTTTATCTCATTTTCTGCTGAAATTCTCATTACCGCAATGTGTCCGGCTGTGTTTGAACATGCGTTACGTTGTAATTTAATCAAATTAACACAAAAATTTTAAAAAATAAATAAATGAATGTTTTGCTAGACTACTTTAGATGACAGAAAAAATATTTACTGAATATTCATGTATAATAATAATGAAGAAAAATTAGGAAAATGATGTGTCCATGCCTGATATTCTCATCCTCCGCAACACTTTTTGAGAACAGTTTAAGCACACATACAGAATTTTAATAAAGTTTGATTTTGAGTGACCAAGCACATGGTCCAGTTACTTCAAGATGATCATTTTTTTTACGGTTAATTTGAAATATTGTCTTGTCAAAATGCTTACACGACATTTTGATGATCATTACCGCAACAGATGCTTATTAAATGTTAATTTAATTAATAGAAGCATAATACTTTGATTTTAAATGCATGTGCAGAATCTCCAAATTATGTTCTTTCAGGTTTGTCATGTCATTTTGAAAATATGTCAGTGTTGATGTTTTCTGACTGTTGCGGTAATGAGATTTTTTAGGACAATTTTTTTTAATTATGTTAAAAAAAGTGTTAAATGATAAGTAGAAGTTTTTAAATTAATGTTCCCATTTACTCCAGACTTTGTTTTTCAATGTCTGGTGGGAAAAAAAGTAAATTTAAGCAATTTTTACATTTTCATGCTTGACATTTTTAAAACCAAGTTTTCGTGAGAATCACCCGTACACACTGCACCTTTAAATCATGTACTAACAATCTACTAAAGATCCTATTCTGAGCACAGGCCACAGATTTGATGTTGCCAGCCCACAGTAAACGAAATGCAAAAACTGCCTGCATTCAGTGTGCAACATCTGAAACAACCATTCCTTACAGAGCCTGCTAAGTGCATCACCTAAAGCAAACTGAAACACATCCGTTTGCACCCACATCCATCAAACCCGTGATGAAGCGGGTGCCCGGATAGAAACCCAAGAAATCTTTCAGCCAGGTGTAACTGATACAGGCACGGGTTCAAAAGGGAAAAAGTCCCCTCACAAAAAACAATGGGGTGGGGGAGTGATATCATTTGTGTTTTCTGGAAATATTGAGTGCAATGCGATCTTTACAGAGACATTAACAGAAAGAGAGAGAGAGCAAGAGAGAGAGTTATGGTTAGTGTATTAACAGTTAATGCAGGAAAGGGAACATTTCTCTCTCCCTCGGCTCGCACTGCCAAGTTTCCCGAATTCTTTCCTGTCAGGTTAAACTAACAACTTCCCGTCAGGAGGAGGAGGGTGGTCCATTGCTCCCAGACTGCAAATCTCTCTCTCTCTCTCTCATACACACACACACACACACACACACAAAAACACACTCCCATCATTTGTACGTAATGATTAATGAAGCCTCACAGAAAGATTGGGACATGGGAGGGAACGCAGCACAGAACTCCAGAAAATGTTAAAAAACGACTCTGCGAAAATAAATGAAGTCTACATCTTGGGATTTGGACTTGTTTTTCTGGAGTTGGTAGGTACATAGCCATTAGCTATTAGCCAAACTCTGCTGACGGAATAAGAATGTGTGCCATTTACTGATTTTGGGGTTGGCCCTAAATAAATGTTTTTCCGTTCCAACAGCAGAAATAAACAAGTCGTGCTGTTCGTATGAAGCTGTGGAGAGATGTTATTTAGTCTGGACTGGGTAGAGAATGTTGGTAATGAAGTCATCTTTTCTAATTACAGTGTGCTAAAACAATGATCGATTTCTCCGTTTAGTACAAACATGGTATATTTGTTTCTCGTCTGTGGAGTACAAACACCATGACGTTAATTCCAGGCACTCTGGGGTAGATAATAACACAAAAAGCGAACCAAATACATCTACGACGACTTGATTCTAACTAACAACAATACGGAGACGGTTACACAACACTGTTATTAACTAAAAACTGGAAACTTTTTTAATAGTTTTGGCTATTCATTTACACAACACTGGGGTTGTGGGGGCTTGAAAATGCAAGTTAACGTCTCAATGTCACGAATTCATGAAAATGTTGCTTGCATGTGTACGCATAGTGTTCAGACATCGTGTGACAGCGCCAACAACCAGCCTGGCATGCACACTACAACATTTTTAGTTGTTTTCGCAGAGGATCAATTTTAAAAAAAGTTGATAAAGGTCAACCTTATTCTGAAGTTATGTTTTTAACCATATTTATAACTCAGATTTCAATATTTGGTGGTTTAAATACCTATGCAAAGTCTTTAAAGCATTTTTTTTATTATCTGTCACAGTTAAAGGGACACTGCGATTTTTTGAAAATAGACAAATTTTCCAGCTTTACTATAGTTAAACATTTGATTTTTACCATTTTGGAATCCATTCAGCTGATCTCTGCGTCTGGCGGTACCACTTTTAGCATAGCAATTCATTGAATCTGATTAGACCATAACATTGTGCTTAAAAAAAAGAGTTTTGATATTTTTCCTATTTAAAACTCAACTCTTCTGTAGTTACATCTATACCAAGGCCGAAGTAAAATTAAAAGTTGACATTTTTTTAGGCAGATATGGCTGGGACTATACTCTCATTCTGGCGTAATAACCAAGGACTTCGCTGCTGGAAGCAGGCGTAGTGATATTACACAGCACCTGAAAATAGTCCCCTTGGTTACTTTCAATAGCTGGGGACTATTTTCAGGCACTGCGTAATATCATTTAATCGCAATGCTAATGGTCTAATCAGATTCAATGGATTATGCTAAGCTATGCTAAAAGTGGTAGCGCCAGACCTGAAGATCAGCTAAATGGATTCTAAAATGGTAAAAATCAAATGTTTAACTTTAGGGGTGCTGGAAAATAAGCATATTTTTACAAAAAGTTGAGTGTCCCTTAAAGTGCAAATCTTTGTATTGTCATGTCCATAACACTGTTTCTTCCTTATAAACGTGAATACAAAATCTAAAATAAATTTTAAAGGTTCTTTGAAGAGCCATCCCATCTCCATTTGGGTATGATTGCTTTTGGCTTGTGCATTTTAATTCACAGAATTCCTAAAAGGATGTTGTCTCCCAAAAACATCTGTCCTATTTGTCACATCCATAACGCACGTTTCCCACATCTAAAATAGAAAACTTGTAAATAGACTGATATTTTCTGATGTTTGAACTCTATTATCAGGAGTTTAGGAAAATATAAACAAATGGTTTAATATAATAAATGCATTTTCTGAGAATTTATATTTCAAGATATGACTGCAAATGTCACATCCATATTGCTGAAATAGCTCAAAAAGTTTTCATTTTTTTGTACATTGTTGTTGTGTAAATATACCTTTATGATTTTGTAGAATTGGATTGTTAAGAAAACTACAGCTACTATGTGTTTTACTACTACTAATAATAATAATAATAAAATGAAGGTGCTACAAAAATGCTATTCACAGCGATGCCGTAGAAAAACATTTTTGGTTCCAAAAATATCCTTTCAGTCAATGTTCTTAAAGAAAATATTTTATCAATTTGAACCTTTTTTTCCCACTACAATGAAACTTTAGTAACACTGATTTTTTGTGTAACCACATACCCAAAAATGGTTGTTCTATCTATGGCATAGTGTAGAACCTTTATTTTAAAGAGTGTATTACCAGAACCATCAATCCTACATTGTACAGCAGACCCAAATCCAACAGACAATATCTAAAGACACAATTGCTGTTTAAAAAAATAAACAATAGTTTATATCGTATTCCTAACAGAGCTTAAACTACAAACATTCTGCTTACAAACTCTGGGCTTTTAGCCACTACCCCGTCTCCAATCGGTGGTCAACCGTTATCATAACTACCAACACAACTGCGGTTTCCAGGTCTTAACAACTGCAATATTAAGTTCTTTACACCCAGAAAAGTTGTGCCGTGTGTCTGTGTGCAGTCAACAGAGCAGCTGTTGGAATGCAAGTCGGATAAAGGGGCCAAAAGTCTCTCCTTTGCTGTCAAGCCACCTGTCCCAGGCATCAAAAGTCGCACACACACCCAAGCACACATGGCCTATCCAGCTCCTGTCATCACCATTGAGACAAACACTTTCTAGATCAATTTCTGTCAATTATTTATATTGCACCACATGTAGTAGTGTTAAAAAGATTGTTCCTGTAGCTCCATTAGTATTAGTATAGCATTAAAGGTTGAGGGTCCGATTTAAAAACGTATACCTTGAAGTCGCTTTGGATACAAGTGTGCCAAATGCATAAATACTGTAAGTGAAAAAACATACGCCTGTTTTAGTACGTGACCCCTTTGGATCACATGGATCTGAGCATCTGGATGAGGGCTTACAAAGGCATGTGCGTTTAGACTCGTTTGCAGGAGAAAGAGCGAAAGAGAGAGAGACAAAAAGCATAATGCTGAAGTGACTTCATAATGCCTCTTTGTGACTAAATGGAGCCTTTTCTTCTAGGGCCACTCTGGTCACCATTGTCCTCCAGTGTGTGAAATTCATTTTGACAACCCTACTAATGGGATAAAACTGCTCTCGGCCGCCCGTGGGCCTCCCTTGTACCGCTCACATTCCATCTGCTATCTTCTCTGAGGAGGAGGCACCAAGGAGCGAAGGGAGGAGGTGTGGTTTAGCTCCTTCTGACGCCTCGAGTCGCTGAATATGTAATCGGCCCTCTTCCTTTACCCTATTTACGTCCCTCAACCCCCCCGACCAATCCACGATTCTCCAAACATCACAATGCCCCCCCTTTAGATAAACACATGCGGTGTCAAGTGTGAGGGGTGCCGGGTTCAACTGCCTGCGCGGGCCCATGGCCCACAATGCCGCAGCAC
The DNA here is from genome assembly GCF_027580225.2 of Misgurnus anguillicaudatus. Taxonomy (NCBI): domain Eukaryota; kingdom Metazoa; phylum Chordata; class Actinopteri; order Cypriniformes; family Cobitidae; genus Misgurnus; species Misgurnus anguillicaudatus. The sequence continues at coordinate 33,506,511 of NC_073342.2, forward strand.
ATATCTGCCTTGCGGGAGGGCCGTTGCTCTGGGCGACAGTAACAGGCAGAACGCATCTTAATAGAGTGGAGAGTCATTGTAAAGCAGTGAGCCGACACAGGGACAATAACCCCACGGCTCGCTGTGAAAGGAGAGACGCTTCTCAGAAGGGCCAGAGGAAGAGCTGATGGGGGCAGCTCAATGGACAAGTGAGCGCTGGAGTTTTGGGTTAGTGAGAAGGGGGGTTCTGTGGACGAGAGTTGTTGTGGGGGTCTTGGGGTCCGAATTAGAGAGTGGATATCAATAGGTGAGTGACCAGCAAGGGGGAAGATGGTGGATGCTTGACGTTTGCTGGCCATTTGGAGGAAGAAGTCAAAATGGAGATAATACAATTTCTGTATAGGTGGTAAAGCATTGCGTTAACAGCGTAAAAGGTCACGGGTTCGAACCCAGGCAACACATGGACTGATAAAAATGTATACCATTTGGATTAAAGCGTCCGCCAAATGCATAAAAGTGCAATATAACTATCATGGCTCTTAATCTGTGTACTTCTCTGCTGATTCGCAGCTCATCAGGTCAGCAGTGTTTGGCTTGTGATTTCATACATGAGTACCTAAAAAAATCTTTGAATTTTAAAGAAATTATCATTTGAACCATTTTGCCATTTTTGCAAAGTAGATTTAAATGTTTAAAGCAAATTTCCTGTAGCTCAATTGGAAAAAGAATGTGTAAGCAATGCAAAGATTGTGAGTTTGATTCCCAGGAAACACAGATACTGATAAAATAAATGACGCAAGTCACTTTGAATAAGAGCGTCAGTGTGTAAATGTAAAACGTAAAAGTAAAAATATAAGAGTTTACAGTGCGATACAGGGCTGTGAGATATTAAAGAAAAATGTGATATGCAATAGCATGCCAAATAATGCTATATTTAATATACAATATGATATTTCTTTCTAGAATCAAACTTAATTGTATTAAAATATAATTTTACAAATGATATAACCAAAATATGTTAAGAAACAAACAAACAAAAATTGTAAAAAATTAAAAATAAATCACCGTTATCATGCACCGTTGCACACACATGCATATCCCAACTAACATCTGCGTGCCAAATAGGGCTGTGTTGAAAAAATCGATTCACCAATTCTGAATCGATTTTCGTATTAATTTCTAAAGATCGATCCGTAACTTACAGGACCGATTTAATAATAAATAACTTAAACTTGCCGCGTCATTGAATTCACTCATGCGCACGAGGTGGAAGGACATTAAAACAACGAACATGGCGGTCAGTAACGTTAAGCAAGCGGTTGTTTTGAAAACTCCAGAAACGCAAATAGTATCAATATGTTGCATAACTACAGTCCTGTAATTCAGGTAACAGCTGGAAAAAAGCTTTTTTCAAAAACACTTAAATGTCGAAGATCGGATCGGTTCGAATCGAATAATGATAATCGATTCAAGATCTTGAGAATCGGAATCGAACTGATACTTGAAATTTGCTCGAAACCCAGCCCTAGTGCCAAATACTAAATTATTCACATCGACATAAACGTTGACTTACGTTGCTTTATAAAGTATTAAAATTAAATCTGACATTTATTGCAAACCATTGCGATATGCACATGTGTGATATTCAGTCACTTTTTATATATTGTGCAGCCCTAGTTTACGGTGATAACATCTAGCACGTCTCCCAATTTTTACTTCAAAACATTTAACCATTTACAGTTCTTTAAATGCAACATTATCTAAAGGTTCATGGGGTTCATGTCAGCAAAAAAAAAATCTGTATGGCCATGTCTTGAATATTTAATACTAACCCTATAACAAAGTTCACCTGCTGGCTGCTCTAATCTTCACTCCACCTTCAGGCTCTTCCCCATCAAAAACTCCTACAACGTTCTCATGGCTCTCAGAAGAGATTAGCAGGTGTACGCAAAGCTGAATCTTTATAAGTTCTGCCTAGACTCCTACAATGGACTTCACAGACATCAGTTTTTCCCATGCCGGAAAATTTAACATCAAAAGCGCCACTAACAAGCCAATCCCCCAATCACCCTTCCTTTAACGTATTAATGAGCAACATCCACCCCTGCCCAAAAACTGCAATAATGAGACCCACTCAATGAATTAACAAGCAAACAACCGAGCCAAGACCAGAGGCTTTAATCAATTAAACGCACTGATATTTGCATAATTCATATATAACAAGGCAGCGGTAACTAGCACACGCTAATTATTGAGTTTGGGGCAGTTTAAGGAGGAGGGTCACATGACCACATACCTCTATTTGGCCGTCCGATGGGAACTGTCAGTTAGGATTAGACTAACTCTGTTTGTGCGCTGCTCCCCACCAAGGCAGGTATTATGAGAGGTCCAGTTCACCAAAAATCCATTACAAAACTGCCTCGGTGATGCTTATTAGGAAAATATTGTAAAGTCAAGCAATCGCTAAATGGTTTCAATGAGCTTAGATCACCGCAAACATATTAATAATACAGAAAAGGGGCCACTGGTTCAGGAAAACAATTGTCTTTCAATTAAAGTATAGCCTATATGCATTTTAAATCGAAAAAACTAATCTAAAATATTTAAAAAGTTGAACACATTTGATGACAACACCGTAAAAATTATATAAAATCAACATATATGTTTATGTTACTTTAACTTAACAAATTAAGCTTAACAATTTCAACTTGTTTTTAAGTCAAAACTTAAAATAGTAGGTTGAACTGATTTTCATAACAAAGTTGTTTAAACTTTTTTTATAGTGGAAAATATACAGCATCCAAATGGAGGTCAGTTCAAAACTAAATCTGTCAATACACTTACTCCCAAACACACACCGCCATTGTTCAGGTTTTTCAACTTTAGTAGAAAATACAGAACCAACATTAATTCACTACATTTTCTTGTAAAACCACATAAAACACGCACCCTAGATCATGCTGAGCAGTGGTTTGATTAAATACAGAGGGAGGGGGGGTTTAGTGCAGGGGACCTGGCAACTTTTCCATTAGAGTGAATGGAACCAATTATATATCTAAAGCAATTTCTTCACATTATTCCACAGGAACCCACTGAGCGTAGACTCAGCCAAAATATGAAATTCTTTAGTAATAAGACATATATTAAATCGGTTAATAAATCCCGCGTGTTCACATCCCTAGTAAAAGGTTGTTAACAGCCCAGACACAACAAACCCAAAACAAAACAACCGCAAAGCAAACAAAGAAATTAAAGTCGAAAAGTGTCTGAAATGTCTTCGAAACAGCATATGGTGCTTAAAGTCTACTGACTGGGACTTTAGAGCCATAGGTTTGGCTTTGACACGGTAGCTCTTGTCAACTATATGAACACCTGCAACATCCATGACCACAGAGTTTGTAGACACATCAAAAGCAAAACCAACCACATAATAAACATACCCGAAGAACTACAACAATACAGTAACCCATGTCCGAAAGTCCAACACTGATGTCATACCAAAATTAAAATGTCCTACTTAGTTTATAATGTATTTATAATATAAACTGCAGGGGAGAATGTATATGCCACTTTGAAGATCTCACATATACAACTTTAAGCTATTTCAATGTATAAGAGTAAAAATAGCTCATTTATCTTACTCACTTAAGATTTAGCTAAAATTGTACTATAAAGTTTCATAAGACATCAGGGTAGATGGTTCTTTTTTTGGGTGAACTATTCATTTAAATGGATCTTCTGTAACATTATAGCTATATGCAAACAACATTTAAATGTTTTTACATAATCACATCCCTTTAATAATGAATAAGAGCTCTGGAGCGTGTATGTAGAGGTTTTAGAGCATGTGTGTGATTGTAACGGCGCGAGCTACAGCTATCTAAAGGCGAGTTATCATCAAGTGTGTGTGAATGGACTCTGAGAGTGTCTCCATTACTCGCCGCTTGTCAAACGGCCCTTAATCTTTGTACAAATATCTGCTTTACACACTGAGCTGTTTGTCTGCAAACAGTCGCTGCTTACTTACCAAGGTCTGGAGTTTATCAATGATCTCACTGACTTGCAACAGACAAACTTAGACAAATAGCAGCACACTACTACGTATGCGCATTTCCTTGAAGTCAAAGACATCTACGGTCAAAAAAAGAGCTTGACACTTTACTGACCTAACAATTAAAACAACAACAACTACTAGTGAAACGATTGAGTCACACATTAGCACATCTAATACTGATAATTTTCACAAGATGAGGTATTTGAGCTAAAATGAATCGTATTTTTCCAAAACGAGCCATGCATTTTCATTAAACAAAAGTAACTCCAAGTTGAAAATCCTGCTTGTGTTCATGAAAACGAGAAGGACCGCTAGCCACCTGGATGTCCAGGTGTAATCATGTGCGTAATGAAACAGAGAAAGGCCTGAAAGTTAATTACCCCGGCCAGGTGCAGACCCACGAGAGACTTTATACTTTCATAGGTAATTATTTCTCACTGCAGGCTAAAAATTGTCTCCCGACAGCTGCCATACTTTAAGCTTTGGATAATTCTGAGCAACCGGGGCTTTATACGTTCAGAAATGGCAGCCTGACAAGCCGTGCATTCCACTATGAGAAGATAATCCTGATTGGAGAGCATCTCTTACACACGCACAAACCCGCAGATTGTTTCCTCCAGGCTGTTATGGCTGCATGAACATACCCGCCGTAACAGACATGAAAGTCAACCTGGAGGTGTTTTTTTATTACTTCGTCTTCTCCTCCAAATTAACAGAAAAGTTACACCCTTAAACAAAACATAGTCTTTCCAAAAAACCAAGAAGCCACCACATTCTCTCATTTGGATCAAATTTCTATATATGCAGTTGCTGACCAAAACAAAAGCATTTTAAAGACATATGTCCCACTCCCAACATCTCCGTCACGCTGATACCTGATGCGCTCACCCCTCTAATACTCTGTTATCAACCTTCCCAAATCCCCACACAGGCCCCTCGGGCTCAGCAATGGGATACCTGTTACACCGAAAGAATGTGAAGCCGTGAGGGCATGTCATCCAAAAATCTGTGCATCCATCTGTGCACAGCTAATAGGCCTTCCCAGCATTATAACCAAATAAGGTCAGAGCGCTATGAAAGCCAACAAGATAATCAGACTGGAATCAATTATGGAACGACTTTGATCCACCCGGCCACCAATCATCTTAAGCAAAAACCGAGCTACCACAGTTTTTCTACAGATTGAATTCTTGGCTTTGAAACGCAGCTATCCGACTCCCAAAAAAATCAATCAGATAGTTTAAAACAATGGCATGGTCAGGCACCATTCCTCTCGATTGTTTTCATCATTCGAGTGCAAAACCCAAAAAACTAAATAGCACCTGGGCTCAGGAGTTAAAGGATTCTGATTATAATTACTAACAAATTTGTGACAATACTGCGATGATGGACTGTATAACAATTTTGAGAGATGTTAGGTTCGGTCTCTGGTAACATACATAGTCATAGTAACTTTGGATAAAAGTTTTTTTTTTTATAAATCAAATATTTACTCTATTTGATACATGTCCACATAAAAGTTTTATAAAATGCTTTACTAGATGAGTATTCAATATATATATATAAATATATACTTTCGTCGTCTTGACCTTATAAAGGAAACAACTTACTATTTTTAAACAGCAACCTTATTGTACTTAAAAAAGCTAAACTTTTGTTTGGTAAACAACAAGCTTGACATTTTGAACCTTTATTTATGTTCAACTCTTATTATAAAATTGCTTTAACATGTCAAAGCTTTGTTTATTATAAAAAACACAAAAGTCAACATATTATAAGAATGTCAGGGTGAATTACAACAACATTTGTTTTGCTTTGGTTTGCACTGAGATTCATAGTAATGTCAACTACTATAGCGGAACGAGGCCTGTAAAACTATGCCAAAAATGTTCATTTACACAGAGATGCCCTAAAATCTCATAATATCTTTACTTGCGCTGTTTCACTGATACATTGATGTAAGCAAACAAGAGGGTCATACAAAAATTAGTTTTTATTTGCCTTTGATTAGCATCGGAGACACCAAAGGCTGCACATCACTCTAGTGTAAACGTATTTTACTTTCTTTCACTGAAATACTGTTAAAACACGCACTTTTAGCATTATAAATATATGATTATCGAAAAATAAAAAGCACTAATGTAACGTTTACTTCTAATTTGTTGCAACAAGTATCATCGACGAAACAAAATAGCCAGTTAGCTAACACCCGCATCATTTCTTAACGAATACATAAAAACTTCTTTCAGTGATGCACAACGCGCGAGCATTACTACACACCGTATCATCACAAAAAGTACGAATATATTGCAAACACAAAAACCTGAATGAAACTTTAGTAAATCTAGAAAAGCATAGTGGGGTTCCCAAAAACAAGAGATGATGTTTTGGGGGGAGGAGAGAGAGACTTACCAGAAACGTGCAGTAGTTTGGAGTTGAATCCACTACTTTTTCCGAGTCTCGACTTTTTCCTCAACTGTTTCGCCGTTTAATCCAACAGAAATGCAAGTCGCCCGCTTCTTTTCTCTCTTTAACAGCTGCGCTTTAGTTATTTACTACTACTGCAGCACCGACATTTTCTTCAGCTCCCCAACTTCTCGCATTGAAAGGACGTTTTTGGATGACTGAGCCCTGGAACAATTCTCCCTTTTGCGAGGAGCTTTTCGGGTCCTCCCACTTCCCAAGAAGGAGGAGGGATCTGAACAATGAAGATTCCTTCCCAAATCTCCGCGCAGTTACGCTTGTCTCTCCCAAAGCAATGCGATTTGAAGTTTGAGTGTCCAACTTTCGCGGTGATAAGGACTTTGCGTTTTCTTTTTTCCTGCGTAATTTGTGCGCACTGGTTCTTTGGCGCAAATGTTAGTGAAGTTATGCGCGCAAGGAGGATATTAAATCCCATCCCCCTCCTGTTGCCATTTCTGTACTCCCTGATTTGCTATGCGTTCAGTCCCCAAAGAGTCTACGTTGACCCCGTCTATTGAATGGCACAGTCCCGCAGGCGCAGCTGTGGTGCGCAACTCCTCATACTCTATGGCGACCACAGTTCCCCTGTGTGATGCTAAAAATCACTCATCATACCATTACAGAGCCATTTGGTTTATTTATGCATTTGGCAGACACTTTTATCCAAAGTGACTTATAGTTTTGATCACACAAACCCACAATCTTTGTGCTGCTTACACAATGCTCTACAACTGTATTTTTATCTTTGGAAAATAGCAGATTACTTGTTTGTGTGTGTCACCTGTGGCTCCACAGGTGAAAGTTAACTTGTGAAGCGATGTCTCTATAAAGCGATGTGTGTGGTTGATCCTGCTTGGTTTCTGCATGCCATGTCAGGGCCACATGTTTTCTTTTTTGGTTTGCTTGGCACAAGGGCCGATGTTACAGCAGAGGATGAATTGGACCTCTCTGCTTATTAGCTGTACGGGCATCCTGCCCATGTGGACACAGCTGCAGTTGACACACCAACAATCAGACCCTCTCCAATTTACACGCACACTGTGCAGGCATGCACACATGCTGTAATTGCACCAGTAATTAGTTACATCAATACTATTCATTGTTCTAGTCATGCCATCAGTCTTCACTGGTATGTAGGCGAGCGGTAACTATTACCAAAAAAGTTCTAAGGCTATATTTCATTATAAAGAACTTTGTAACACACTGCCAAAACACACAGGCAAGTTGCAAAAGTTGAACACTGCCAGTGGAGTCCAATGTTTTGGGGTTTGGATGTATTGATTCATTGTACTATCCGACTTATCACATACCTTAAGATAACAGACAGGTTATTGATATGATATTGCACAACCAAACTAAACATGTGAGATAATCGTGTTTTCAAGCTTTTTAAAACGTTTTTCCTCGGGATCAAACCTATGACCTCATGCAATGCAATCAGTTGAGGTACATGTTTCAGTTAGGTAACTTTTAATAGCAGATAACTGATGCCATATGTAAACTCTGATAATGTATAATTAGTTTGCTGTTTTTACACAAATAATTCCACAACTGAGACGCAGCAATAATAAGGAACGACTCTGGGTTGTTTTTTTGTGGTTTTTGTTAAGTTAATAGGTGTAACGTGATGTATAGGGTTTGGCTCTCTGACTGGATAGGCGGATGCGTTGCCAGTGTGTATGTTGCACTGCACATTATGGTTCATATTCAGTGTGTTTAGCTTTGTTTGGCACAGTTGAAGTATAAACATATGCGGGTGAATCTGTGGTCTGAGCTTGTTTATGCGAAGAAAAAAAATTGTCTATTTTGTGTGTGTGTCTCGTTCCTAATTACAAATAATGTTCACTGTATGTGTTGCACTGGGTTTTATTTAATATATGATATATAGAATATTTATGATAATAGTATATGATTTACTTTTAAACATAATTGTAAAAGTAACTTTAAACATTTTATTCAAATATTTTATAAAAGATGCGTATGCATGCTGCATTACTGTGTTTGGAGTATAAACTGAAGCTTATCTGTACGCGGAAGAATTTAGGGAGGCTTTGCAAAAAATTACACACAACACATAGTCCAGGACAATGACTACAAAATATTACCACAAAAGAAGATCAAGAAAAAATAATAACAGATAAAACTTTAGTCAATGTATGCTTATCACCTCTGAGCTTTTGGTTTTTCTATGCACTTGTTTTGTACATTCAAATAAAACCTGGATTTCCTAATACTCTGTCGTTTGCCTTTTTCCCCAAAACATTTTGTCTAATAAATACCTTAAAAGTTTACTGTTTTTATCATACACCTCTTATTGGTTTAATCTAGTGCTGTGCAAAGATTAATCGCGATTAATCGCATACAAAATAAAACTGATTTTTTGCATAATATATGAGTGTGTGCTGTGTGTAATTATTATGTATATATAAATAAACACACTGTCATGTATGTATTTAAGAAACATTTACATGTGTATATATATTTTAGTGCTGGGCAAAGATTAATCGCAAACAAAATAAAAGTGATTTTGTGCATAATATATCTTTGTGCACTGTGTGTAATTATTATGTATATTTAACCACAAACACATTCATTTCAATTTTTTATTTATTTATAAATTTTTTAAATTTATATAATATAGAGTAAAAATAGAAATATATATATAATTTCACATGTAAATGTTTCTTAAATACACATGAATGATTACACACAGCACATACTCATATTATGCCAAAAATCACTTTTATTTTGTATGCGATTAATCACGATTAATCTTTTCCCAGCACTACATTTATTTGTATTTTTATTATGGCTGTCAAAAGATTAATCGTGATTAATCGCATACAAAATAAAAGTTTGTGTTTACATAACATAGGGGAGAGCGGGGTATGTTGTCACACTTTTCACACTGTCTAACATTTACTGAGCACCATACATCAAAATGGTATAAATCTCATACCAAATGAAAGAAGGAAGTCTTGGGCACATATGTTGTATTCATAACATCTTTATATCTTATCTCATTACAGAGTTGTAGACTGTTGAATAGTGACTGTGCACTTGTGACAATTTGCCCCATCGGAGGGTAAGTTGTCACACTAGGGCGGGTAAGTTGTCACACTAGATTATCTAAAAATAAGAACACAACTACTTAATTGTGAATATTGATTTTAATTTTTAAACTCAAACCAAACTGGAAATATAAACATCCGTGCCTGGAGAATCTGGAAAAACAATTATTTCAATCCAAATAATGCACATTTCAATTAAGTGGCAAGACCACTTTACTTTGAACTTTGGTTCAAATGTTCTATGGCTTTCACATAAAACCAGATAACTGAATGGAACGCTGCAGATAACTTGCTTAACTTAACATGTTTAACCTCTGAACAAAACAGATGCCCTGTATGACTAATAGGACTCATCTCCAGAATCACAATTCTGACACACATAAATTGCCTGGCCTGAGGTGCAAGCATCATGGGCCCAATTGTTGCATTTTACACATTTTACCCAGGTCTCCTTTGGACGACTCTTTGAAAATGGCTCTACACAGACGAGGCAGAAGCACTCTTCATCATCTGATGATGACTCTTGCATGATTTTTCTTCTTTTAGCTGCCTTGTTTTTCATAGGTCCAGATTTCTGCTTCCCTTTCTTTTGAAACAGCTTTTTGCTAGATTGAGGCTTATTCTTTTCTATATCATGTTTTCTGAGCATGTTCGATGTGTTTGTTTGTACAGGGGCAAGTTGTCAGATGTGACGACTTGCCCCAAAGTCATTGAGACAACTTGCCCCATACTTACTTGTGTGCTAATGTTGTCTAAATCTCAAGTTTAGCTCATCATATCACTTTAGCTAAAGTATCAAAAGACACTTTACGGTCTCCTCTATTTTGTGCAAAATAATCATTTTAAACATTCACACCTAACAAAGTTGTATTGCATAAAATGTGAAGTGATTTTTTTTTACTTTTTAATCAGAAAAATAAGAAAATTGTGCTAACCTCAGATTACAGTGATCTTGACCACATGTGAACAGGAAGTTCACTATAGAAGAAGAAGTCACATAAAGTGGCTATTTGATTTTTGAGATAGAGCCTCTAGTGTTGGAGTTATTAACAGTGTGACAACTTACCCGTGTGACAACTTACCCCGCTCTCCCCTATGTGTGTGTACTGTGTGTAAATATTATGTATATATAAATAAATACACACACATATATAATTTATATTATATATAAATATAAATATTTCATATATGAATATAATTTTTTTTCTTAAATATATACATGATTGTGTGTGTTTTTATGTATAAATAATAATTATACACCATACACACACATATGTTATGTAAACACAAACTTTTACTTTGGATGCGATTAATCGCGATTAATCTTTTGACAGCCCTAATTTTATATATTATATATACATTTAAAAAAAATTATATATAATTAAAAAACTTCTGAAATGGATATATTTATGTGTGTGTGGTTATATATACATAATAATTACACACAGCACACACTCATATATTATGCAAAAAAATCACTTTTATTTTGTATGCGATTAATCGCGATCTTTGCCCAGCAATAGTTTAATCTAATCTGAGAGGGCATTAAAAGCAAATATTGTACCACCCTTTCCCCCAGGACATCACTTTTGGCCACCACTGTATATGTGTCTATGTATATGCTGCTGTATACACAACCCATTATGTATTAGTAAAGTATTTCATATTTCTGTATTCTGTACATAAATCTAAGAGAAATGTTTAGATACCAACACAAGGCAGATATAAGCCTGGCTCCAGTATGAACCTGTCAAACCTTTACCCATACTCCCTCATTTCAGACAGAGAGAGTTATGGGAAGGACTTAAAGCATTGGGTGCCACATTCCCTCCCTGCTCTATGCACCATAGGCTGAATTAGGCACAGACAAAAGCTTTTGTGGCCCAGCCATGAAAGGGCCATTAACCATGCTGCTATTTCAGAGGCCAAGCCTGCAGGGAAGCTGCCTCCCAGAATGCCTCTGGCTCAGCATGCATCATTCCCAGCATGCACTGCTCCCTCTCAGCGATACCTCAGCTTCATAATAAAGACACACAGATTGATATGCAGATGATTGGCGTGGTGATTATTATAGAAGTAAAGTTCTGTTCACAAAGCTAGGCTTTTCACACAGCTTTGCAAAGTTAGGCAGTGTGTGTGGCACTCTTGTGTTTGTCGCAGTCTGACAGGTCTGAAAGTGTTTGGCACTTTTTGAGAGAGCGTATTTGTGAAATGTACGAGTGGACGTGTGCCTATGGAGTCTCCAAACCTATTGCTCTCTATGGGCGCCATGACAACGACCCCCGAGCACCGTGTCTCCTGCTGACCTTAGCAGCTGTGTCACTTCCTCGGTGTGACAAAACTAAGAATAAGTCGCCGTCAGTGCCTCTTACACAAGTACACTCAGTACTTAAACAACACTGTTTACTAATACACCTACACAAAACGTGTAAACCTCGTAGGTTGCATTAAATATTTACAGAACGCTACCTGAACGACTCAATCACACTTTTAAAACAAACCATTTAGCATGCATGCACATGGGCTGAACACTACACATGAATTTATGTTTACGTCAGAATTTTTATCCATTTAAAAAGCTTAAAAGATCATGACAACAAACAAATAGTCCAAACATCCATGCACGCACACCACTAAAACTATAAATTAAAATACTCTCAGCGAAACGCTTTACAAAGCCCCCATTTCACGCTGGTGTGTACACAGTAAGGCCTGTGTAAAGTTGTGTGATCCTGTGCCCTAGCCTCCGGGACTCTTCATTTCCTGCTGTATTATAGATGTTATTATTTTTCTGGATGGGAGAGTTTGTGCGTGCATGTGTGTGGGGGCTCTATATGCTTTTATTGTTATTATTCCTCGCGCGATTGTGTCGTCAAAACTGGGGCGTATGTTGCCGTGCCGCGGTTGGATTGGATCGGCCTGTTAACTTGCTCCAGATGCGACCGACTGCAGTAATTGGACATGGAGCCGATGAAATCCCAGTGTCGCTCGGCCAGACTCTCAACTAAGGAATGGGGATAATATTTCAGAGTGACCCTGACCTGGTCTGGCCCGGTCTTAACCCGGGTTAATGACCTCTAGAAATTTTCACGGAAAAGGCATTCACAGGCCGATTGGGAAAAATAAGGATGTGGGTTTAGTTACGTTTTTTTAATGTTGCACTCATCTAGAGGTCTTTATTTGTTATTGTGTCTCCTACTGTGTTTTATGGGTTATTTTTTATTATAAACAACACAACTGTTTAGACAGGCATCATTAAAATTGTACTTCAGAGATTTTGGATTTCATTCAGTCGATTTAAGCATTTAAAGGAACAGTTCACCAAAAATTTTTAATTATGTCTTTATTAACTTAACAACAATGCTCGGTGTTCAGCAAAATATTCTTCAAACAGCAAATATAATCAGAAAAATAAACTTTTCTGGAACAATCTGATGGCATTTAGGTCTTTTTCAGTCTAGATGTTTTGGTCTAAAGGATTTAAGGTGGACTGTTGAAAGTATTAGGGGGAGTAAAAAGAAATATGTTGCACATATATCCCTCACTTTCGTTTCCATACACCTGGTTTTATCATTCACATTCCCTGTCCTCCTACACAAAGTTCTCTATCTTGATTTTTACTGCCCCTCCCTATTTTACCCTCGTACTCTGCACCCCCCCAAAACCCAGCACACACACTTCCTGGACCCTGGGCTTGCCAGACGGTCATAATTAATGAGTAAAATGATAGTCCCCATGGTCCTCTGGCTCTCCACTACACTGACAGTCCACTCCCAGTCTGTATGAATGTGTGTGCATAAATGTAGCCCTGTGTTGGTGTGTACAGTTGTGTACCTGAGCGAGTGTGTAAGCAGACATCTGTAAATCTACCTCTCTCCGTACGTGCGCGCACCTCTGGTTTTGGCCTAGGCTTCTTCTTTACTCAATGCTTCTTTATGTTCGGTGTCAGCAATGAAGCATGATCTCACCCGCTACAAATAACAGGCTCGGAAAATGACTTCTCACAGAACCTCACACACACAACCTGGGAGCAATGGCTCACACGCAAGCGAAATTACCTTCTTGACAAAGCATTCAATCTAAGTGCCGACCATATGCACCGAGGGAGCTCGGAGCCGTGTGTGTTTTTGAGAGTTTGGTAGACTGTTTGTTTTAGAAATGTGCTAACGTTGCATTTTTTAGTAGAAGTGAGCACTGCAATGTTATTTTTCCAGGTGTGAAGACACAGTTTTTAAGTAATATGCATACTGATAATCGTTTTGCATATGTATAAATTGTGAATGTTCCTTTGTGTCGAGATATTTAAGTCTTGGCAAGGAACTCTGTGACATACCATCATAATAACATCTCGGCACGACTTCCCGGGGCTTGGCATTGTACAACAGTCTGACCATTCCAGAGCGGCTCGACTGATAAGAGACCCTCTGATCATTATCTGTCACTCATATAGCCAGAGGCCGGGTCAAACAGAGACCAGTATAAAGTCACCATTGTAAATAAACACACGGAAACTTACTCCCAGTTCACTTATCCTTCAGCTTTTATGACTTTCGCTCTCTTACCACTTAAAAACATGCATTTAAGGCATTTGGATCATGCAGAGAACATGTAGAGACTAATGGAGAGAGACTGTGTGAAACAATTCCCAGGAAAACATACTGACTGATGACATCGTCACCAGTATTATTTGCTTCTCATCAGTTCTCTTAACTTTTGCGGACACATAGGGCTCAATCTTATAGGACGATTTTGTTTTCAGTCTCTCTCTCTCTTGCTCTCTCTCTTGCTCGCTCTCTTTCTCTCTCTCTCACACACACACACACACACACACACACACACACACACACACACACACACACACACACACACACACACACACACACACACACACACACACACACACACACACACACACACACACACACACACACACATTCTGGTTTCCATGTTTTGTGGGGACATTCCATAGACGTAATGCACTTTATACCATACCAACTGTATATTCTATTCCCCTAACCTACCCCATTCCCTAACCCCAACCATCACAGGAACCCTTCTACTACTTCACATTTTTAAGAAATATCATTTTGTTTGATTTATAAGCTTGTTTCCTCATGGGGACATCAAAATGTCCCCACGAGGTCACAAAAACACTGGTATTCCTATCTTTGTGGGGACAATCGGTCCCCACAACGTGATAATTACCAGGTACACACACACACACAGACACTTTATGTGCATTGCAGATAATATGTTAATGGTAATAAAAAAGAAAAACAATAAGTTGTTAGGCCATATTTAACAAAATATAAAAATATCGATTTTATCTCTTGGGAATTTTGTTTGTAAATTACTCCAGATTAATGCCAATTTGTTTGAGAAAGCATTCATATGTACATGTTTCGAGTTTAAATACGATAAACTAGCTGCAAAATCCATTACATTTTTCTATTTTCAATCAAATTATTATTAAATTCTTTTCTTAAAGCTCACGTAACACACGCAGTTTCTGCATTTCTGATGTTAATCTGGAGTACCTATAGAGTTGTATGACATCCTTTATATCTCCAAAGAGTCTTTAGTTTAATCAGATTTATAAAAGAAAGATTAGCTTTACCGTATTTTTACGATAACGTACGAAAAAATGAAGGAGGAGTTACTACCGCGGGTGGAGCGAGTACGAGTCATGCAACACTATACAACACTGTTTTAACTTATGATTCACTACATGTTTGTGTCATATATATAATATGCACGCGCATATTTACAACATAAGACAGAAGTCTTACTTACCGCATGCAACTCGTGACCCGGTTGGGAAAATCCACAGCATCAAAAACACTCGCAAAACTCCGCTGCTACCCCGGATAATAAACTATATCCATTGTTTCCATAAGGCTGGATTTCTTCTCCTTACATCCAAAAACACACTTCTTCATTCGTGCCATTGTTGAGTTTTTTGAAATTAAACAAAGCTGTCGCGTGATGTGAATGTTTGTAAGTTCTAGCGTCTCCCGCTGATTGACGGGTAGGCGGGGTTTTCTGGGGGAAGTGCCCATATAAAGAAGTGATATGTATAGAAAACCCCTGAAATGTCAGTTGGACCTGTAATCGAAAAAACTCACAGAAATACTTTGTAACACGTCCAACTGCTTTTTTGACACTTTGCCTACGTTAAGCATGAGGAAACAACTCTATAACTGTGTCAATAAGTCAGAATGCATGAAATACCATTGAACCCCCCCTTTAAATTATTATCTTTACTATGTGATATAGTAACCAACTAGTAATATCTGACAATAACAGAAACCACAGTCCTGTGCTCCTTTATAGCTCAGTGGTAGAGAATTGCATTAGCAGCGCAAAAGGTCAAGGATTCGAACCCAGGGAATAATTCACATAATGATAAAAAACATATACCTTCCAGTGTTGGGGAAAGTTACTTTTGAAAGTAATGCATTACAATATTAAGTTACTCCCCAAAAAAGTAACTAATTGCATTACTTGGTTCCTTCTCATGAAAAGTAATGCTTGCGTTACTTTTTCTTACTTGGCTGAGGCTTGATCTCTTTCAGGCTTTGCAGGTGTTTTTATGACAGAGAAGTTGTGCATTCAGAAACTTCAGAAATTTTCTTCGCAAAAATGTCAAGCTCTGGCCTGCCATCTCCATTTCCGACTTAAAACTGTTCCCACTCAGCCGCGACCAGAGGTGGACACTACTTGAGTATTTTAAGTAAATTTTCCAAGCATCTGTGCTTTATCAGAGTGTTTGTCTTGGGAAAAAATTTACTTTACTTTACTAAAAAATGTTCACTACATTCTTAAGAATAGAATCATAATGTGCATTCCTTTTATATTGCATATTAAAATTGATTTAATACTTAATTACATAAAAATTGTATACTTTTACTTTTCTTGAGTTAAAGTACAAAAGTACTTTTTACTTAAGTAAAAGTAAAAAAATACTAGATGTTTACTGTACTTAAATATTAAATATAAACCAAAAAGTTGAAAATTATGATAATATGCTTTGGAATATGCTTTCCAAAGAAAAACAATGATAAAATACGAATACTTAAAAATATACTTTTATGTAGAAAGTAAAAATACTTAAGTAGTGTCCGCCTGTGGCCGCGACGCAAAGAGTGCGTAATTCTACGTTAATATGTAAGGAATAATTGACGACGGGTTGTTGAATTATAACAAAATAATGCACACCAAACACCGTCAATTATTTCTCTTATACCACGGTTACCACAAACATTGCCACAAACAAAGACATTTGACAGGTTAGGTGTGCGGTTTACAAAAAAATAACATTTCTCAGCCAATCAGAATAAAGCATTCAACTGGCCCGTGGTATAAGTTCAGTTTAATTCAGTACATTATTTTTTAAATTAAATTAATTAAACTGAAAAGTATCTTGCATTACTTTTTTTAAAAAGTAACTCAAATATCAATGTGTTCATTTATAAAGTAATGCGTTTCTTTACTCGTTACTTCAGAAAAGTAATATTATTACATAATGCAAGTTAGTTGTAATGCGTTACCCCCCAACACTAATACCTTCTAATGGACTGTAGTTGCCTTGGACAAAAGCGTCTGCCAAATGCATAAATGTAAACCACAGTCAGTCAAGTAGTGCACCTCAGAGAGAGAGAGAGAGAGAGAGAGAGATAGAGAGATAGATAGAGAGAGAGAGAGAGAAACTGGAATGAGAGAAGGCAAGAGACGGGTGTGTATTATGATGTAAACAGCAATGTAAATATTGTGTTGTGCTCTAGTAACATCTCCTTCCTGAAGACTCGCCAGCTGTTTATTTTCCTTCAAGACGGACGAGTTCTTATCAAATAAGCAGACGGAGTTTTACAATGCGCCGTCCAACAACGGGTTTTGCACACGCTGGCTCGGCTCCTGACTTCATCACCACAGTGTCACAAATTCAACCATACTCGCCAAAACCGCACAGAAGTTTAACAAACACTCAGACAGTCCAGTACCTCTGCTGGTAGACTGAGAGGCCTAGGCAGAAACAGGTACAGGCACAGATAACTTGTTCTCTAACTCAAACACACACAGGTTTATCAAACTCTCTCCAAACACACACACAGACAATCGGGATATGCATCGGCGTTGTTCCTCCAGTACACATATCAAACCCTTTCCTTTAAAACACTGCAATCAGTGTAGCAATAACAGTATGATAAGGGATGAGAGCTGGTTTGGAGGAGGTATTTATGAGCCTATCAGGGAAGCTGGCTAGGGTTTGATCTACGGGCCTCAGAGTTAAAAGGGAGAGTTTTTGACTCTCTTCCATCATTACACCCCCGCTCCTCAGTCTTTTTCTGATAGGGGTCCTAATCAAAAACACCTGGCTCATAGTCGAGCCTGTAACACACTTGCACCCTTATACACTTTCTGCTCAGACGTAGAAGTGTGTATTAGTCTACGTGAGTATGTCTATGTGCAAAAAATGTGTTTGTACTTCTCTACTCGTGTTAGTCCAAGTGTTCTTTTTTGTTTTAATGAGAAATAGTTCTTATTAATGTAAATGTATGTGTAATATTTATTAATAATCGTGGTATTAAGGAGTCTGATTTATTTAGTACGATGGCAACTTAACTGTGTAACTATCTCCAGTCAGGCAACTGACTTCATGCATAGCTGTGTAATATTACTGCGCCATCTCTTTCTTCTCACAAGTTATATTTTTAAGTTACTTTGTTATTATTTGTTATTTCACCTATTGATTTATTTGGAATTTACCCTTAGAAAACTTTATCCAAGTACAAGCATACTTCTTTTAAACTTTGAATTGGAAAGTAGACTTCAGTTTACTTTTTACATACTTCTTAGAATTACACAAAAATATACTTAAATATACTTTTTTTTGAAATTATATAATAATAAAGAATATCTGGCATATACCTGTACTCAATATAATTAAAAGTACAATGACGTATTCTAAATATACTTCTACACTGTAAAAAGCAGCATTTTTATCAAACCAACATATGAAGAGTTTGGTTCCAAAATGAGATAACTCAGTTTTTAAAATGTTTGTTTATTATTAAATGTTTATTATTATGTTATCATGTTTTTTTGTGCTACTTAACTGTATTTTTTAAGTTATGAAGGCTTAAATAAAAATAATCCAATTGCAGTTTGATTGATATTAATTTGAATGCAAAATAAAAAATGAGATTTTTGAAAAATCTCATTTTGGAACCAAACTCTTCAGATATTTTTATGTAACTTCAACTTAAAAAATTAAGTTAAACCATTTTAACTTGTCTTTATAAGTTGTGTCAACTTATCACAAGCCAAAACTTAAAATAGTAGAATTGACTTGCAAAACCTAGTTTTTTTGAGTTCATGCTATACAATACGGAGCCCCTAAGGGGACATGGAGCAAAAATTAAATAAAGTTTAGTTTCACGTGCTTACGTGAAACAATCGGATTTAGTTTTGCGTGTGCACGTGAAACTATCACACGCGCACACAAAACTAAACTTTAAAAAAAATTCTACACATTAAGGTTTCATGTGAGCACGCGAAAGTTTCACGTGAGCACGCGAAAGTTTCACGTGAGCACATGAAACTAAACTTTAGATTTTTATTCCAATGTCACCTTAGGGGCTCGGTAGTATCATTTTTGCAGTGTAGTTGTGTTTACTCTTTCGACTCAGTAGCTTATAAAATACTTTTCTATATAGTGTTACTGTCTTATAAACTCAAAAATATTAAAAAATATGAAATTATAAAAATAAAAGTATGATTTAAAAATCAAGAAAACTCACAGTATTCAACGATATAGTATAAAATAAGAAGTTTATTGAAAGTATACTTCAAATTGTGCAGTCATTACACAAAAACGTGCCATGTATTAAACTGTTCATATAACTGTAAGTTTACTAGTAGTGTGATCTCAGAACAAGGGAAAAATATAGTGTATACTTTATTTTTTATACACGTTAAACTAAAAGTAAGCCATTTTTTTATATAAACCTTTAAAAGTATACTATACTAGTATACGGACATTAGTATTTTACTACATAAAGTATACCTTGAACTTTACTTAAGTATACTTAATAAAATAAACCTGAAGTTTACTTATTTTTGTAAGGTATACATTACGCCATAATAATTACATGTAAGAGGGTGTCAAGTGTTTTTGTATGTAAGTGAATATAAATGATGTATTTTGTGAGTATATACTGGTCATGAAGTGTGCCTTGGGTTCAAGTCCCCTCTCCGTCTGCACCCTGTCCTAAAAATATAGTGAAAAGCAACAAAACTGTATAAATGTGTGTAAGCAGTAAAAGGCATTAGAGGATGTGTATGTGTTTGTATATTAATGTTATCCAATGTGTGTTTGCGTATTAACATACACACACTAAGTGAGAGTAAATAAACAGGCTTCGGCCGGGAGTCACGTGGCTGTTATCTCAGAAAAGACAAACTGTTTTTTCCACCGGTTGATTCATGCGACCCACCACAGTAACATCTCCCCCCTCAAAATCCACACATGGCTCCAATAAGACAGTTATTTTTAGCCGTTTGCGATTTCTTTCAGAATCTGATTATGGGTTTCATTTTATGCAGCATCTGATAGGCGTTGATTTATTTGGAAGGAACGCGTTGCAAAGCAACAACTTTATCTACGTTTACGCAAACACATTGCTGTCCAAACTGCCCTTCTGCGAGGGCAAGTGTGTGTATGTGTACGCTACTCGTGAGCGTGCCTGTCGGTCTTGTTGCTTTTTTTATTGTGGAAGCGAGATTGCCATCATATCCACAACGAGGGCTCTGTGATTGCAAATGTTTCAAAATGGCGAGCGAGCAAGGCAAACACAGGCACACTGTGGACGCAGTGACTTTGAAGATAAAACACAAAAATAATGTGCGGTCTCTGAAAAGCCAGAGGAGAACCACACAGACACACACACATACATACACTCTCTCTAACTCGTCTCATTCTCTCCCACTATTTTTTTCAAGTGCACTATGAAGTACACAGATACACACACTCATTAATCTAGGCAGACTCAGGAAATCGCTCCACTGAGCTCAGTAGAGGCCCAGAAATGGGGGGAGTGGGGGATCAAAGCCACGACAAGAGCAGCAGACTCACTGAAAAGAAACAGCACAAGGATAAAACGAGAAGAAAAGAAGGTTTGGAAAAGGAAGAAAAGAGAAAAGAAAATTGTCCTTTGCTCCTCGACAAGGAGAAAGGATCTTGACCATCACAACCTAATGAACTAACAGTGTGTGTGTTTATGACTGATGGAGTGAGGGTGTTTTTACATCCATGCGGTATACATGAGATGGAGATGTGTGTGTCTTTTGACATAATTTTGGAAATATCACTAAAATTGCCATGTGTTTTCCATTTTTCAATACTTTACTATGTTCTTACCTCAACTTAGATGAATTAATACATACCTTATCTTGTTTCAATGCGTGCACTTAATCTTTGTACAGCGCTTCTTGAATGTGTTGGAATTTAGCCTAGCCCCATTCATTCCTATGGCTCCAAACAAAAGTTTTATTTTGTGCCACCATACTTACTCGTGTAACTACTCATGTAACAGTCTTTAAATAAACATGGAAGTGTTTGGTGGCTTCTAAATTCACCCCTGTTTGGATCCTAAGGAATGAATGGGGCTAGGCTAAATGCTAACACATTCAGGAGCAGTGTTGGGGATAAGGCATTACAAGTAACGTGCATTACATAATAATATTACTTTTCTGAAGTAACAAGTAAAGTAACGCATAACTTTATAAGTGTACACATTCATATTTGAGTTAATTTAAAAAAAAAGTAATGGGAGTTACTTTTCAGTTTAATTCATTCAATTTAAAAAGAATGATAATGTACTGAATTAAACTGAACAGTAGAATTACGCACTCTGTGCGCCTGAGTGGGAACAGTTTAAAGGGGCTTTTTTAAGATGTCAAATAAATCTTTGGTGTCCCCAGAGCACGTATGTGAAGTTTTAGCTCAAAATTCCATATAAATAATTTATTATAGCATGTTAAAATTGCCACTTTGTAGGTGTGTGCAAAAATGTGCCGTTTTGGGTGTGTCCTTTAAAATGCAAATGAGCTGATGAAATTCAAACACTGCTTTTCTCTGCACTAAATGGCAGTGCTGTGGTTGGAAAGTGCAGATTAAGGGGTGGTATATTATTATAATAAGAGCTCCTTATGACATCACAAGGAGAGCCAAATTTAAACAACCTATTTTTTCATGTGCTTGTAGAGAATGGTTTACCAAAACTGGGTTGATCTTTTTCACTTTTTCTACATTGATAGAAGCACTGGGGACCCAATCAAAGCACTTAAATATGGAAAAGTCAGATTTTCATGCCATGGCCCCTTTAAGTCAGAAACAGAGATGGCAGGCCACAGCTTGACATTTTTGCGATCATAAAAAACACCTGCAAGGCCTGAAAGAGCCAAGTAAGAAAAAGTAATGCAAAAGTAACTTAAAAGTAACGTAAGCATTACTTTCCATGAAAGTAGCTAAGTAACGCAATTAGTTACTTTTATGGGAAGTAACTTAGTATTGTAATGCATTACTTTTAAAAGTAACTTTCCCCAACACGGTTTACCAGGCGCTTTACAAAAGATTAATACAAAGATAAGTATGTATTAATTCGTCTAAGATGAGGTAAGAACAAAGTAAAATATCGAAAAACAGTGGTGTTAAAAAGCCGAAGACTATTTGTTACAAGTACTCTTCGAAATATCATTTGTTTGGTACTACAGTAAGTATAGCTGGTTTGCTTTCTAGTTAAAGCAACTAAACATTATTCAAACAAGTTAGTTATATTTAGGAAGCAAAACTTTGCAAGATAATAAAAAAATCAGGGTATTTATTGAATCAGTGTTTTATGGCGCTAACAAATTATTTAAAAACTTTTGTGAAGTGCATGCTTAAAGCAAGAAAAACTATTTGCATAATACATCAATTAAACTCCGAACATATTTTCCAAAAGCCTCCTCAAATAAATTAGTCTTGCCTGCAATGTATTGATCTGGTTTAGAAAACGACATACTTTTTTTACACAAAAGTTTATATTGAAACAAATTTATACATTTTTACACACACAAATATGTACACCGAAATGCACGTATGTAGGACGTAGAGGCACATACATCCTTTTTGTCTCCTCTCTCTCCTTCCACTAGATACACACACACACACTCCCTCTCTCTTGGGAGTCCTTTAGGGAGGGTCGACAGTCCTTAAGAAAATATTCCCCAAAGCTCTAATTAGAAAAACGATGGTGCTGGTTAATAGTGCCCCCATCTCCCCTTTCCCCCTCCAAACACAAAACAAAAACCCAGAGAAAATCCCGCGGAGCAGAAGGCCTGCTGTTCCAATGACTGGGCCTGGGTCAGAACTCTATTTACCTACCGCAGAACTGCCCACCCTCTTTCCTGCTCTCTCAATCTTCTTCTACCAATTTCTTTCTTTCTCTTATTCTCTCTTTTTTCACTTTTAAAGGAATAGTTCACCAAAAGAATGTAAATTCAATCATTTACTCAGCCTGCTGTTTCATAACCATATGGCCTTTTTTCTTTGGACTCTATTCACATGATACGTTCTGATTTTGCATCCTATTTTTGAAGCATGAACATTTTTGTTGTAACTGCATGAACCAGGCTCACTTGGAAAAATATTCAAACTGTTTGGGTTTGAATCAACAAGTTTCAGTTTTGGGTGAACTACTTCTTTAACACACAAATACCCACGCATTCTTTCTTAATCTTTTCACTCTCTCTCTCTCTCTCTCCTTGTCTCTATTACCCCGTCCCGTTTCTCAACATTTTAGTGTACCCGTAGTAACCTGAGCCCTCAGGCCCAGGGGCCGCATATGTTCCTGCTTAAGAGCCTTGGGCTCATAAGTAAAACCCAACCCATGCAGCTATAGCTCCCATTTCTCAAGACTTCATTAAAAATGAGAATAAAAAATGCTGGCGTCTTTTTTCCTACCCCCGTCTCTCTTTTTTTGGGCCTAAAGAAGTTGCAGTGCGAAAACAGTGCACAGCCCAGCCAGAAGATTCTTGTGGCTCGCTTTATTTTCTTCCTGGTCTTCTGCCTAGATCCGCTGGAAAACAGAAAGCGTATGATCACAGCCAGACTGAATCAGACCGCGTCAGCTTATCTTTGTAGAGTTATCGCGATGAATTAATATAGATGGTTACTCCTTCCTGCGCTGTACAACAAATTCCAGTACTATATTCCCCTATAACCCAACCAGCCATTACTTCACCACAGAGGCTCTCATTAAATGTATATATAGTTATAGTCCAAGTGCCGGAGATAGTTTGTGCTGTTTCGCACACAGAGAATGTATAATACATCAATTAAAAAGTCAGAAAAGCTTGAGGTGGATGAACTGCGCCCAGCAGGATTGTTTCCTATTTCCCACGAGCCAATGTGGCCTCAGAAAGCAGGGGTGAATAAACAGAGACCGCACATCTTACAGCTCAGACACACACATGTGTGTGTATATAAAACAAACAAGTCATAACTGTCCCGTTTAGAGGATTCTTCAAAACACGCTGCTTACTACTAAATATATCCTACTAATAGGATCATCTGTTTGAATACGTCATCTTTTGGCAGAGCTAAAACTTGGATTATATCAAAAAACAAATACATTGGAGTGCTGTACAAAGGAAGTCCCGCCTTAATAATAATAAGAAGAAAGTCTATGAAGTGCTCCAACATAACATTATGATATTTGGTTGTACTGCAATTAATTTTTGGTCTAAAATACTTTTCTATGCACAATAATTTTTCATGCTAATAAGTGCAGAAAAGGGTACATAGTCAGGCAAAGCAGGAATGTCTTTACAGCCAAGTCAGGATAAGACATTTTTCTAAATGTATTGCAAGAAAGCATTACATTATATTTATACACTTTACATGTGTGTTCCCAAGGAATCAAAGCCACAACCTCTGTGCGGCTAACGCAATGCTCTACCAATTGAGCGACGGGCAAATTGTGGACAAGTGCAGTGCATGCTCCCCATGTGATGTCAGAAGGGAATCTTATTATAATACCACCCTTTAAAGGATTAGTACATTTTCTTAAAAAAATCCAGATAATTTACTCACCACCATGTCATCTAAAATGTTGATGTCTTTCTTTGTTCAGTCGAGAAGAAATTGTGTTTTTTGAGGAAAACATTCCAGGATTTTTCTTATTTTAATGGACTTTAATGGACACCAACACTTAACAGTTTTAATGCAGTTTAAAATTGCAGTTTCAAAGGACTCTACATGATCCCAAACGAGGGTCTTATCTAGCAAAACGATTGGCATTTTTTGCTAGAAAAATAAAAAATATGCATTTTTTTAAACCACAACTTCTCGTCTTCTTCCGGTCATGTGACACGCCAGCGCGACCCAGCGTAATTGCATAGTGACGTCAAAAGGTCACGTGTTACATATATGAAACGCACATTTCCGGACCATTTTAAACAATAAACTGACACAAAGACATTAATTAGTATCATTCGACATACAACAACGTCGGAACGGTCCTCTTTCTCCACACTTGTAAACACTGGGGCGTAGTTTCGATACGTCATCAATGACCTCTTGACATGATGATGTATTACGTAAGGTCACGCTGGCGCATTACAGGACTGAGTAAGACGAGAAGATGTGGTTTAAAAGTGCAGATTTTTTTTTCTTACCAAAAATGACAATCGTTTCACTAGATAAGACCCTTATGCCTCGTTTGGGGTCCTTTGAAACTGCCATTTTAAACTGCATTAAAACTGTTAAGTGTTGGGGTCCATTAAAGTCCATTAAAATGAGAACAATTTTGGAATGTTTTCCTCAAAAAACACAATTTCTTCTCAACTGAACAAAGAAAGACATCAACATTTTGGATGACATGGTGATGAGTAAATTAGCTGGATTTTTTTTAAGAAAATTGACTAATCCTTTAATTGGCAATATCCAACCACGGCACTGCCATTTAGTGCAGAGATCAGCTCATTTGCATTTAAAAGCACAAACCCAAAAATGGCACATTTTTGTCACATCTACAAAGTTGCAATTTTAACATGCTATAATAAGTTATCTATATAGTATTTTGAGCTAGAACTTCACATACGTACTCCAGGGAAAATATTTATTTTACATCTTAAAAAAGTAATTAAACTTGAAAATGCCAGTTTACTTAGTAAAAGTTGTGTAAAAATAGTTGTGTCAACTAATATTTTTAAATTGAATTAACTCAAGATTTTAAGGCAACCAGGTAAGTTTTTAAGTTGACCAACTTTTTTGCAGTCATTTTTTAAATTTTATTATATTTTTAAATATATTAATGATTTGGTTATATTTTCAAATATATTAATGATTTGGTACTCATCGCCACGGATCACAAGATGTTACAGACCGTAGCAACATCATATTTTCTGTAAAAAGTGTCTTATATAGCTAAAAGTCATAATTTCCTTTTGTGTCAATTCTATTGTATTATCAATGAAGAGTAACAGTGTTGACAGTCATGTGTGTGTGTGTGTGTGTGTGTGTGTGTGTGTGTGTGTGTGTGTGTGTGTGTGTATGTGTGTGTGTGTGTGTGTGTGTGTTTCTGTCAGTTTGATTACATACTAATATCTTATGATCCATGACAACGAATACCAAATTAATAATATAACCATCTAAAAAAGCAAAAGAATAAATGGCGTTGGACACAAAATGTACCTGCAATTATATAAAATCACCAACATGAGAAGAAGTTAACCCTTTGTGACAGTCCCATGAATACGCCAAAACTGTCGTTTATTCAATCTCAGTGGTGCTCAGTGAAATCGCACCTCAGCAGGTCCAGAGCTGTCATCGTGCCTAACAGTATATCTGGTGATGGTTCATAAGGACATTTCACTTAAGCTGACAGGGTTATTTCTGGGTTTGTAGTTGCTCATAAGAAGCTCTTTCTATGCTGTTTCTTTTTTTTTGCTGAATGAGGGAGCAGGACAAAGATGGAGAGAGAGGCAAAGCAATAGACTGCCTTTCCAGATGTGCTTTTATGGGCCTGTGAGGGTGGGGGAGACGGAGTGGGGGTTCACTCTTAGTCGGGCCGAGAAGGTTGCAGGAGCCAATTATGGCACCATGTGTGTACACGTTTGTGTGTTCGGAGAAGTAGAATAGAAATTACTGCCATAACGCACTCTGTTTTATGGGATCAGGTGTATAAAGCATCTGGAACCACAAAGGCTTGCCAATTGAAAAGTGTGTGTGTGAGATCTGCATGTTCCATCATTAGTGACACCTCGCATGCGTGAAGGTGTGTGCCGAACATTGTGTTTAAACCAAATTTAACTTTACTAAATGTGATCTTATCAGTCTCATCATTTTTTATGATTTAGGATCATCTTATATAATGTAATGTAAAGAACATTGTGTTAAAATATAACCTTGATATATTTATTTGAAATCAATTAGATTATATAAATGCATATTTAAAATTTTCAGACCCTCATCTGTGCAACTATCCTTGAAATCAACGCAAACAATGCACAAAAAAAGTTAACAAATACTGCATTGTGTTTAGGCCACACATGCATACGAATGCACAATCACACAAACAGATTGCAGACTGTGAATGTATCTGCATGTCTGATCATTTACAAAGCCGCATGTGTTACCCGCATGTGCGCAGGTACATCGCCTTTTGATCCTTGGATCTTTGAGAGGGTATGAAATAGTGTTTTGGCCTGTGAAGTATTAGCTCCAGGCATCCATGAAAGAAAGAGCACATATGGAAATAGACGAGTGTTAAACTAGCATGAGAACGCGCATCGGGGACGCCTGCAGCTTGTTAGTTACGATCGTTAATAGCTGCTCGTTTTACTGGCAATGCCTTCAAAGCGTTGCCACGTCGATTTATTCAGATCTCACCTGCCCGTGAGGAAGAGGAGGAGAAAGATCAGGGGGCATAAGTCACGTCACGCACACCTTCGGCCCTGACTTTGACACTGAGAGGAATGTGACCCCTTTCCCTCTCGCTCCTAAACCCTGAGAGCCGACTCCAGAGTTGCATCAGAACCAGATGTGTCCCCTTGAGTCTGCGGATCAGACTGTTGGGCTGGAGCCCACTGGTGTGATGGGGCCAGCGCGACCTCTTGTGACCCCCGAGCCTGCAGCCATGCCGACAGGAAGGTCTCGCAATTGGCTTCAGCTGTGACCCGCCTCTTCGGAGCTCATTAAGACAAACTGTTTTTAGAGGCCATACAGCTTACGCTATCATCGACCCTAACACTCTGCAGCTGAGAGGGGGATGAGGGGGCAAGTGAGAGGGTAGAAGAACTGAAGTAGTGAAAGGAGAGAAACAGCAAAGAGAAGAAAAAGCTAATTGATGGGAAAACTGTGATAAAGGTAAGGGGGATGAGGAAGGAAAAGAACATTTTTGCATACAATCCATTTTAAATGCCTCCCTATAGTCAAGACAAAATGTAATAGTGTGACATACGTCCATCACCAATAAAGTGCACAGTAAAAAAATTATGTGATCAGTAAGTCATGCAACATATGAAGAGTTCATATTTTCTTGTAAATGAGTTTCATGCTCAGTAATTAAAGCTATTAGTCAGTAATTGAAATTTCACAAATACTACTTTCGTCATTGGTATTTAAAGGTGCAATGTGTAACTTTTATAAGGATCTCTTGACAGTAATGCAATATAAAATACATAACTATATTATCAGTGGTGTATAAAGACCTTTCATGATAAACTGTTATGTTTTTATTACCTTAGAATGAGAAGTTTTTATCTACATACACAGAGGGTCCCTTGACATGGAAGTCGCCATTTTGTTTCTACAGAAGCCCATAACGGACAAACTTTTTTACTTAGTTGTCTCCAACGATGACATGGTTGTCCGGTGGCGGCTACCGTAGCTTTTCTATGCATTTCGGTGAACGGTGGACTGAAACGTTGATTGCTATTTGCAACCTCACCACTAGATGCACTAATATTTTCACACTGCACCTTTAACAATAAATTTGACTGTTTTTTGCTGCAAAACCCTCTAAGTACAAAAATCTCCACTTCTAAAAAGTCAGGCATCCTTAACTGTCCTTTCTGAATAAAGGTAAAAGGCTCGTGACAGGGGGGTCTTCTGAGGGGTGCCAATTCAAAATAAGTGTTGCAGTGTTTCATGTGTGTTGCTCGTGTTTTCAAAATATGTGTTTGTTGTGTCATGTAAACCATGTGCATCATGTGTTTTGTCAAAATAAGTGCCTGCTGCACACGCATCAAAATCGTTTATGATAAGAGACGCTCTTGTTCACAAAATAAACGCAAGACACTCACTTAACACTAAACTCTGATTCCACATGAAATTATGCAAGTATCTAGCAAACACGAGCATCTCTTTTATCATAAACGCGTCTGCAGCAGGCACTTATTTTGACAAGACATGTGATGCACATAGGATCACTCGACGCGCAGAATACATATTTTGAAATTACGAACCACACACATGACGGGCTACATACATGTTTTGACGAACTTCGCATTGTGCACCCTCGAAAAAAGAAGTCACCGGCGGCCACTGCCTCATATATTTGGTAAACCTCCTTTAACTAGATAAAAAAGTCTTGCACTTTGCTGTATGCACGCACTTTCATTTTGGCGTTTATTAGATTCTGCCAACAAACTGGTATTTCTGAATGACTTGAGGCCGGGATTAAGGGAATTTATTTATAGTATTTGATGAACGTATTAAACATACTGAGAGCTTTTGTTTTGTTACTTGTTTGAAAAATGGCAATTATTTTAGGAAGGTGACGATATGTTACAGCAACTCACCCATAGTGAATAGTAAGTTATGTAAGTAATAGTAAGTAAGTTAAATGACGTCTTACAGTGTGCATACTTTAAAGGGCGGTTTCCCGGCCAGGGCTTATCCTATGCCCAGACTAAAATGCATGTTAGAGCTGCCTTAATTTAAAAATATCATTGACACACAGTACTGTGCAAAAGTCTTAGGCCACCATCACCAGCTTTGTTGTTTTAGCAAAGTTTTAATGTCCATTCATATTTATTTTTCACTATTTTTATTAAGATACAAACAGAAAATACAGGAAATATGTACACAAAATTAAAAACAAAACAATTTTCAGAACTAAATGATGTCTTGAAGCATCAGTCAGTATTTAGTGTGACCTCTTTTGACACAAAACACATCTTGAGCTTTTTGAGGAGACCAAAGTCCTGAAGTCGTTCAATTAGAATTAGGATTTAATTTCATTTAGGTTTAAGAGATCCTGCTATTGCTCAAACGGAAGGGGAGTTTACTCTAAATACTTGACACTTCAGCTTATACTTTTATATAGTTTTTAATACTACATACTCATTTCCTGTATTCTGGTTGTATTCTAATAAAGAGACTGAGAAACAATTATATATGATCACTATACAATTGCAAAAACAACAAATAATGAGCATGGTGGCCTAAGACTTTTGCACACACTGTATATTAACAAATTGTTTTGTCTCAAGATGCACACCAGTAATGTTTTTTGTAAAGTATGTTTGTAAAAACTATTTAAATGTCATATTATAACTAAGGCCTAATCCTGGATTAATCTAAACCCTGTCCGGGAAACTGCCCCTTAAAAGGATATACTGTACATTAAACTTAGTGTTCATAAATCAAAGCTACAATATGTAAAAGTCATGGTAAGATATTTAAAAAAAAACTGTTTTGGAAGTTAAGAAAGGAAAAAAATAGTTTTTCATTAGCACATTGCTTATACTATAGCTTTAAAAAGGTCCACCCCCCCCCCCCCCCACCCCCACAACCCCACCCCACCCCCCCACCCAACCCCCCCCACACACCCCCACCACCCCCCCCCCCCACCCCCCCCCCCCCCCCCCCCCCCCCCCCCCCCCCCCCCCCCCCCCCCCCCCCCCCCCCCCCCCCCCCCCCCCCCCCCCCACCCCCCCCCCCCCCCCCCCCCCCCCCCCCCCCCCCCCCCCCCCCCCCCCCCCCCCCCCCCCCCCCCCCCCCCCCCCCCCCCCCCCCCCCCCCCCCCCCCCCCCCCCCCCCCCCCCCCCCCCCCCCCCACCCCCCCCCCCCCCCACCCCCCCCCCCCCCCCCCCCCCCCCCCCCCCCCCCCCCCCCCCCCCCCCCCCCCCCCCCCCCCACCCCCCCCCCCCCCCCCCCCCCCCCACCCCCACCCCCCCCCCCCCCCACCCCCGCCCCCCCCCCCCCCCCCCCCCCCCCACCCCCCCCCCCCCCCACCCCCCCCCCCCCCCACCCCCCCCCCCCCCCACAAGACAGTATAATTAAGTCACAGCTGGCAGAGGTAAGGTAAGGTGGCATTTCTTTGGGTCACTACAGTTGTATAGCACACAAAACTGTGCGGCTTCCTCAGTTAAATCCATTTTTCAATTCCTTATTAGCAAAACATTTTCAAAGTGCTATGCAAACAATTTCCTAAATATTTATTCTACAAAAGTAAAATAGAGGCGTTTGAATTATATAATTATATAAACCAGGTCAAATATGTTTCATTCTTTATTCATCAACACATAGAGTTAATAAGTAACGTTGAGTAATGCGAATGGACAGCGCGTATCATTTCTTGCCTGCTGCTGGATCATATTTCATAAGAAGCGTGTTTGAATTTTTATGTACAGTGTATGCAATATTCATGATAAACTGAATATGTAAATGTGTAACCTTTATTTATGAGCCTGCAATATTAGTTTGCTTTAAAGTATCGCTTTGGGTGATAAGATAAATAGACACAAATACTTATTAGGTGTATACTAATTCATACATTGTTTTAACTTTAATTATATATTTAGTGAGTTATTTTGCTCTTCCCATTTATGTCAATGTTTTTATTTCAGTGTACTAGTATTTCCCCATCAAAAAATATATATTTACCGTCAAACACTGACAGATTTCTTTGCTCCTAAACTCTTTTCTCCTCCTCCCTTAAACAGTTTGACTTCTTCATGAAATCTGCATGTTTATTTTGACGAATCAACAGGGATGCAGCACGCATAAGCGAACGCGTCTGAATCCTTTAGTCACTCATTTAATCCTAATGCCTCAGTCTCTTTCATTTCCACAGCGTGGCCCCTGTAAAATTACAAGCCGTGGTGTCTTTGTGGCCTTTTCTGTTATTGTTTAGAGAAGCGGTTAGTATGCAGAGGTGAGTTTCAAACACAATTTTACATCCACTTATGGAAATCCATTGTTCCTTGAAGATTTTCACGTACAAACCAATATATGCTCTCGTAAAAGGTCCGAGACCTCAATTACATCAAAGGCAGTTTGTCCCACAGCATGTCTTCGGCGTCAGAGCCTTACAGTGCTGTATCAATGCTACCCCCTTGTGACCGGTTTGGTGCAGGAGTGGTGAGAGTCTTTAGGATAAAGAAATACTGAAAACAAGGATGTGGAAGGAGATGAGGACATAGCAAGAAGATGAGAATAGATGGAATATGCTTTATTAGAAAATGAGTTTAGATTTAAAATCATTTGACACACGCTCAATTGGGTCCGTGGTGCTATGAGCATGTACCCTATATTTTATAACGAATAGTGCAAATCCAAAAATGTGATGTTAATAGCACAGCTAAAATTAAGTTACTTTACGAATGTGCAACAAAATGTGTTATAATTTCACATAAATCATTTTGTAACACGTACAAATATACTATGATCTTCAAGACACACAGCAAGATATGTGTTAAAAAAAAGATTAAATAAATAGATAAATAAATGTCAACATCTCAAGCTTTTCGTGCAGATCTCTTTTATAAGGATGCCGGGACGTCAGACAGCGTGCTATGTTGACACACAGACAGGTATCTGTGTCAGATGCACGGGAGTGCGTTCACTGTCCTACTCTTCGCGAGTGGAAGGCACACGGTCTTTCATTGTGAACAGTTGAAAAGACATAATTAGACACACGGATATAATTCAGCTCGCTTGTCAAGCCCGGCAGCTGGAGAAGCGCGGCAGCCTTCAGAAGCCCAGCCTGCCGCAGGCCCCCACTTTTATTCCCTGCAGTTTTGTCTACCTTCAAAGCACCCGTCTCGGATTGAAAACTTAGCAGACTTTTTCCCGTATCGTGCCGTGATGCCGGCAAACACACGTGTGCGATTCTGCGTACAGCTGGAGAGACAACAGTAATTGTGGCGTGTATAAAATGACATACCTGTATGGTGTACCAATGCGTTTAAGTACGTACGGGAGCCGAGGGGATTTATCGTATATCAGAGCAAACTTAACATTTGGAGCGCGCGAACAAAGCTATAATTTATATCCCGTACGCACCCGCTGATAGGGAGTCAAGGCCACGCTGCAGTTCCTCTCTATGACACCTCAGATGGGCCCGTGGCTCAGGATGTGTCAATCACGAAGGCCCGGCGTCTCCCGTTGACTTTCTTTCAGCCCCGTCAGCAAGCCCAGACCATTTCATTAAGAGCGTGACCTGCGAGGGCCTGGTGTAATGGACAGCTTGATTTGTGTTGGGCTGGCAGATCTCAATACGCTGCTGACTTTTATCTACTCAACTATGTATATTATATGTGCCTGTCACTTGCGTGACCTGCTCCAGTTACCTTTTCCTTCTTTCAAATCCATTTGTTCAGTGTTTCATCCGTTACTATATAATGTGAATTGACATATTTAAGATTCCAGTTTGACTCTAGGAAAAATATGAAATGTCGGAAAGCCAGAAGATGAACTGCTTTGTGCTAAGCAGCAGGGTCTTTGACAGTCAACCTGTTACTGTGTTAAACCATCATTTGTGCATTAGGTCATCTGCTGTACTTATACAGTACTTACAAGGACATTTGCTCCTACGCTGACACAAAGGTACAAAGCTGTCACTGGGGCAGTACCTTTTAAAAAAGGTCCTAATATGTACCATTTAGGTACAAATACGTATTTTTGAACTGTCAGTATGTACATTTGAAGTACTAATATGCAGTTTTTGGGCACAAAGGTGTACCTTTTTGAAAGGGTACTGTCCCAGTGACAACTTTAGTACCATTATTTCTGAGAGTGTAAGTAAATTAAAATTAAAATGGACACTTTTGATTTACATTTTATGCATTTGGCAGACACATATCTTAAGTGACTTTATCAGTATGTAAGTTCATTGGGTTTTGCACTGCTAACTCAATGCTTTACCAAACAAAGAGCATTTTAGGAACGTATTTTTATAGTGTACCTTTTGGCTAAACTTTCCTTTTGTGTTTTATGGAAAAATAGATAATAATGGCATAATTCTCATATCCCCCACACTTTAAAGGTGCTTAAAAGGTTATTCACAGCGATGCCATAGAAGAACAAGTTTTGGTTCAACAAAGACCCATTTAGTTAAAGGTCCTTAAGAACCATAAGATTTTAGAATCTAAAGAAAATTTTTTCATTACAAAGAAACAGAATGGTTCTTCAGATGTTCTTCAACGGTTCTCATTCTTGATAAAAAATGGTTCTTCTATGGCATCATGAAGTAGTGTTGTAGTCAAGACCACCTAAACCAAGACCAAGTCATGACCAAGACCAAGACAGGCCGAGACCGAGACAAGACCAAGACTTTGAAGGGTCGAGACCAAGTCAAGACCAAGACAGGCCGAGACCAAGTCAAGACCATGACCCGTGCAAGTCACTGCATTAAAACACTTTTGATAAAATGTGGAATATTAGGCCCTTGTCGTGTGTGTGTGTGTGTGTGTATCTGTGTGTATGCCATGAGAGAAGTTGATAAAATAATAAAAAATAATAATAAATTGGCACCCTAAAAGTCAGTAAATTATAATAATTATTTAATAATTAATGATAAAAAATAATTTTGTGATATCTGTTAGGATCCTTTCAGAATCATGTCTTGAATTATATCTAGTCTTTGTGACAGGGTCCTGGCAATACCATGTTTTATGTGGGAGATGCGTGGTTTTAATATTGGTTTATTCGGACAATGCATTTCCCGGGTCTCGTCACTTTTTCCCCGGTCCCTTACTTGTAATGATTTCCAGGTGTATTTAATTTATTTTGTCCCTATTTAAAGTCCTTGTGTTTGATGTTCTTTGCTTGTGTGTTTGTCTTTCTTGTGAGTATTGTGACCAATTTAAGCCTTGTCTAGTTTAGTGTCAAGTTTAGTCTTGTCCTGTTATTCTTTTGTATTTAAACCTTGTTTCTTGTTGTTTGCCCCATTGTAGATTTTTGTTTAGCTGTTTTTGTAATATAGTATACATTGTTTTGTCTACTCCCGTCTGCACTTGGGTTCATTTTTGAAATTCCTGACAATATGCCATCAGTTGTGGTCTTGACTGGTCTTGATTCCAAGACCTCTTCGTCAGAGACCGAGGCGAGACCGAGTAAAAATGCGGTCTATTCTGAGACGAGTCCAAGACCTTTAAAAAGTGGTCTCAAGACCGGTCTTGAGACCAAGACCGATCTTGAGTACTACAACACTATCATGAAGTACCTTTATTTGCATTAACTCAATACTTACCACAACCTATAGCAGAAAACTAGTGTGAACATGATGCTACATACAAGGTATACAAAGCATGCATGCTTTTCTCTTAAGACTTTGAATAAACAAATTAAATATTCTCTCTCTCTCTCTCTCTCTTTGATTCTCTCCCTCTTTCTCTTCTTTTTATAAGTATGCACATGTGAATGACCTGCTACTTTTATTTATGGCTGATAATCACCCACCTCAACCCCCTAAGGACACCGCCTGCCTGCAAACATGACCAAAATACATATTTAGATTTATTTGTCAGCAACAGTCCAATAAAACATATCCACTGCATGCTGCTCTCTGGGCTGGGGTCCCACGAGGAAGTGGCCGAGTGAAAAATGGGGTGCTTTCAAGCGTTCGGCAGAAAGAGCGTGAACAATGCTCAAAGCCGGAGAAGAATGGTGTGCTGCCTAAGTGTTTCTAAGGAAGAGTGCAGAGGAGAAGAGGAAGACAGAGATACAGTGTGTGGATTTTCACCATCCGAAAACCTCAGCGGGTCCCCTGTGAAGTCACAGACACGGCGTGACCATTGTTTCCTATTTCGCACCGTACTTACCTACTGTGTGAAAACCTCTCTTTCGTACGGCTCGTAATTCTCTCTTTCCTCCCCGTGTTATATAAATGAACCCCATCTGACATTTGAGTCGAGTCGCACATGTGGACAATTTGAGATTACCATGGAGCCAAAATAAATGAGAGTTTCACATTGTGGCGATCAATAAAAATTGTTTGAGTCACATAATGAAACAAGTCTTGTGTGGATATGATTTCATAGGTTTTATTATGTGATTATGAAGGAAAAGAGGCTGGGGCGTACCAGGATTTGTGCCCTCGCGTGAAATGAAAGCCGGATTGTGTGCGGAATCCCGCCGCGTGCCACCCATGCATTCCTAGGGGTGTTTGCGGCAGAACGACGGAGCGGCTCATGCGACCACAAGCCCAATCGAGAGCCAATAAACCACGGTCAGACAGCTCGTGCTGGCAGGGGACTCTCAGTGTGGCGACGACCGATTTGGTGGCCCTACGAAACTCCACAAAGCTCAGCCCGTTTGTTCTCGGTTCTTTTGCTCTCTGGCTCGGTGCCGTGCGAAATCTTGTCACCCACAAACGTAAAAAGAATAACTGGGATTTGGTGCTAATGGCCCTGATAGGACAAGCTCACAAATTCAGCTGGAGGGTAAATGAGGACAAGACTTTGTTGTTGTTGTTGTTGCTGCAGCTGTTTCTGTTGTTTGCCGCTGTTGTTTGCATTGTGAGACCCTGAGGTTGCCAGTCAGTGAGGCAAAGGCCAGACCCGAGGGATTGTTAGAGGAATGTCGGTCTCCATCACTGCAGGAATCATTGTAGAAACCAGTTTGTTTGTATGATCATTCTTCTTTAGCCTTCAGGACTGTAATTGGTGGAAGTAATTGGGCGGTCTTTAGGAATGGGTCACATGCAGTTCTGTATTGTGTTAATAGTTAGATGTGGTTTATGTGTTTTAGATCAACAACTTAGCAGTTTAATGTAACGTAAATTTTTTTCTGAGATAATGATTCTTATGATGTTTGACTTATATTTAAAATATGCATTCAGAGCTAAGACGCAAATCAAAGCTTTACTATTAAATATTAATGGACCCTATGCATGCTTTAAATAATGTACACACAAATGGTATGAATAACTATGACTAGATATGCATATTAATTACATGCTGGTAAGTCAACTATTATTTATAAAATTATTAATTTCTAATATATAATTAGTTTTAATAATATAATGTAACCCAGAAACTATATTTATAAATATTTAGAAATGGGACTTTAAGATATGTTTTAGTGTTTAATAAAGGAATGTAATTCACTGCTCTTATTAAGATAGAGTTTCTGATGACCATTTGATTTTACTACAAATATTTACAAGATTTCTTCTTTGTTTCACATGCAACCTGATTCAAAGCATTCACACTATGAGAGCTACATCTGCCTGTGGTCATTCACTTAAAAGCTATGTATAAGCAAAGGCTGCGTCCGATACCGCCTACTTCCATACTATATAGTAGGCAAAAAGCAGTAGGCGAGGCGAATAGTATGTCCGAATACGTAGTATTCCAAAAACATTATGCGAAAAGTACCCGGATGACATACTACTCCTGGTTAGATTTCGAAGTGTGCATACGATGGACACTTCACTATCCCATGATGCCCCAGGAGTGGAGTTATGCAACGAAGAAGAAAGGCGAAAGCAGCGATGCGGCCGTTTTCACGCTGGTATGACATGATTTCCGTGGCATAGTCACAGAATTTTTGCTCATTTTCCGTGGCATTCTCACGGATTGGTTACTCAACTGTTTTGTCCTTTTTTCTTACCATTGTCACTTCGGTTTAGGGTAAGATTTACATAAAATGACATCCCTACCCAAACCCAACTTGTTGATTGATTAAAGTTAAGAAAATATTAAGGAATACATCAGAAAAAATAGTATAAACCAATACTTAAAGTGACATGCTAACGCAAACACCAAATCTAACCCTAAATCGAAGCGACAATGGTTTGAAAATAGGAAAAAGCAGTTGAGTAACCAATCCGTGAGAATGCCACGGAAAAGAAAGTCCGTGGCAGGGCCACAGAAATATGCAGAGATCCGTGAGAATGCCACGGAAAATGAGCCAAAAATTCTGTGACTATCCCACGGAACTTTGTGAGATCATGTTGCGACGACGTATGTCACGTAATGTATCAACATGGTGGATGTAGAATGTCCGAAATGCATTCATACTACTAGTATTCATACTATACAGTACCTACTGTTTTAACAGGCAGTAAGTACTTCATCTCATTCAGTACCTACTGAACAGTACAGTATGCGGTTTCGGACGCAGCCAAACACTTCTAAATGACCTGCTGCCGCATGCAAAAATACAACCAGCCCAGAATTTCCATTTTCAAACAAAAATGTGTGATCATCACCACTGTCATCCCTAACCTGAAGGATATCATCATCGTTGTGGAGCTAAAAGCCAGGAACATCTAAGCGTCATGCAGTTCCCAGACTGAAAATATTGGTCACTCACTCCCACTATCTGTAATTAGTGCTGATCAAGAAGGATTATAAGCGGCGGTTAATGACAATGTGCAACTCGATGGCCCTGATAGATGGTCAATTCTAATGATCGGGTCAGGACGTTTATTGGATTTAAAGCAGCCGTGATGGGCCCTCCTTAGCCTTGCCTGGATAATTATCACGTTCATGCATGATTTAAGGCGACAGTGAGAAACGTCAATGGCCTTCCCTTTAATTTAATAATTTTGTTATCTGTGCATTTATGCAAGACTTAACAAAGGCATGTGTAGGAGAGAATCAAATCGAGCACATGAAGATAAGTGTTATGGTGTGGCAAGGCTAGCCAATGCATGGACAAAATGCATTGTGATGTCATTTGGAGTCCATAGTGTTTCTTAGTAAATTCTACCGACTGTATCAAACACATTTTATCACAATTTATCAAATGTGAAATTTTACTAAGTTAACTATTCAAAAAAAGAAGATATAAAAAATACATTCATCGGGCACTTTATTAGATAGACCTGTTCAATTGCTGGTTAACACAAACTGCTAATCAGCCAATAACTCAATGCATTCAGGCAGCTAGATGTGGTGAAGATGACTTGCTGAAGTTCAAACTAAGCATCAAAACTGAGAAGAAAGGGGATTTAAGTTGAACGTGGCATGGTTGTTGGTGCACGGGCTGGTCTGAGTATTTCAAAAACTGCTGGGATTTTCACGCACAACCATCTCTAGGGTTTACAGAAAATGGTCCGAAAAAAGAAAATATCCAGTGAGCAGACAAAAATGCCTTGTTGATGTCCGAGGAGAATGGAAAGACTGAATAGAGATGATAGAAAGGCAACAGTAACTCAACCACTATTTACAACCAATGTATGCAAAATACCATCTGTGAACGTATAACACGTCGAACCTTGAAGCAGATGGGCTACGGCAGCAGAAGACCACACCAGGTGCCACTCCTGTCAGCTAAGAACAGGAAACAGAGGCTACAATTCACACAGGCTCACCAAAATTGGACAATAGAAGATTGGAAAAGCGTTGCCTGGTCTGATGAGTCTCCACTTCAGCTGCGACATTTAGACGCTAAGGTCAGAATTTGGCGGAAACAACATGGAAGCATGGATCCATCCTGCCTTATTTTAAACGTTTAGGCTGGTGGTGTTGATGTACAGTTTTCGTGTGGGGATATTTTCTTGGCACACTTTGGACCCCTTAGGACCAATTGAGTATTGTTTGAATGCCAAGGCCTGTCTGAGTATTGTTGCTGACTATGTCCATCCCTTTATGACCACTGTTTACCCATCTTCTAATAGCTACTTCTACTAATACATGATGTCACTAAGCTTAATAGGGACATTTCACAAGACTTTTTAAAGATGTAAAATAAATCTTTGGTGTCTTCAGAGTGCATATGTGAAGTTTTAGCTTGAAATACCATATAGATTTGTCCATACCATACCATAAAATTGTCACTTTGTAGGTGTGTGCAAAAATTTTGGGGAGTGTCCTTTAAAATGCAAATTAGTTGATCTCTGCACTAAATGTGGCAGTGTCGTGGTTAGATAGTGCAGATTAAGGGCAGTATTATCCCCTTCTGACATCACAGGGGGAACCAAATTCCAACAACCTATTTTTTCACATGCTTGCCGAGAATGGTTTACCAAAACTAAGTTACTGGGTTGATCTTTATCACATTTTCTAGGTTGATAGAAGCACTGGGGACCCAATTATAACACTTAAACATGAAAAAAGTCAGATTTTCATGATATGTACCCTTTAAATAATCACAAACTGATTTCTTGAACTAGAAATGGCCTCCACAGTCACCAGGTCTCAATCCAATAAGAACATTTGGGAAACATGATTTGCATCATGGATGTGCAGACGACAAATACGCAGCAACTGCATGATGCTATCTTGTCAATAAATCCATCATATTGGCAAAACTGTTTTAAAACACTTTGTAAGCCGCTCAGCATTGTGAGATAAGTTGCATGAGGTGTTGTGTAGATCTGGTATACCATATAGATAATTTATTATAGCACGTTAAAATTGCCACTTTGTAGGTGTGAGCAAAAATGTGTTGTTTTTGGGTGTGTCTTTTTAAATGCAAATGAGCTGATCTCTGCACTAAATGGCAGTGTCATGGTTGGATAGTGCAGATTAAGGGGCGGTATTATCCCCTTCTGACATCACAGGGGGAACCAAATTTCAATTACCTATTTTTGCAAAACTCTGTGTAAAACTTGCAGGTTTACAAGCTACCAGAAGTCCGATTTCTCAAAACCTACCCACGTCTTTAACCAACATACTGTATAGCAGAAACACTGAAGTTTTGTTTACCTTTCTAGTGTGCTGCGAGAGGTCAGAGTCATATGCAGCACAACCCCAACAGAATCAAACGAACCAAAACAACAACATCCATATTTTAAACAGCTGGCATTGAACAGGGGAAACTGTACACCTCCGTGCCAATTATTTCCTCTCTCATAGCTCTTCTCGGCTCTCTCCAATGAGGAACGTAGCTCTTTCATAATGAAGAACCTGACAGTACAGTACAGTAGTGTACCATACTAGTCACCATGGTGATTCCTCCATATGTCCTCAGGTCCATAGATAAATATATATATTATTTTGTTGTTGTTGTTACTCTACAGTATATCTCTCTTGGTTTATTAAAATCACATGCAGTCAGATTCTCTAATCCTAATGTATTATTAATCGCCTTTCGCTGTTAAAACTTAAAAAGATCCCCCTTGGACTTGGAGCTGAGTGTATATCTAACTGTTTGTTTATATATCTATTTATTTATCTTTTATCAAGTGTTCTTTTTTGTATGAAAGTTTGACAAACTTAGAAGACTGGAAGGTTTCCTGGCAGAAGGTGCATTACCACAGTCATCAGCCCAACAAAAACACATACCGTACTGTATGTGTCCAGTGCGGTTGACTGCCGAGACTGACACGTTTGGACCGGTGCTGCTGTAAAAACGTCTATCCATGTGTCATTCGGGCTCTCAGGTTTGACACTGACTCTGTGAGTGAATGGTCTGGTATTGACGCCCGATCTGTTAACTTTGATTTTGACAGCGGTGATGTAATGT
The DNA here is from genome assembly GCF_027580225.2 of Misgurnus anguillicaudatus. Lineage (NCBI taxonomy): Eukaryota > Metazoa > Chordata > Actinopteri > Cypriniformes > Cobitidae > Misgurnus > Misgurnus anguillicaudatus. Next base: position 33,547,771 of record NC_073342.2, read on the forward strand.
CTGCAATCATAACAAAGATTTCTCCTCAAATCTGAGTGACAGGGTACTCGACAGAGAAAGACATTCATCACAGAGCAAGAATTCTGGGCAGGAATTGAATGGCGAGTATCGAAATGTCGGTTAACGCTTCGTTCTGAGCCGCGGGCTGATGTTGTGGGCTAGCGTGCTAAAACGTAAAACCGAGACGAACGCGAAATTGAATGACATAACGCAACCGCATCCTTCCTCTCTCGCACTTTCTCTCTCCTCCTCCCCCCACGTCTGTAAAATGATAATCCGAGTCTGTCTGTCTGATAGACTGAAGTATGATTCAGGAAGACAGTGACTGACTGCACATTCAATCTGTTTCAGCATGGGAGCAGTGGCCCATTATCTCAACCATGTGAGACGCCCGCAGCGTGAGAGACCGGTCTGATCAGCTGGCTCCAGTGGCAGGTTTGCTGGGAAAGTTATCAATAAGCGATTGTCTCTAGTCATTTAGGCTGTCACGTTATGACAGGGCTGAAAATTAAACTGGCAGATATTAATAATAATGGAAATAACACAATGCCGAGGGGAAGATATTGGGAGAGTTTGGGAAGAGGGGTGGGGAAGTGCGAGCGGGTGGATTTGTGCGAGTATGCCGATGTTTTCGTGTGCGAGTTCATGCATCACTTTATATTACAATGTTACAGTTTTGACGCAGTGTTAATTGACCAGCTAAATGTGATTGCACCTGTTGTGTATGATATTGGTTATATGCTATGGAAAAAAAATAGTTGTGGTTATAATATGTGACCCTGTCTGTGATATCCAGGCTAAAGATGGATCTCACCCTACTGAAAACTGGTCTTAGTTTTGTCAGGCTGGAAGACCAGCTGACCCATCAGCTTGACCAGCTGTGCCAGGCTGTAAGAACAAGCTTAAACCAGCTTATGCTGATCTCAGCTGGATTTTTCAGTAGGGCAATCATTGATTTCACTTTAATTTCAATCGTAGTCAGTAAATATTAAATATATCAAGGTTATATCTTACATTATGTAGGATGATTTTAAGTAGAAAACAGTAAATCTGATAATAAAATGACTTTAGCTGGGTTTTCACAGGCAGAGTCATCATATAACATTAACACTGCTTCATTACAGCCATGAATTCTTATACTATGACCATGAACTTTATTATTTTTTAATCAACTGACATAAATGACTCAAGTACCATAAGTTCAGTACTATACAGTGTTAAGAGTTTGTAAAATATTTTATAATTAAAAGAACAAAGAAGTCATTTCATACTGATGATCGTCCTATTTTGAAAAAAAACAAACCCATTGTTGTTAGTTTGTGCACATTAACTATCCCTAATTTGAACTGAACTCTGTCAAATGTTAGACATTTGCTTTGAAGCCATAATGTTTTCATTCAACATGTGTTTGTTTTTGTGTTTGTTGAAAGATTTATTGCTACCAAATGTTACCGCTTTTTGATTTGGTAACATATTGCATTTTGGCATTGGTATACAGAACAATAAAGTTAAGCGTTTATTGACAAATATGTTGGATTGGTTTCTTGTTTAAGATAATGGGGTCATTTTTGTCCAAGACTTCTGAGGTGGCAATCCTAAACATATGGTAATTAAGCAATCCACAAGCACATTTTGTCTTTCATTTATGCATTGCATATGGTAATATTATTGCTCATAAATGTTTTGTATTATTTAATTTTAAAAAGCATTTTGGGGGGTTAGATTTCTGTGACTTTAATGTTTTCTATTTTATCAGTTTTTATTCAAACCAACAGTGCATCCAGAGTACACATTTGATTAATTGCATATTCCTTGGAGAGCAAAAAACATTACATTTGTGTTGCTATTACAATGCTGTACAAGTACCCTTTAATCCCTCCCAATGTTTTCCCAATATCAAAATATTTTTTGCCGTAACATTCATTCACATTCGGTAACACTTTATTTTACGGTGTCTTTGTTACACGTTACATGTAATTATTATAGTAATAACAGTTAATTATGCATAATTACATGCAACTAACCCTAAACCAAACCCTATTCCTAACCCCAACCCTACAGTAAGTACATGTTGTTGATGATTATTACTTGGTACTTAAATATATAATGGCAATGTAACAGTGACGCCTTAAAATAAAGTGTAACCTCACATTCTATAATTTTTCTTCTCCCTCTCATGTTAGTTCAAATAGTAAATGGCGGTAGTCACCGACCTTCCAAGAGAAACAGGTGCACTCCAAAAACTGCTAGAAGTTCAAATCAAAGTTCACAAAGTTGAATACGTTGTGAACTGCTGACTGTAGGTCTGCTCTGAGATGAAGTATTACGAGTAATAACCATAAGTTCAACGCTTGAAGGTAACTAGCGCTGCAGCAGATGGTTGGGGTTCATCTCTGGCTTATGAGGAAGTCAGCGCTTTCTAGATCTCTCCACTCCAGCAAGGTCTGTGTCACAGTGCTGTGCGAGACCCCCTCTCATAAGTCACAGTACCAAGGGAATTGTCCCCTTCTGATATTAATGGCCGCCCTTGTGGCACAGGGCGATGGAGTCTGGGGTATGCTGGAGGGATTTAAGGGCAACGTTTGCATTCCAGACTCCAACGTTTGCCTGTTTTGATAGCGTCTGGATGCCATCTCTGGATGGGGATATATTTATGTATTTGTTCATCCGTGACACCTTAACACACTGCATTTGCAAACCTGTATTATAGTTTGCTATATTCCAACTGCACAAAGCTGTTTAAACATTCACCTATACATGCCCCGATATCTTGATAGATGTGAATTATTGATTTCAGCTTTTGCTAAAAATAACTGTCTATTTTCATAAGCACAGAACCAGGTAGGCACTCAAGAGACCAGAAAAACACAAAAATAATTTAAAAATGTACACGCTGATTTACAATTGGAATCCAGTGCAACTATGTTTCCATAGAGCCACAATGGCTGACAAGCCATCTGACAGCTAACGCCACTCAGATAAGCCCTTACACGGGCTCGAACAGGAAGTGACACGAGTGGGAACACAGTGACAGCCGCTTACTGGAGAGTAATAAACTGGCAAAATAATTCCACATTGGACACACTTACCCGAGCAGAAAGAGTCTGAAAGGCAAGACAACATCTTGTGTCATCCATCTTCCTTAAACAGTGAAGCTGCGACAAAGTGGGAAGGAGAAATTATGATAAATGAAAAGATATATTTAGTCAATACCTGGAATTCTCCGTCGTCAACCCCCTCTGGTTTTTATTCTAACAAGGCTCTGGTTGGAATGAAAGCAAATGAGAGGTAAAGTGCCCGTGGTCAGATAAACAAACAAACACACACACACACACACACACACACACACACAGACGCACGCATGTACTTACAGTAGTTAAATGCTGTACTTCAAATACCATAGACTTCTATTGCTTTATATATACAGCTTTTTGTAATTACCACTAATTCTAAAGCACCCTGACTATAAGATTTACACATTACACATTTATATTTTTTATATTGCTTAACTGTGGACCAGTGGAGGCTCGTGACTGCTCATCCGAGGGGCGCAAAGTGTTCGAAATGTCATGTGTGTTGCTCGTGTTTTCAAAATATGTGTTTGTTGCCTCATGTGAACCATGTACATTAGGTGTTTTGTCAAAATAAGTTCCTGCTGCACACGCGTCAAAATCGTTTATGATAAAAGAGACGCTCGCGTTCAGAAAATACACGCAGACACTCCCTTAACAGTAAACTTTGATTATGCATGAGATTATGCAAGTATCTGGCAAACGCGAGCGTCTCTTTTATTATAAACCCTTTAGACGCATCTGCAGCAGGCACTTATTTTGACAAGACACGTGATGCACATAGGTTCACTCACATGCAGAACATATATTTTGAAATTACGAACCACACACATGACAGGCTACATACATGTTGTGACGAACTTCGCCATGATTGCATGCGCAGTTTGAAGTTTTAAACATTAAAAACGAGTTTTGGAAACGCCAAATTTCAATTAAAATCCCTTAATTCACAAAAAAAAGTTTTTATGCTCACTTGAGGTGGTTTTAGATTTATGTAATGGAGTAAATGCGAATAATGGAAAATGGAAACGCATTTGCCGAATTAATTCTGACGTAGCGAACATTAAATCCACGGGACTGGCCGTCTAGCTGTTTCCGATGGACTTGTCTTTATCATATGGGGTTAGACGTTGTCTTAATGTCATTGCTACTAGTGCCTACATCAAAAATGCTGCATTCCTTCTTCTTTGCACAGCATTTAGTTTGACAATTACAAGCTGCACTGCTAATAAATTTATAACTTGCCCCATTGTGACTGCAGTCTTAGTTTCCAAGGAGGTCCCAAGAGCACCCCAATGACCAGACACACAAGAGCGTAAGTAAACTTTAAACAAACTTTATTTAATTCCATTAAAAGCAGGTGAGTGGGGAAGGGGAATCTAAAATCAAACTCTCGAGCCAGAGAGTATTGGGCCTGTAGTGCTCGACTTTGCCACGGGCAATCTGCAGGTAAGTTTTTCCAGAAAGTTCCTTTTTCCCTCACGTGGCTTTAACTGATGATTCCAACTAATACTGAATCATCTGTTTCAGATTGACTGGCCGTGGCGCCCTTCCTCCTTCCTGAAGGCAAAGAGAGAAACACGGTGAGTAACAAGTGGAGCTGAGGTGAGTACCTTAGGTCAAGGTATACGCTTCCGAGGGCCCAGATTGAAGAGTGCATGGACAATACACAGAAGGAGGTCTCCAAGACCCTGAAACTTCACTTGAAACACAAGGGGAGTTAGTGGTTAGCCTTTGGCATCTCGATGCATCCACAGAAGGGTGAATGGATCTTCGCTATGAACACACAAGTAAGTGTTCCAAAGCAGTTGGCTATTACTTGAGCGTACAGGTGAGTATTCCAAGGTAAGTGGCTTTACTTTGGCGTACAGGTATGTATTCAAACGTAAGTAACTTTAGCTTGGGCTTACAGGTGCATGTTTGGAGGTAAGTAACTTTAGCTTGGGGTTACAGGTACATGTACAGAAGGGCAACTGGATCTTCACGTTTGGTGTACAGGGGTGTGTTCAAAGGTAAGTATCTTTAGCTTGGGTTTACAGGTACGTGTACAGAAGGGCAACTGGATCTTCACGTTGGGCGTACAGGGGCGTGTTCAAAGATAAGTATCTTTAGCTTGGGCTTACAGGTACATGTACAGAAGGGCATCTGGATTTTCCCATTGGGCTTACAGGTGCGTGTTCGGAGGTAAGTAACTTTAGCTTGGGCTTACAGGTACGTGTACAGAAGGGCAACTGGATCTTCACGTTGGACGTACAGGGTCGTGTTCAAAGGTAAGTAGCTTTAGCTTGGGCTTACAGGTACGTGTACAGAAGAGCAACTGGATCTTCAACGTTGGACATAAAGAGGCGTGTTCAAAGGTAAGTAGTTCTTAGCTTGGGCATACTGTGAATGTACAACGACGCAGAGTGAATTCAACTCACAGACCCTCAAGGCGATGGACACCAGGCTTTAGCCTTTCTGGAGCTTGGGAGACTGGGGAGGATGTGTTTGTCATGTCACTTGTACTTCTTCACCACACTGGCTCCTTGAACCTCCGTTCAACCCGGTCGCTTCCAACTGCAGGCAATCTTCCCACGATGACACAAAGCCTTAGGCTCAAACCTGTAAAACTAGTAGCAGACAGACCCAGAGCATTCCTTCACAAAGTTAACTGGCTTCAGTGAATATGTGGGGAAACATACACCACCTCTTGGCTTCGTACAAGGGCAGACGGGGACACAAATCCAAGGCTGCTGCTCGTTGGGCCTAACATAGCTGATATTACCACAATGGATGGGTTCAGGTAGGTTATCTACACCAGGTATGCACCGCGGGACTGACTCGAACGCTTCCCTCTCCTCTCTTCCAGCCAGTGCGACAAGAGATCTAGACAGGGGTGAACTTCTGAAATCACTCCACAATCTGTAAACACACACACCGGCCACAACATGTCTTCCAGCTACTCACATGTACAAGACTAGAGGAATTATATCCTTCTTCCCGCTTCGTTACCGTATTTCCCACAGTTCCTCGGTGTACGTAATCTCTTCACAGGAGACAAAACACAGGTAAGTACAACTCTTCCTCCAAAAGACTCTTTACTTGCCAACCTGTATGTAAAGTCATGCCAAATCCTCCAGTTCGCTTAGCGAGTCCTCAATGTTCACAACACATCCACTCCTCTTTGTCTCCAATCGCCCCAACCACTCTGTCTTACCCGCAGTATCTGCTGGAATTCAACTCCCTTCTTTCTGTCTCCTTCAGCCCCGTATTCTTTCCGCTCATGTCTGTGCAACCGCCAGATCAACGGGGCCTTCCGACTCCTTAGAAGGCAAGGATTCCGTTCGCCTTTGGCGGAAACAAGTTCGCCCGAAAATCAACTGCGCCTGCCGGTTTCTCAATGCCCTTATTTATATGCCTCCACTTCATTGCATCGCCCAATCAACAATCGCCACGCTCATCTGCACACCTGCTGCTAATAAAACCCAAATTTGGGTTGCCCGGAGTTTCCGGGAGTGCCTGGTGTTTGGGAATCATAGTCCGGGCGAACCTTCTCTCCACCATTTTAGGTTCCGCCCTTCAAAAGTCACTCCGTGACACATACTAGTTTACCAATACTGTAGAACTTGATGGAAACATACCTAATTCGCATTTTTTTTTCGAATTTTGAAAAGATTCGTTTTACGTTTGGATGGAAATCCAGCTTTTGCTTGCATGATGGAATATCACATAAAGTTTTTTAGCCAAAAACATTGTTACCAAATTCAAGTTTATTTTGGCTAGAAGGGGATTACTCATAACTGAGTTTCTTTCTTTCCTTCTTTCTTTCCTTCTTTCTTTCTTTCCTTCTTTCTTTCTTTCTTTCTTTCTTTCTTTCTTTCTTTCTTTCTTTCTCTCTTTCTTTCTTCACAAATGCCAAAGGCAGTCTGCTACTTACCAATACACAGGCATCGTTTATTTAACGGCCTCATTTAAATATGATAAATGCTGCAGCCGTTTGTGTTTCCACAATAAGGGAATAATTGTGAATCAGTAGATTCAGGTCCAATGAATCATTCTCTGTACTGCTTCTTCTTGCCAGACATTATAGTTCATGAGGACTTTAAAAATGACAAGTGGCGAATTCAGATATTTGTCGTTAATCTGAGCAATTAGCAAACTGAGCGATAAGAATGCAATTAGTAAGTCAATTGTTTACAGTATAATTGACCATTTGTCAAGGTAACACCCCCTTTTCTCTGCTGTAGCTCTAAATTAAGTTAGCATTTTGAAATGGAAATCACTTTTGCTTGAATTTGTCAATTTTGACAGTGAACTGTGAACATTTTACAGATGAAGCCACACACACATCCATAGGTAAAACTTGATTTTTAGTTATCCTATGAGGAATTTTAGGTGTTTGTTATATTAATATCTGCATAGGTGCACTGGAACGATCCCTCCCAAAATGCATTAAACTTTCGTCCACAAAGACGTGAAACTCACCGAGTGACCAGGGGCGCTCACCGACACGCCCACACAAAAATCGCCGCAAAAGACGCCCTCCAACAGGCATTGTAAACTTGTGGATCTATTTTTCCAAACGCCTCACACCCGTATATTCTTCCGTTGAGAGTTTGAATAATAGACCCCCCAGCCCAGTTGGTGGCGATAATCCACCTTTGCCAATTGCAAGAATACAAACAACGTTCCCGGGGCAGAGTAATACCGTACCTCACAGCACATCTAAAACAAGTCAATGTGTCGGACAAAAACTACGACAAAACCTGTTGGAAAGCATCTTTTGCAGCGATTTTTGGGTGAGCATATCAGTGAACACCCCTGACCACTCGTTGAGTTTCACGTCTTTGTAAACGAAAGTTTAATGCATTTAAGGAAGGATTGTTCCAGTGCACCTATACAACCATTGTAGAGTAGGGGTGGAACAATACATGTATTCGTTTCGAACCGAATCGGTACGGGGGTCACGGTTCGGTGCATGAATTTAAACAGAGAATACACGGTATGAAAATAAAAAAACTTGCGTGCAAAATAATTAATGTAATGCGGAACTACTGTTAGATAGGCGGGTTCTTTATGGACAGCTAATCTGTTGCCCCGCTTTAGCTCTGAAGCTCTGATTGGCGCTGATGCATCCGAGCTCCGCCTATGTATGCGCTCTATCAGAGCCCGTCTACATTCTCTGGCACTCTGCATTTTTTTGTCACGTCGACGCCGGTCCAGTCAGTGTGAGCAGCGATGGCAAGTGGTGTTCCACAAGAGTTAGACGCTCCGCCAGCCTCTTTAAGATCGCAAGTTTGGCAAAACTTCAGTTTTCCAGTCAGTTACAATAGTACAGGCGAGAGAGTGGTGGAAAAGACGAGGACTGTGCGTCGCCGTTGTTCAGCAGTTGTGAGGTATGGGAGGGGAAATACATCTTATCAGGGCTCTCAAGTCTCATGCATTCACCTTGACACACGCATTTCAGTTCAAACGCCACACTTTGTATTTCTCACGCTGAGAAGTAGGAGATAAATTGTCCTGCTATATACAACAGGCATACGCAGGGCAGTTCTGTCGAGTTCAGCTGCTTTCATTTTTAAGCGTGCTCAACTTTACGCAGCGCCATCAGCGTCAGAGTACCGCGAAAAATCTTGCGGAGGAGGCTGATTTCAAATCGCTCTCGCGTTACTCTGACGTCATCCACTTGTCGTTTCCTGCAGCTCCTCGTGAAGTCGTACACACATATTAATTCATCCTACAAGCCTATGTTTTTGTTCTTTAGTACATTGATATGAAATAAAAATGTAATTTTAAAATGTATTTAGGTAACACTTGTAATACATTTGAACCAATATTTGTATGAAAGATGAGTACAAGATTACTTAAAGTGGTATACATTTTTGAAATACGAGATAGTATGTTAAATGCATTTCAGTTCATATTCATGACATCTCAAAATAACACTGATAAGGACACCTATGTTTTTAAGATTAGCTTAAGTACTAAAGAAATGCCTTCTTCATTTTTGTTTTGCTTTTCCCTCTATTGTACCGAAAGCGAATCGAACCGTGGCGCCTGAACCAAGGTACTAACCGAACCGGGACTTCTGTGTACCGTTCCACCCCTATTGTAGAGGCGGGAGGTGATACAACAAACACCCAAAAATTCTCGGGCCAGCATTATATGTCCAAATTTCAGTCAAAACCGTTCTATTTCATCATAAACAATCTGAAAACAGGGCTTTAAGTGTAAAATATCGAACTTGTCCTTTAAATTCAGGTTAAAGTCTCATAATCTATTGAGGAGCATCACAGTTGGATTTCATTAATTGATTTCCATCCTTGACATGGTCTATCTCAGATTACAGATAAAGGTTATATTTTTACAGAATGTTCTTTACATTACGCAAACTGATTTTAAAAAGTAAAAAAGCTAACGTTTATGCTGAAGTTTTACTATTGATGTTAAAGTTACATTTTGCAGGTCCATACTGAAAAAAAACAGTCAGAAATGTTCATTAACAATTGATCTCCAAACAATTGATTATTCCTCAAATTCCATATTGTACCCGATGCAATGAAGCATTTTTTGCTAGTTTCAACCTGGCGCAGTTAAAATTTCCCCGTTCAGCGTCATGTTATTTAAAAAGCAAATGCATTTGCACCCATTTGTGCAAACATGTCTGAAAACATTATTATTCATAACCCTTTCAGATAAGGTAATTAAAGACCATTTCATTCTAAGGGCAAATCCTAGAGTTGTAAATGGACATGTTAAAGGAATAGTCTATACTTATTTTCAAAATTAAACTATGTTATTACCTTAACTAAGAACTGTTGATACATCCCTCTATCATCTGTGTGCGTGCACGTAAGCGCTGGAGCGCGCTGCGACGCTTCGATAGCATTTAGCTTAGCCCCATTCATTCAATTGTACCATTTAGAGATAAAGTTAGAAGTGACCAAACACATCAACGTTTTTCCTATTTAAGACGAGTAGTTATACGAGCAAGTTTGGTGGTACAAAACTCGGCGCAGTAACACCCTCCCTCCCCTCATTATGAGAGTGAGAAGGGGAGCGGAGTCTTTTGGGAGTACTTCGACTCCCCTGAAAAGTCCGCTCCCCTTCTCACTCTCATAATGGGAGAGGGAGGGTGTTACTGCGCCGAGTCGAAGTACTCCCAAAAGTGCTATTACGCCATAAAATATAGTTCCTCTTTTAAATCCGCTTAGAAAAGCGCTACGTTTTATTTTGTACCACCAAACTTGCTCGTATAACTACTCGTCTTAAATAGGAAAAACGTTGATGTGTTTGGTCACTTCTAACTTTATCTCTAAATGGTACAATTGAATGAATGGGGCTAAGCTAAATGCTATCGAAGCGTCGCAGCGCGCTCCAGCGCGCTCCAGCGCTTACGTGCACGCACACAGATGATAGAGGGATGTATCAACAATTCTTAGTTAAGGTAATAACATATTTTAATATGGAAAATGAGTAGACTATTCCTTTAAACTGTCTCTAGATAATTTTTTGAATTTTTTTGAATAAAGCCACATACCTTCTATATAGATATCAGAGAACAATTTAACATATTATTTCAATGCATTCTTTGGCACCTTTAAATAAAATATAACCAAAATCTGAATTGTGCAATATCCTCTGTGTAGCCAGATACATATTTGCATACAGTTCAACTAAAATCATGAAATACAACAATGGCATTTTCCCCTATCCCAGCATATGAAAGGGATCAAACACATTTATAGCTGTTAGACAAACCAACACAGACCTCCAGGATGTTGTGCAAGACAAGGCCAGTGATGCTTGAAAGCACTTTTGGCATTTTAATTCTGATTAATGACAGATGGCAACATCAAAACTCATTCAAACCAAATGTAATGTTTCAGAAACAACCGAAGAAACAACAGCTACAGATCCAAAACTCGATCATCTCTGGGTGACCATTTCTTACTGCAAACTGTACCAACAGGTCCACTTTAATGGCCGATAAGCGTTTGCTATTCCTTATGCCAGCGGCCGAAAGGAGAGCCAAAAGAACTACGGTTTGATGGAAGGAGAGAGAGACGGAGAGAGCAAAGGCTAAAATAGGATGACAACGTCCAAAAAACCACCGATATTGAACGGCGTCATCGGCAGGGCGACTATTTATCTCATGCCCGCCAAGTTGGCACGCACATCTGGCGCCGGGTACTTAGTGCAATTATTTATGATTTCCTCCAAGATTTAAAAGCTCTTCGCCGGGCCTTGTAATGCAGTAACTGATTGCGGCGCTAATGTAATTAAGGGGAGATTATGATGTCCACGTGGCTCACCAGATGGTGGCATTCGCAGCAGTGGGGGGGAGACACAACTGGCACACCACTGCACAAGGGCAGCGAGGCGCAGCCAGTCGAAGCGAGCCAGACCTGCTGCCAGACGCTGGAGATTGTGTGCGTGTGTGTGTGTTGTCGCGTGCGTTTTTGTGTGTGTGACACTGTGTATGTGACCAAGGTGAGGTTGGTAATTTCTGCAAGGGGGATTTATTGGCAAATACGGTATTGGTTACTTCTGTAGGAGTCGGGTTGGAAATCTGACCTTGTAAAGTTAGGTTAAGATCAAGTGAGTATGTCAGGAATATTATGTGAGGTCGAGTCCGCTTAATGTTGATACAAATGGAGTCCGGATAAAAGTAATTGAATCGTACTGGGATACTAAATTTAAACTAACGTTGCTATTTAACCGCACTCACCTTAAGCAGCATAGCTTTCCTGATTAAAGGAAATGAACTTGGGATGGCGTAATAGCAACAAGGATAATTTTTTAACTTATGCAAAGGTAGTGCCAAGAAAACAGATGGCTTAAAAAAGATGTAATCGCATTTGGCAAAGCATCAGAGCTGATGCAAGAAAAAGTGCGCAGGGCCGCATAAGGGACTTCACCAGCCAGGCAACTGTAGTCTAACCCAAACTGACCTTTAATTACTTGAGGAAAATACATGGATATTACATCCAGGCACTCTGCAGAGTCCTTTGGGTGCAGTAAGGCTGCGCTTCTTAAAACACGTTATTATAAGCTATTCAGGAGGAGACACAGGGCCTTTTCATATGCTGCGGGTAAACGGGGGGACCGGGGAGCGTGGAGGGGATCATATTCGAAACAAGCGTGGCGGATTTTTCACTCTTCCGCTAGTAATGGCTTGTGCGTGCAGACTGAGGTCACTAGGGCTTCTCTAGATTTCCCAGGTTGAGATAAGGATATTATTACACTGGCTGGTAACAAAGAAATCTCCATCTCTTTAGGTCCCCAGACAAGTGTTGGTAAATTAGAAAACACAACCAATGACCTTTCTTTCATGCACGTATAGGGGGAGAGCCATTTTCAGCTTCTTTAAATGTTTTTCTTGCTGGTTGACAGCATCAAGCATTCCCTGAACATTCCAGAAAATAGCTTCTGCAGAACATTCAATAAAGTTGTATAAATAAACATGATACGATTTGTCTTTAATAAGTGTCCACCTATATATGAAGAGCTCAAATGCAAAAACCCCTAAGTGCGCCTGACATGTTTTCTTATCAGGATCTTATGTTTAGGTTCAGTAATTTCACTTTAACGATAATGAAAAGGATATAAGTCAACTAAAATGCTTTCACCAGTTTCAGTTTAGTAATCGTATTAGTATTTAACAAATTGGACAGTCTTTCGCTGCAAAGCCCTCTTAACAAAAATGTCCACTCGCTCAAAAAATCCTTGACGTATGCTGGCCATCATTCACCCAATTCTTCTCCCATGCACCTGGAGGACTTCCCAAATGGCACACTCCAGAGTTGTGGACTTCCTCAAACACTTTGATGACATCATGTAGTGCAGACCTTAGGGACCCTTGACGTGAGTCCACGTGGGCGCACCAGAGTCGTATTTTGGGACAGATTCGCGCGTCACGCCGGAAATAGGAAGACAAGTTGCCTATCTATCATCTGATTCGTCTGGTTCATCTGATTGCTCTTGCGCAAGGACTTCTGGGTAGGTAAAGTGCATGAAGCCTGCAGCAGTTTGCCGAAGACCGCAGCAAGGGTGCAAAGGGGGCGCTGATGAGCACACTTCGGAGCATAAAAATGAAAGAGATGGGAGCATAAAGATGGGACACCCTACGGACTCATAGACTAAGCGAGCACTCGCAATTTAACGCCAAGAGACCGAAACTCCACATGAAGTGTGCCGTTTGGGACAGCGCCTTTGTGCCGTTTAAAGCGTAACTAAACCCCTGGTCAGAGCCTGACTCCACCCACTGGCAATATTTAAAAAATGCAAGAAAAGTGGGCAGATCCCAACGGAGAAAGAGGGGACGAACTAAGCTCGTACCAAGTGTGTGGGGAGATCGTAAGAAGGCCGTGGTGAGCTTGAACCTGCTTACGTCACTACAAATTTTTTGGACCCAACATTCAATAGGAAAATTCAACTGCAGTAGCCACCGTTTAACCTAAAGAGGGCAGCACTCAGACGTTTTTACACCATATATTGTAGTATTGAAACACTTTATATCCAAATGTCAAAAAAGTTCCTTAAATCAATGAACAGCACTAATAAAGCCCCATTCTTACAGATCATTAACTAAAAAAAGTTGGTTTAGGGTTTAGTTACTCTTTAACAGATTCTGCCAACAAACCGTTATTTCTAAATGGCCTGAGACATATAACATATAACACATGCTAAAGGCATCTGGTCAATATCATTATCAAATTTTTGATAGAGATGGCCTTTAGTGGCTTTGAATTTGAGCTTTACAATAAATATATACTGTATATAACAGTTACATAAGGTAGATGACCCATAGCAGTGTCATAAACTTGCAATTTTGGTAACGTTTTTGCCCTATTATGTTCATTTTCACTGCGTCACGGTTGTTCCAGTTGTTTTTTCCAAATAATATTTTTTTAGATTAGGTTATTAATGTTACAAAAGAATCAACAAAATGCTGTTTAACATAAGTTTAGGTTATAAGCATGTCATATCAAGTATATAAAATATATTGTGTGTGTGTATGAAGTAATCAAGTTAAAATCTTTTCAAAAAATCTTTATTTACTGCTGGATTTATAGTCCTGTCCTTGTACTGAATTTGCAATAAGCGTTCCAGATGTGTTGAAACATTCTGTACATGCTCTCTAGATCTGAACATGCCTGTTTTATAGTTTGTTTTAAATGCCCCTCGTGACTTTTAAGCATCATCATATGATTTTTGCAAGTCCTTAATATCCAGTATCTTTCACAAAGTCTTTTGTAGGAAATTAAGAGCGTTGATCGTGAACCGTACGGGTGGCATTTACTGGACCAGAAGAGGCGGTTTATTGGAATGTAAGAAATGCAGCATTGCAAACAAAGCACCCTCGTATCTAATGATCCCCCCTCCAATGTACCATCTGCATCGCTCAGCGGACCATCCACACCCCCATCACACACACACGCACGCACATATTCACACATGCAGGCATCATTCATCTTACCCACAAACCCCCAGCATGCACTGGGGCGCACATTAAAACCAGCCCATAATGGCTGACGGCTTTCACAGTTAGCTTGAGAATGCTGATCGCTGACTGTTTCGTGCTGAGCGCTTCACCACCTTTTCCATAATTAGACCATTACTTTAACAGGTGTGCCACTTCCCTGTGTTCCTCCTTCCTTCTGAAAACATCTCTCCACACTCTGCTTTTTTATTTCATCAACTTCAGCTTGTCTGTGAAACGTAGTTGAGGTGTTGGAGAAAGCGTGTAGTCTTTTTTCCACCTCGTCAGGAGAGTCGGGTGTGACATTGAGAAGTTCAGCTGACACTATAACACACAGCGGGATGAAGGAGAACAGCTCGGGGAGTTAGTGGAGATGTTTGTACTGCAAAAGTACGTAAGATACCGCCTGACAGCTGTGTTAGCTGAATGAAATCGTAAAAACCAAGAGTCTTACGTAAAATCTACAATGCATTTCACATCACAGATGATGCACATCCAGGGCATTTCTTTAGCATCTTAAAATATCGACAAAGGCTCATTATATAACACTACGCATATCAGTGCTGTTTAGCAGGTGTGACCTGACGTGCCTCAGCGCCGTATAGCGACTCTGACATGAAACACATGTAGCTCGCGCACTATCTGCCATGCGTTTTTCTCGAGCTTTTGGGTGGTTTGGTTGCGAGCCAAACTGACACAGCAAGTCTCAGCTGAGATGGCATCCATTAGTCTCTCATTGACACGTCTGCAGCGTACACAAGCGCCGGGCGCCTGTTCTGGGGCAAGGGCATTGATTCATTGTCAGTTTGTCATGAATGATGATGAGCGTAAGAGGTCTCATTACCTTATTATGTTCATTAAATCTTGTTAAGTTCCTGTGCGTTTGATCTTATTGTGCATTATTAGTTCTAGCAGAACAATGGGTCGGTAACAGATGCTTTTTGTTCTAGTTTGTGTCTCCGGGATAACACAAAACGGGTTCTCCACTTTAAAAAGGATTTCAAGGGACTGACAGAGTAAAATCCATCAGGATTATGTCACTGTGTGGATGCCATTAGAAGATGCAGACTGATGCATTCTTATGCCACGCAATTGGCTGTGCCGTAATCTGTTCCACCTCGCTGTGCTTCACAAGTGTGTACGAGTCTCCCATTGCATGTACACAGATTATTCATCTTCAGATATGCAAGAATAAAAAAACCTGTGGCACACATATACAGTATACAATATTTGCTTTAAATGACCCCACAGCTTCAGATCTAAAAATGAATGGTATGATAGTAAATGGAGACAACTGAAGGTATTTTTTTGGGAAACTAATCAAAAATTATTTTATTCTAATATACAAACAATGCACAGAAATTTCAAAAGCCATATTTAGTTGTTTTTGATGACACCAGTGATTGGACCTTGACTAGCTTTGCACATGTGTGTCCTTCAGTTTACACTTCACACACAACAACACATGTAACATGTATGCATAATAATATATTTATTATATAGTATTTTATTTAAATAAATATGCTTGTTATTATAATTGTATATTGTTTTATAAAGTATCAAGATAAGATTATTATTATTGCATTATTAAATCTAAATGAAGTGCACGTTTGTATTTTACATCCAGTATTAATGATACGTCTGCGTGTAATGTTTTATTAACCAGTAACTTATATTTAAGGCCTATTTCAGTCATACAACATTACAACACGTGTTACTGTTGATCCTACTGGTAAATGATTTATCACACTGATAAATGACTCATTCCGGAAGTGACAAGTACAATGCGGGCTTGTGAATAAAGTTTACTGGTCATTCGCGTCTCACTCAGGTAAGAAAAACAACAATAGATTATGTATTAATCGATCACTCTGATTAATTGACTGCGGTAAAGTTCTGGTTTATATTCCGTGTAAATGATTAAGACATAACGATAAATATGCGTGTACAGCACGGTTTAAGATACTTTGTTTTAACAAACACACACCCGCGTTAACTCGCGCACTTGCTGACAGTGCGCGAGTTAACGCGCGCGCGCGCGCGTGTGTGTTAAACAATGTATCTTAAACCGTGCTGTATAGGCTACTATAATACACTCAGAGTGTGATTAAATCTGTTTAAGAACGGCATTAAAACACAATACTCTTTATTCAAACAGTATGCAGTTTATGTTGTTAAATCTTTGGAGATGATGAGGTGATATAGGGTGTTTCTGTTAATAATTACATTCTGTCTAAATATTTACATTTGCGTGCAATATAGAATAGCTAAACGTTATTTGTATTCTCTATAGAATACCTCGTCGAAAATAACAAATGTTTTGGTCTCCTGGGTAATCTACGTGTTGTTTATTTTGCTTGTATAAATAAACTACTTTAAAAGTACTTTGTTGTTATTTATTCCTAGCAGAGTTTACAGGAAGTTACGTGTTGACCACGAAAGCCGCTTGTTTATGTAGCATACTCCGGGTTTAAGAATGATGTGTGTGTTTATCAGATAATATAGTTCATATGTTTCCCCATTAATTACTACTTGCTATAGTAAACTGAAGTATATTGTTGTATACAATATAGTAAGAAGGCCAACTACTGTTTAACAAAACTACATTTTGTTAGTGAAGGCCTATACTATAGTATTCTGTAGTATTTAATATAGAAATGTAGTATATACTGTAGAATACTTAACTGTAGTAAATACGGTGGTGTGTTATAATAATTACACTTTGTTGATGCACTGTAAGCCTATAGTAGGCTATAGTAGTAGTATAGAATAATTTTTTTGTTGAATCAACTCAGATTTACAAGTCATGTCAACTTACTATTATCTTGACAAGAGATAAGTTCAACTATATTTTAAGTTATAACAACTCTTCTGAAATGACTTGTAAATCTGAGTTGATAAAAAAATAAAGCAGCAATGATTTTTTTTACATTATAGCATATGAATTGATAAACAGTACTGTAGTATACTTCAGTAGTATAGTAAACTGTAGCATATTATAGTAATTACTAAATTTTAAAGTATTCTTTTTATTAACTAGTGAATTGATAAACTGGGATAAATACTGTAGTACACTTTAATATTTACCATGGTGGGGTTCACACAATACTGTATAATTTCACTATAGTGAATATCAAATATACTACAGTACATTATTTTTTTTCATGTGGGTGAACCTTCATTATGAGACTTTTCATCTCCATTGACTTGATGTTGTCCTCAAAAGAGCGTTGGCTAATTCTCTTCTAGTTCTCAATCTGCAGCAGTTTCCATTCTGTTTGATCACTAACATGCAGACACTATAAGATGAGTGTGCATCATTAGAAACGCAGCCCTGTCTGGGCAGGCTGTTCTCTATTTCTCCATTAACGTAGCTTTACAATCAAATGGCCTAGCACTAGGAAAAGGCCGCATTGATTAGTGTACAAATTAACACAAGAAAGAAATCATTCTCCTCCCCTAAGCTAATTTGCCATCCTTGGTTCCCCTTAATAAGTTCTTCTGACCGACTTTTTATACATAGACTCTCCACTGTCTCGGTAAATCCTTTAGATTTAATAACCATAATTGCAATAAATTCAGTAAACATTTAGATTGAATGCAATAACTGTGTCATTTACTCTAGTTGGTCGCTTTAAGCGTAATTTAATAAAAGGGCAAAGGACCCTCCGCATAGGCGGGCCACTAATCCTTGGTGAGCCATGCATACGCATTAGACTGAAGCATCTCGGGACAAAAATAGACAACGATTGATCTAGATTTCCTTGAAAATATCTGATTGCCTTGGCTTGTTGTTTAGAGAGACTTTATTTACTTAGCCTAATTATGTTTGTATTGCTAGTCCATCTTAGATCACGTATGTTGGGTCCACTGGCTTTTACCGCAGGCCTATTATCATTCAAGGCCTTAAAGGTAAACCACAACATTTATGCCTAATTAGTACTTAGGGGCAATTCATTGATTAATGACAATTCTGTCATTTATTCAACCTTAATGTTTTATAAAGAAGCAGGGTCAGCTCTCTTTAAAAAAATGTAATAGAAGAAGTCATAAACAAAATTGTATTAATACGGAGGCCGGAAAAATTATTTTTGCTACACCGTGAACTGTCCCTTTAAACTTTTTAGTTGTAGCTAATAAAATAAGATGCAGCAACACACAAACTAGTAAACTATAATCTGAGAAACCTCAGCATCTCAATAAATGCGTAGACAGAGACGAGAGAAAAGTGTGAAGGCTATTGTTACGCCATTTCCAGAAGAGATTTGCTGGTGGCATTTATGTAGTGAAAAGTTTACTCCCACAGTTTAATGCGAGAATGAAGATCCCTCATCTTTATATACAGCCACCGGTAAAACCATTTCATCTGAAACAGTTCAGAGCATAACGTCAGCCCACTCCATATATCTGGAGCTCATTACAGAGGAAAAAAGGTTTGCTGTAATTAATTACCCTGCTAATTGGGCCCTCAGCAGTATTATTGTCTGTGTCTGTGCTGCTTATTTAGTGTACGAACGAGACCTGCCGCATGATTGTTTCATTTGCTTTAGGAGGCTCCTACGCCCGACCATTAGGGCGGTGACGTTACAATCACTTAGTCCAACACTAAAGCCTCTCTTATAGAGATACAGCATTATATCAGTAACACTATATACTGTATAGTACACAGTATATACAATTTTTAAAAATATAATTTTATAAAATTGAAAATTAATATATGCTTGGATATGAACATTTCATTTTATTCCAATGTAGAACACTTTAGATTCAGCTTACACCTAATTTGAATACTGATTCATTTCTTGGACAAATTGTGCACTTATTGCCAGTTTCGTCAAGCACAGAGTCAGTGGCTTGAAAATGCAATAAGAGTCTTAAAATATATTTATAGAAACCAAAACATAAAATACAGACTTGTGTCATGTGATGATAAATTCACGCCTTGTTTACACCTCTGAATTGTGTGTATTATCTTACTATGGTTTACTTTATTAATATCCTGTATTTTCAGTTGTTTTAATATAAGAAAATGTTGCATTTTTGTTGTATCATTGTTAAATGCAAGCAAAAGTGTATGTGTGTAACTGAAAGCTTCACTGTAAAAAATTATAGACCAGTACAGTAAGTCGTATCATCGTTATGTTTTTCATGTTGTTTTAAATTAACAAATTAAGTTAAACAAATTTTTTTACAGTGTTATTTCTGTTTTGCAGGGAGGATGCCAGATCTTCAGGACATTTCCAACGCTATATCAGAGCTGCAGCCTGAAGCCATCACTGATATTAGTGTGCTTGCATCCAAGAAAGACCCTCCAGCAGACTACAATGTTGTGAGTATGCAGTTGCCAAATATATAAGTATAGTTGTGATTTGGATCTTATAGGGCTGGTTTCCCGGACAGGGATTAGCTTAAAGGATTAGTTAATTTTCTTTAAAAAATCCAGATAATATACTCACCACCACGTCATCCAGGGTGTTGGTGTCTTTCTTTCTTTAGTCGAGGAGAAATTGTGTTTTTTCAGCAAAGCATTTCAGGATTTTTCTCATTTTAATGGACTTTGGTGGACCCCAGCACTTGGCAGTTTTGATGCAGTTTAAAGTTGCAGTTTCAAAGGACTTTAAACCATCTCAAACAAGGCATAAGGGTCTTATCTAGTGAAACAATTATAATTATAAAAAATATAATTTTTGGCAAGAAAAATAAAAAATATGCACTTTTAGATCACAACTTGTCTTCCTCCGGTCCTGTGACACACCAGCGCGACCTCACGCAATACGTCATCACATCATGAGGTGACATATGACGTATCGAAACTACGCCCCAGTGTGGAGAAAGAGGACTGTTCTGACGTGTATGTCAAATTATACTAATTAATGTCTTTGTGTCAGTTTATTGTTTAAAATGGTCCGCAAATGTGTGTTTCATATATGTAACACGTGACCTTTCCACAGCATTACGCAATTACGTGAGGTCGCGCTGGCGCATCACAAGACCAGAGATAGAGGAGAAGTTGTGTTTTCTTGTCAAAAATGACAATCGTTTTGCTAGATAAGACCTTTATGCCACGTTTGGGAGTCCTTTGAAGCTGCGTTGAAACTGCTATTTTAAACTGCATTAAAACTGTTAAGTGTTGGGGTCCATTAAAGTCCAATGAGAAAAATCCTGGAATGTTTTCCTCAAAAAACACAACTTCATCTCAACTGAACAAAGAAAGACATCAACATTTTGGATGACATGGTGGTGAGTAAATTATCTGTTATTATTTTTTAAGAAAATGGACTAATCCTTTAAGCCAGGACTAGGCCTTAGTTTAATTAGGAAATAGTAAACATGCCTTACTAAAAACATTACTTGTGTGCATTTTGAGGCAAAACAAAGGGAACTGATGTATTTTAAGATATGTCAGTGCAATTAGTTTTTTAGTTTGGGCAACATTTATTTTAGTCTAGGACTAGTCTAATCCCTGTCCGGGAAACCGCCTCATAAGGTATAGAGGATAAAATGGGTGGCACAGTGGCTCAGTGGGTAGCACATTAAGATGGGCCAATAACATGCAGGTTAGGGGGATTGGAGATGCCAAATTGCCCCTTCCCCAACGTGTGTATGGATTAACCTATTATGAATCCTTGCCACGTTTATTGCCATATATGCTGTCAAAAAACAGAATTTAAAATAGGCAGCATTTATTTTTAAACTACTAAAAAAATTAAGCATTTAATTTTTTTAAAAGAAAGAAGAATATTAGTCCAGACCTATCTTAATAATAGTATATGTTCTCCATGTATTGATTTAAACACTATTTATTAATTAAGTTAACTCTGATGAGGGCTAAAGCTGTTCCTTTTGTCTGGCCTGAGGAGACACTTTAACAACTCTTTCTGATAAGATCTCCAGCAGAGCTTGGCACCACCGTGCCTTGTTTGTTTAGGACTCAAATGGCAGTGACATAAGGGTGGCTGGTTCTCCAGCATTTCTGCAACTCTCAGCAATCCCTTAGCACTGAGAGGAGAAACTAGGACAACTGTATCAATGGCCTCTAGGAATATCCTTTGTGTTTGTGTGTATTGGGTGTGTTTGTGTAAGTGGGTGTGTTTAAAACAGAGAGAAAGGAGCAGGGCATAAAGAGAGAGTGGAAGTTTTGTGAATAAAACAAAGCACAAAGCAAACACTGTGTTAAAAAATCCTAATGCTAGGCTTACGGGTAGCTAGAGTTCTTCCTTTCCGCTTTCCGATTTTCCCTTCGCATTTTCTTTCTTCTCACTCCCTCACTTCCCGCCCCACCCCGCACGTCCCCAACTGTTGCCGTCTCCGGTGGGTTGTATGTGGGTTGGCACGGTGCTTGAGTTCTGCCCACTGGCACTGAGGATCCGGTGCGCGCCACATGGCACCGCCGTGCTCTCGGGGGCCCTGTTCCGCTTGGCCTTTCCCTCCATCACATGAAGCAGGATGCAACTGCTTCACTTTGTTTGCACAAACAAACACTTTTATTTATTAAAAACTTAATAATGCTAAATTACGCAATAGCGCAGAAGATCGAGTACCGTTGTACCGAGTATCAGCCAAAATGTAAAGGCATATTTATACATGCACAAATGCTGTTATAAACATCAGCATTACTTAGCCAATACAATTTGAAAACCAGACCTATTATATAAACAAACATTTATTTTGTTTTTAGTAGCTAGATTTTGTAAGAGTTGGGAACTGATTTTTAAAAGCTCATCCATCTACTTCTTTACTTTGTTTACGCAAACAAACATGTTGTTATTAATAACCATATTAATGACTAAATGTAAGTGCAAATGTTTTTTGCAAGCTGCTTATAGCAAAACCTTTCGAGTTTTGATTTGAAATGCATTCTTATTATTACCTTTAACATTTGCTCAACTAACCAACAGCAGACAGAAAATCCTATACGACAGATTTATATTCAAGTGTCTCTTTATTAAGTACGAAGTATTGAGGTTTTTCGAGGAAGGAGAAGTCTCTTTTCTACCCTGCTGGTCCCAGCGCTTGGCAACTGTTTCCACATTCAGGGTGCGTACCCTGCCCCAGCTGCGCAGTGGCATACTGACTCCTTTGGTGCCTGGTTCCTCCCTGTTTGACTTTGGGCTTCACAGCTCCGGCTCTTTGTTTACGCTGACAGGAGGAGCGGGGCACTGACCTGGAAAAAGTGGCCAGGACGGGTTGTCTTGTAAGGGGAGGAGGGTGGTGAGAAGGTGGGGAGGGAATCGTGGTTGATGTATAGACTCCTTCTGGGAGCTTTGGCTCGAGTCAACGCCGCTGCACTTGCCGGATCCATCCACCAGTCTGTCCTCTATATCCGATTCCCTGTCAGGATGTCAATCTTTCCTGAAAGTTTATATGCAAGTTTATATTTACTGAAATGTGGACAAAATAGTAATTTTTTGGCACACATTAGGTCACCTACTTGATTCTCTATAAAGATCGCACAGTATAATCTCATTTAAGGCCTTCTTTGTGAGGTCTTATGCGATCCTTGTGGTCCCATGAGGTTGGTGGTATTTTTAGGCTTTTTCAGAGTCTAGGGAACTTTCTTCACTTGTGTCGGGCTCTAATGAGATGGAGCGAGAGCTCAAGAAAGCATTAATTAAGCCAAGTATGCACAGAACCGGGCAAAAAAGCACACACACATGGCATCCATACATTAACTCGATCACACCTCAATGCATTCTTCTCTGGGTATTGTTTTTCCTTTCATGTAGGTTGCACAAACAACAGATGGCTTCGACGCCAACCTTTGGAAGGACAGCATATTCAAATCCAAGGTCACGCGCTATCTGTGTTTCAGCCGAGCCTCGAAAAATGTAAGTGAAAATCTTCAAGTCACGAGTTTTCTTCGAATTTCTTCACACACTGTCATGGACCGTGTTTGGCCTCGGCTGCTTCAGTTCGTCTCTCATTAGGGTTCTGCACAGATCTTTGATCACAAACTCCTTCAAAATACATCACGTCCTTTAAGTATCCAAGATGAATGCAAATACCACTCTGAATTTAGAACGGTCTGAGAATTTTTTTACTTGATGTATAAATTCCTTGCATTTGAAAATATGTTGATATCCAACTCTCCCAAAAGAATTTGGTTAATGATTATTCATAAGTGAGACTCTCCGCATTTGTAGTTTACGATTTCATTTTACTCAATTAAACTGGTCCCTGGCCTGCAGATGATTCAGATACATCCCAGCCATTCATCCAAGATCCAAAAATGGCAAACTTTTGATTACGGGAATTCTTGCTTATTGAATATGACACATCAAACAGACATCCCAATATGGCTTATAAAGGGGCACCTAGACCAATGATTCCTCCGTGTATTGTGGCTTTTTGAACATTTACCTCTCGTTCAGCTCAGCTAAATTGAGAATGAGTGGCTTTTTATGTGCAGGTATCTCTGTCCCAGAAAGAAACAAGTGCCAGCCTGTTCACGCTGTTTAGGTTATCTGTCTTTATTTAGGGTGAGCGATGCAAAACTTGAGCTGTCGTGCCTTTAGTCTTTATGCCTTGTTGTTGCCTTAGCTTACACAGCAAATGTGTTTTTATAAATCTTTCTGTATTGTTAATTAAGATTCTTCAAAAATTCTATCCTTCGTTGTGTGAGGGTGGCAACAATAGATTGGCTAATAATAAGCTTGGTTTGGTGGGTCATTGTTATTCAGTGTTACATCTATGTTAAAACCACTTTTCTGTTGAAAACCAGAAGATACCCATGATGGTTGACGGTACCCATTGACTTCCATAGTAGGAAAAATAATTACTATGGAAGTCATTGGGAACCGTCAACTGTGTACCTACCATTGATATCAAATATCTTTTTTATTTTCAACAAATAAAAAGAAACTAAATAATGGGTAGGCAAATTTTTATTTTTGTGAATTTATATTATTTCCTTTTAATCACATTAACATATGGGACTCTATCTTACACCCGGCGCAATGCAGCGCATTTCGTGACGCAAGTGTCTTTCGCTAGTTTCCACCCTGCGCAATTATAATTTTCACGTTTAGCGCCACGTTGTTTAAATAGCAAATGCATTTGCGCCCCCTTTTGCGCCCATGGGCGTTGTGGTCTGAAAACGAGGTGTGTTCAGGCGCATTGTTGGCGCGTTGCTATTTTGAGGCAACTAAAATAGACTACGCCATTCACCAACAAAAACATGATCTAAAGTCTAAAGTCAATGGCGCAATATGTTTTTTGTTATTTAAAGAGCGCATTAGTAATATGCGCCTATAAACGGGAGGACAACGCGGTTTTGCTTATCACATAGTACATGAATGCGTAGCAGCACAAAAACGCTTTTTAATATGAAAGATTAAAGGATTGAATGTAAAAGATTATTATTTAGTCTCTTGGACATAAATGAGGACTAATTATGAGTCGTTAGAAGGCGCAAAGAGCTGCTTCACCTGCAGCCTGGTAAGTAAATAAATGCTTTGCTTTAAACAAATGCATCTGTTTTTAATTTTTTTTTTTTAATGCTACCTCACGGATTTATTGTATTTGATGACTCTGTACCTGCGGATATGGTGAGATGAGAAACATTTTTAAGTAATGATTAAAAAAACTCTTTGCTTAAAAAAACGCTGTCCAAGTGCTGAAACGAACGTGCGGAGAGATAAATTCTTTATCTCCTGTTTGTTACAAATAAAGTATTTTTAGAGCACAAACCTTACCTGACATACTTGTAAATTATTTTTTGATGATATTGGATAGCCATACATTTAAGGCAATTACAAGCCTACTTTTTTACTTCCATTACTAAAAGAAAACGATTTTTAAAGGTTTTAATAAAATATAACAAGTGAAAAATACAATTTCAATACAAGTGAAAAACAACACAATTATTTAACATTAATCTTAAACTGGGGATCTTCTTCCTCCACTTAGTTTTTCAGTTTACAAAGACCGTCATCTAAATAGGGATTAGACATAGCGCCAGCGCAACAGGCTTTTAAAGGGGATGAGAGCTGAGACTCTCATTGGTTTATTGGTTAAATTAGCAAAAGTGGATTCGGACACGCTCATTTAGACGTTGCGCTGTGTGCTTTAGACAATGCGCTTAGATCGTTAAAATAGGGCCCATGGTCTGAAAATGTACACTATCTCTGTTCAGGTAAATGCTGTTGTTATTTGATGTTATTTGTTACACTAGTTTACCTATATACAGAAGATCGTTTGTTAGTCACAATATTCCTTAGTAGTATTCATTGCACTCAGTCATGTTTACCTGTTTGATCATTTATACCCCTAAGGAAAATTATCATACCTTTTAGTGTTGTCACGGTACCACATTTCAGTAATTGAATTCGATACCAGTAAAAATCAGAGGTTCTCGGTACCAATTTCGGTTGCAAAACACTAAAACGTGCTAATTAAACACATTATTTTTAATAAAGTTAAATGTCAATATAAAATAATATAAAAACATTGTCATTCTGTATTTACTTTACATTTATACATCAAGTATAAAATGTATTTGTTGCTGAAAGGTTTCACCAGCGGTTGTCTGTGTGTGTTTGCTGGGGTCCTTCATCCTGATGAACATCATCATCAGTCTGCTGCTTAAAAAGACAAATACAATAAACTTTAGTAAGACAACTGGTTGAACATATGCATAAATATACAACATTAAATGACTGGCACTAACTGTTATAACATAATATAACATATAACATAATAACAAAATCAAGCTATTATATTACATTTACAGATTAAAGTACCTGATTAGTAAAGATAAAATGACAAACATTGCTAAGCCATACATTTATTATGTTCTTACATTTATTTTCAATTATTTTTCTAGCTTTTGTATATAAAGGTTATCAAAAGTCTCTTCTGTATTAAATTTCTCATTTATTTTTACCCATGTAAAAGAATTTAAAGCATTAAATGGTTAATAAGGACACTTGACAGCATGAGCATTAGCATTGCTGGTACTGTACTAACCATTAAGCTCACTAATGGTGTTTTATTTTAATCTAACATTAAAATTTGTTTTTGACAAGGTAACTCGTCAATGGCGGGGAAATAGTTAATGTGTTTCTCCTTCTTTCATCATGACACTTCGCTCATTCTTTCTCTGATTTTCCTTAAATCTTAAGTATTTCTGTACGCGATCTGCACATTTTTTGTGATTTTTGGATCATTATATTTTTTGTTGTGTCTATGAAAAGTTTCCAGCTGACAACCTGTCAAACAGCACATCAGTTCCGGTAGAACCGGTTCTGCGTTGGTTCTGGCACCAATGACTTTTTATATTTTTTAGAACCAACTTGGTACCAAAGACCCAGGGCTTTTGACAACACTAAAACCTTTTGTACATGTGCTCAAAATCTTTACACTTAAATGAAAATAATCTGTAAATTGAGGGTTCTTGCTTCTTAAACAGATTAATAGAATAGAATCTCAATGGAATCACACAAGGGTTAAGAGATGTTCGCTGGTTTGCAACAACCAATTCCTGCAAACTCCTGCCTGTTGATCAAGTGCAATGGAAGCTGTAGTTTTAGTATGTAGCACATCAGTCCCCTCCGCCACCTCTCCAGCGTGCAGTCTTAAAATGCGTGTCTGTACTGTTTTGAAGTCCCTGACGCTAATAAAACATGGCAGCGCCATCAACAAAGGCTATTTTGTCTGTCAGTCAAAGTGGCCCCCACTGTAATTGTCTATGACAAAAACAGATTCTGCAGAATTAGCCAGTGAATTATGTGGTGGGAAGTAAACAGTTTGTGATTTATCATACTCAGGGTTGGAGGTAGATGGCCCTTTGTCAGGTCCTGATGGGAAAAAATCTCTCCTGCGTCTTTTATTAAAAAAAAAAGTGTTAAAAGAAAAAAGCAGGACTCATGCATAGTAATAGCATTCATCCATATTCGTACCCGCGAGTCAGAATAAAAAACTATGAATAAAAATGCTCTGTAGTGGTAATAACTGCCAGGCAACACTAGCGACGGTATGCGGAATGTCGGACCCGTCACGTCACGCCACGCTAGCTGCACGCTTTCAGGGGTTTCGCTGGATTATTGCTATTTATTACTGCGAAAAATGGAGGCATAATGAGCAACGGCTTGGAAGGCTGAGGGAAAAAGTCATGCTTGAAAATGTCAACTAAACAGCTCCTGATTGTTTTCAAGTACTCCCTGTTCTGAAGCACAAGCAATTTGGCCTGCCATCGACTGGCCTGAGTGCTAAGCTGTCGCGTTTGAGGATGATGGCTAACACACAGGTGCATGCATGCTTAAAAGAGGGCACTGATTCAACAAATTTGAATGTGTGCATGTGTGGGTCTCCAAAATGCTACAAAAGGCTTTTCAGGCATAAACGGTGACCAGAATTAGACCAAGGGCCAAATGCGGGTAAAAAAGGCTTGCTGGCTGATAACTTTATTGGAAACTAAGATAGTTTGAATCAATAATAAACAACAAGTAAGCTGTTTACTAAAGCAAACATTTGTCCACCGTCGTGAAAGTTTTGCCGTCAGTTTTTTCCCATTAATCCATGTGGCAACACATCAAAATGGAACAATGAGGAAGGAAATCATTGCTTTTATATTTGTCTGACTGGTGGTGTTTTACAGAGAGAGAGAGAGAGAGAGAGAGAGAGAGAGAACCTGACTCTGATGTTGCAAGTGAAACAATGACCATAGCTGTTAGTCGCAATGTACATCAGAGAAAACAGTTAAATATTTTGTCAATTTAAGCTGCAATCCATAACTTTTCTTGTTAGGAAGGCTACTGAGCAAGTATAAAAAACATCTTACACCAATTCGCATCTGTTAAATTTACAATAATTATTTATAATTTGAACTGTCGGGTACGTTTTCACGGAAAATGTCATGAGTCCAGATTTACTAACAGCTTGCGTCAGTGCAAACGCCTCTGTTGCCTATACTGGTGCAACACTACTGTTAGTTTTTTTTTAATGGCGCACAGTAAAAAATTAGCACTGTAAGGCATGGAGGCATGATATTTTTGCGACTGACCTTATTGCATATGCATTTGTAGGAGTTTCATTTTCAGACACAGAATTTAAGGAAGATGAGTATGTAAATGGTTTGCACTCATCAGTTTACTGGTATTTGTGCCACTATTCAGGGCCGGAGTGGGGCCACTTTTCAGACAGGTAGTTTAAAGGAATTGTCAATTTTCTTAAAAGAAAAATCCAGATAATTTACTCACCACCATGTCATCCAAAATGTTGATGTCTTTCTTTGTTCAGTCCGGAAGAAATTATGTTTTTTGATGAAAACATTGCAGGGTTTTTCTCATTTTAATGGACTTTAATGGACACCAACACTTAACACAACACTTAACAGTTTTTTCAACGGAGTATCAAAGGACTCTAAACGATTCCAAACGAGGCATAAGAGTCTTATCTAGCGAAACGATTGTAAATTATGACAAGAAAAATAAAAAATATGCACTTTTAAACCACAACTTCTCATATTCCTCCTGTCCTGAAAGTGTCAACGTGACCTCCAGTGTTGGGGAAAGTAACTTTTAAAAGTAATCCATTACAATATTAAGTTACTCCCAAAAAAAGTAACTAATTGTGTTAGTTACTTTTCATGGAAACTAATGCTTACGCTACTATTTTTTAGTTACTTTTGCGTTACTTTTTCTTGGCTGAGGCTTGATCTCTTTCAGGCCTTGCAGGTGTTTTTATGACTGAAAAGTTCTGCCTTCAGAAATTGCATATTTCATCACAAAAATGTTTAGCTCTGGCCTGCCATCTCAGTTTCTGACTCAAACTGTTTCCACACAGGCACAGAGAGTGCATACGTTTAGTTTAATTAAGTACATATTTTTTAATCAAATTAATTAATATAAAAAAGTAACTTGAGTTACTTTTTTGAAAAAGTAACTCAAATATTAATGTGTACATTTAAAAAGTAATGCGTTACTTTACTCGTTACTTCAGAAAAGTAATATTATTACGTAACTCAAGTTACTTGTAATGCGTTACCCCCAACACTGGTGACCTCACGCAATACGTCATGACGTCAACAGGTCACAGAGGTCGAACACGAAACTCCGCCCCAGTGTTTACAAGTGTGTTGAAAGAGGACCGTTCTGACGTTGTTGTATGTGGAATGATACTAATTAATGTCTTTGTGTCAGTTTATTGTTTACAATGGTCCGCAAATGTGCGTTTTATATATGTAACACGTGACCTCCCTACGTCACTACGCATTTACGTTAGGTCACGCTGGACCGGACCTAGACGAAAAGCCGTGGTTCAAAAGTGTATATTTTTTACCTTTCTTGACAATCGTTTCGCTAGATAAGAACCTTATGCCTCGTTTGGGATTGTTTGTGGTCCTTTGAAACTCTTACGTGTTGAGTTAAGTGTTAAGTGTTGGTGTCCATTAAAGTCCATTAAAATGAGAAAAATCCTGCAATGTTTTCCTCAAAAAACATAATTTCTTCTGGACTGAACAAAGAAAGACATCAACATTTTGTATGACATGGTGGTGAGTAAATTATCTGGATTTTTCTTTTAAGAAAATTGACTATTCCTTTGAGGCACAAGACCAGCCCACTTTTTCCATGGTGGAACTTCAAGTGAGCACTTTTGCCAAATTGGATAAATGAAGCAACAGTACAGCTCTTACTTTTGTGTAGTTTTTATTTATACAATGGTTCAACAAATAATGTTAAGGTTTAATATTAATTAAATAATAATATACTTATTCACTACAAAAAATAATTAGTAATTAAAATAAACTAATAATAAAAAGTAATTTTACTGCATACACAGATCAAGCTTGAGTTTTGTTATCAATATTAAACTGCATAGTCTATGGATCGCCATGTATTGGGTGATACACAAAAGGCCAATATTTTGATTCAATTTTATATTTTGCTTGTGAATAGGTGGACAACAGTATTAGCCAAATAATTAAGTTGCTAATGGTAATCACTACTAGGCATATCCCTCTTTACCTGTTACCACTTGTGTTTGTCCTCTTGAAAATAAATCGGTAAGCTTGGCACATTTGACAGCATCCTTCTCCAAAACATTTCTTTTCTTCAACCTGGCTTTTACAACCCCTCCTGGCCTCTTCCTTCCACCCATCCTCCCTGAAACGCATACTGTTACGGTAGGGCTGGCCCAGCCTACCTGAGAAAAGTTTTGGAAAAGACACGCTATGGACCAACTCTATGAGAGGGGAGGGGGGAACTCACTTACATGGTACAACCCATGCAGAGGCTGCGCGTGTAGTGTTAGTTAAGAGAAGATAGACTCACTAATGTGACAAATGTAAAAAAAAAACGACTGGCCCAAAAGTGAAGCGACCCACTGCCACTATTCAAACGCCTAGAAAAGCAAATCTTAAAGCTCACGTAACACACGCTGTTTCTGCATTTCTGATGTTAATCTGGAGTACCTATAGAGTAGTATTACATCCTTTATTTCTCCGAAGAGTCTTTAGTTTAATCAGATTTATAAAAGAAAGATTAGCTTTACCAAATCTTTCCGATAACGTATGAAAAAATGAAGAAGGAGGAGTTACTACCGCGGGTGGAGCGAGTACGAGTCATGCAACACTATATAGCTCTTATAACTTATGGTTTACTACATGTTCGTGTCATTTGTATAATATGCACACGCCTATTTCCAACATAAGGCAAAAGTCTTACTTACCACATGCAACTTGTGACCCGGTTGGGAAAGTCCAGCGCATCAAACACACACGAAAAACTCTGCTGCTACCCTGGATAATAAACTATATCCATTGTTTCCAAAAAGCCGGATTTCTTCTCCTTACATCCAAAAACACACTTCATCTTTCGTGCCATTGTTGAGTTTTAAAATTAAACAAAGCTGTGTCGCGTGATAAGATGTTTGCAAGCTCTAGCATCTCCCGCTGATTGATGGGTGGGCGGGGTTTTCCGGGGGAAGTGCCCATAAAAAGAAGTGATATGTATAGAAACCCCTGAAACATCAGTTGGACCTGTAATCGAAAAAAACTTTCCGAAACTTGTACGAACCCTGGCGAAGTGCATTCGGCACAGAAATACTCTGTAACACGTTCAACTGCTTTTTTGACACTTTGTCTACGTTTAGCATGAGGAAACAACTCTATAACTGTGTTAATAAGTCAGAATGCTTGAAATACCATTGAACACCCCCTTTAAAATTTTGTGCTGTTCTTTGTAGATTGCATTGGTCATTGTGGAAATAAGCTTTTTCTTAATGTGCGCCTTGTAAATCACCCACAGAAATGTCCACTCCCACCTTTTTAAAATTGGCCTGTTACAATAATTTGCAAAGTAGCCTGCAGTTTCTCTTTCAAACAAAGATGGCGATATAGAGACAAACATCATGAATTGAAGAGTTCAGAGGCAAAAGCCACTAAACGTCACTTCCGTCAAAAATTAGATAATGATTGTAACCAACACGTACCATACGTTCATCAAATACTTTCGCATCAAATCCACTTAATCCTGCACTCAGGCTATTCATAAACACCTATTTTTAGGTAGGCATGGGCCAGTATGAGATTTTGGCGGTATGATAACCTAAAGCAAAAAAAAAAAACACGGTTTCACAGTATTGCGGTTTTGCCATTGCTATAATGTGTTATTATCAGACGTATACAAACCAACATCCTTTTAACTGGACAATACATTTTATTTTTAAGCAACATACATGTATGCTGGGTGAAAATAAAGCCTTTAAATTATAATTTTCTTTTAAAAAACGTAAATGTAAATTATATGACTTAATGATTTAATTAATTTTGTGTAAACCCAGCTTGCAAACGGTATTACTGAAAATGTTTGCTGTTTAAAACCTCGGTATACCTTGAAACCGGTAACCGGCCCATACCTATATTTAGGTAGAATCCATTAAGAGTTGGATAAAATATGCTAATTAACAAGAAATCATAGATGCACCTAGCGGGTTTTGCATCTGAGCTATTTAATTACAAAAATTGAAAAAATGACAAATTATATCAATACACAAAATAACCAAACAAATATATTTAAATAAAAAACTACATTTTAATGGCCAGTAAGAAGTATTTATGGTATATACTGATTTCCTCAAAGTACATTTAGTACCATGTGCATACTTGAAAAATACATACTTCATACTTAAATTCATTCATGTATTTATTGCACATTTTCATCTAATTTTATTAAACAAGTTAATTGTTATCATTATTATGCCTAACCTTACATAATCTGTTATATCACTTTTTTAAATAGAAGCAATTATGCAACGTAGTGGTGGACATGAAGCTGATGGACTTGAGAGAAACTCTGCCCGAGGGCTTCACTTCAATTCAAGACACCATGGATAGCCGTAAGCAGAGTTTTCTTAAAAATAATCTTCTTTCCTCTTTTCTTTTATCCTGCCTCTCTCTA
The DNA here is from genome assembly GCF_027580225.2 of Misgurnus anguillicaudatus. Classification (NCBI taxonomy): domain Eukaryota; kingdom Metazoa; phylum Chordata; class Actinopteri; order Cypriniformes; family Cobitidae; genus Misgurnus; species Misgurnus anguillicaudatus. Next base: position 33,580,704 of record NC_073342.2, read on the forward strand.
GTCGTCCTGAGGGAGTGCTTCTCTCGAGGCTGTGAATGCGAATGTTTCGCGGGCTCAGGTTTAGCTTAATTTATGATAGTGGGAGAGAGTAAAATAAACATTTTGCCCCGGAGGTAGGAGGAGAAGAGAACGATGAGTCATTGTTTATCTCTGCCAGAACCCAGCTTTTTCTTTATGATGTGCTTATTTATTTATGTATTTATTTGTGCAGAGCGGGAGTGGATGGTGGTTATCTAATATTAATGAAATGCATTCCCTTGATGGTTTAGTGCTTTTTGAGTGCTATGTATTTCTCTCCTTCAGCGTCTGCTCCTCTCACCGTGCCTTTGAGAATGTAATATTATTTTGGCTCTGGGAGTGGGGGCAGCATGTTTATTATTTTCATTATTATTGCATTTACACGGCCCTCGCCCGGCGCTCCTTCGGAACGAATGGGATGGGCCCAGAAGTAATATGGGCGAGACTGGTAGCGGGTTCTGGAGGAATGACTGAAAAGAAGATGAAGTCTCATCGGGCCGCGTTTTAATGCAAAGCTTTATTGTGGTAAAGCCATGTTTAATAGATGCTTCAGCTCACTGCATCGCCATTTCACTCTCAATCAAGTCGTGGTGAAAATCTGCCTTAATATCCTTCTTATACACTTGGCACTGAAGATTCCCCTTTAGCTTCCAACAAATGCCATTTTTATGTAATCGTGATGGCCTTTATATGCCGATCCGATGCTTCAAGGCCTGGCACATATAAGTTGCATTTATAAGGTGTTCAAATATTAATGCGTATATATATTTAGCTTGTCTCTGTAAATAAATCTTTTAAAATAGGTAGTTTTTTTTTAAAGATCATTACATTGTTTGTCATTTTTATAGTGCTTCCCAAGGACGAATAGGTCATACAATGTGTTTGCATCTATAATGTAGGCTTTGGATAATGCATACGTACCTCATAGTTATAAGACTGGGACGGTACCATATATAGAAAAATTTAGACACTATGGGACATAATTAGGGTTTGTTTATGTTAACTAATACTATTTATTTGTCTTTTTCTTATAGAGGAACAGGCTTTGAAGAAGGAAAGGTTGTGTGTCAAGTTGGTCCCCAGACACACTACTGATACGGCTATATGTGATCTGATCATCCAGGGAAAATCCAAGCATGGTCTTGCTAACTACACATATATAGGGTGAGATGGATATATATATAAGGTTAAAATCACAGACTGATGTTTTTAAAGGGATAGTTCACCCAAAAATAAAAATTCTGTCATCATTTTCTCATCTGCATGTTGTTTTAAACCTGTATGAATTGTTTTTTTTTTTCTGATTAACACACAAAAAAATATTTTGATAAATGATGGTAAGAACACTGCTGATTGTAACCACTGACTTCCATAGTAGGAAAAAAATCTTATGGAAGTATTGTGATAAATGGTGGTAAGCACACAGTTGATGGTACCCATTGAATTCTGTCGTATTTGTTTTTCCTAGTATTGAAGTTAATGGTTACAATCAACTGTGTGCCAAAATATCTTCTTTTGCAGGTTTAGATGCGGTTTTTGGGTGAACTATCCCTTTAAAGGCTGTATATGTTTGATGCAGAAGTTTTGGTCATTTTTACCTCCAAGAAAAATACAGAAAAAAAGTAAATATCCTGAAGCCATGTTTACTATGCTTCCTGATTTCCAAATTTTTTTAAACCAAAGTGAATCGTTCTTGTAGTTTGTCTTTTTGTGTTTTTGACCAGCTTTTGTTCCCTATAGTGCCCCTCAGTGCCTGCGGCCTGCTACAGGCATCATGGCTCTCTGTACTGATGCCGCTACTCTAACAGCGTTTAAAGCAGTTCCTGATATTTCTTACTAGCGTTGGATTGTATTTAGCATTCACTAGCACATGACCTCAAATGCTTTCATTTGCATCAATGTTATGTATTTTCATTGCAGAGAGATGAATAGTTTGGGGATTTGGTGTCAGTTGGGAAAAATCACTAAGTTGAAGGACGCAGCAAACAAAACCTCGTCTGCATCTACAAACACTTCTGATGTTGCCAGGTAAGACATTTCACCAACAGTATAATTGGAAAAATATGCAAAAATGTGGACTTTCAACAATTATAGAGGTTAAACATTGGAGACCACAATAAAGCATTATGGTCATGTGTATAAATGTCAATTATAGAAATGTTTTCAGCTGATAAGCCCATTTAAAATGTACTCCTCTTCTGGCATAATGCATCGAAATATCAGCCCCTCATCGGGTTTGTAAATATAACTGTGTATACTTTTTCCCTATAAAGTTTTTAAGAATTAATATGTGGAGATGCACAGATATACTGTATATCAGCCAATAATCGGTATCGGCCAATAAGAGCCATTTTTAACACTATAACGGTTATCGGCTGGTAGTTTAAAAACAGCACATAGTCATGGCCGATATATCCTGTCAATCAAAAGAGAACAGGAAAATGCAATGAATTTGAGCTGTGTATAGAAAATGTAAAGAGCCATCACTAGTTTAATGTTCAATATTAAGGGGACATTCTAGCTCCCCTAGAGTTAAGCATTTGATTTTTACAGTTTTGGAATCCATTCAGCTGATCTTCGGGTCTGGCGCGACCACTTTTAGCATAGTTTAGCATAATTCATTGAATCTGATTAGACCATTAGCATTGTGCTCAAAAATAACTAAAGAGTTTCGATATTTTTTCCTATATAAGACTTGACTCTTCTGTAGTTACATCGTGTACTAAGACTGACAGAAAATTAAAAGTTGGGATTTTCTATGCCGATATGTCTAAGAACTATACTCTTATTCTGGCGTAATAATCCAGGACATTGCTGCTGTAACATGGCTGCAGCAGGTGTAGTGATATTACGCACTGCCCGAAAATAGTCCCCTTGTTACTTTGAGTAGCAGGGGACTATTTTCAGGTGCTGCATAATTAGGCATGGGCAGATTACCGGTTTCTAGGTATACCAAGGTTTTAGAGTCAAGGTTTCAAAACCATTAACATTTTCTGTGATAACGTTTCCAAGGTATGAGCTGTGTTTACACAGAATTAATTAAATCATTAAGTCATGTAATTTACATTTAATATATATTACAAAAAATTTTTTTTTTGAAAGAAAATTATTATTTAAAAGGCTTGTTTTTACCCAGCTTACATGTTGTATGTTGCTTAAAAATAAAATGTATTTTGTCCAGTTAAAAAGTTGTTGTTTGTATACGTAGGCGTCGTCTAAAAATTTTAGTAGTGCAATGTCAAAACCGCAATACTGTGAAATCGTGGTATTTTTGCTTATATCATACTGCCAAAATCTCATACCGGCCCTTGCCTATGCGTAATATCACTACGCCTGCTGCAGCCATGTTACAGCAGCAAAGACCTTGATTATTACGCCAGAATAAGAGTATAGTTCCTAGCCATATCTGAATAGAAAATCGCAACTTTTAATTTTTTGTCGGTCTTAGTACACGATGTAACTACAAAAAAGTCAAACTCTTGGGTTATTTTTATCGCCATGCTAATGGTCTAATCAGATTCAATGGATTGTGCTAAGCTATGCTAAAAATGCTACCGCCAGACCCGGAGATCAGCTGAATGGATTCCAAAATGGTAAGAATCAAATGTTTAACTCTAGGAGAGCTGGAAAATGAGCATATTTTCAAAAATGTGGAGTGTGCCTTTAATGATCATTATATGAATGAATAAAATTCAGAAAATGTAATCTTCAGAATTTAGTTAATGCAAGTTAATAAAACCACCAAACTATCAGAATTGGCCGATATCAGTCTGAATAATCGGCTATTGGTATTGGTGGAAAACATTTATATCTGTGCATCTCTACTAATAATACAGGCAATATCAAGTTTTAAAGCTGTGCTGTAAATTCAAGGCTGTAGAATATTTTTGCATAGAGTATGTCCTTTGCCGAGGTGTCAAGGTTTGTTAAAATCATTAGGTGTGACATAATAATATGACAGGGAGGGGAGTTAATGGTTGTTAAGAATGCTGATAAGACAATGAGATGAGTTGTGCTTTATCACAGCCTTGCTCTTCAGCAAGACACTTAACCCCAGATTCTCCTTAGAGGATTGTCAACACAGTGCAGGTGGCTTAAGCAGTGTCTGCTAAATGGCAAGTTTTCCTTCACGACTCTAAAGTTCAACAAAGTGATTTGAGAGACCACCGTGAGAAGAGCTTAGTCTGTTGTGTGGTCTGACATACAAACACAGAAACACACACACACAGTTTGCCCCATAGCCACACACAAACACACAGCCTGCAGGTCTGAAGACCGATAGCGAGAGTGACTTTGTACCTCATCCAACTCAAACATGTCAATTATTTATAAGCAGGAAGTAGCTGGGTTTTTCCTCGGTAAATAGTAAATAAACAATCACTGCTTCTCTCAGTGGTTGGTAGAGTGGAGAGGTTGGCTGGGGGCATGTAGGAGTACTGTAGATGGTGCCAACTGTAATGTGCCAGAGGGCCGTGGAGGCACAGCGGTCGGTATACATAGATGGAATGGTAAATCTGCAATCCAAGTGGATGAAATTCAAAGTGATCTCTGTCTGTCAATTTTAGTTGCAAGTTTGCTTGGTTTATTATCTTACACAAGCATATTTAATATCTCATCAGCTGAATAAGTAAACACCCAGTTGCGGTCCAAAAACGTATGGCATACTGTATTTTTCGCTCAGTTTTGATCACATCGAATTGGGACCAGCGCCTTTTTTGACTGAGATCGATTCTTACAAAGTCTCTAGGATCATCTTTACTTTCATATCAGTGATCTCTGCCTAAAACTCCATCTGAGGTTTTGTTCTTTGAACTTGCGTGCAATAGGACAAACCTTCCTAAGCGTACCATGGCTTCATAGCTTGTTTAAAGCCCTTTGTGCTGTGTGTTTTTGGTAGGGGCAGTTAAAGCAGAGAATCCTTTGATGTCCTCTTAAATCCTGCTTTACACTTTCACACACTTCCGTCTCACCCCGCTAATTCCTCACCCTTTTAATGCCACTTTTCAAGTATGGGAAGAATAAATTGTATCTCAGAGCGATGATTCCCACTTCCCTGCTGTGATCGCAGACCGTGCACTTATTATTACATTCCATGCTCTACATCTGTGTGAATGTCCATCTGCAATCTGTGAATCTGCAGTCTGTTCATCTGCACAATGTATCTTAGAAAGCAAAGCAATGTTAGATTAGAGATAAAGTAAAAAACTGTGAATCTTCAAAGTTTCTTATCTAAAGCCCAGAATACACTGCACGATTTTTGCCCTCCTATAAGATCATTACCTTATTACACTGTGCAACATGTATCGTTTAAAATCGGGTACGAGAGGCAATGTAGACTGTACGATGGTGACACGGAAGCTTCGGCGACAGCGTCACATGTTGCGCAACGTCACCAGCATGCGCTCGTGGTAAACAAATACCGGCGCGCAGGTTGTAGCAGCAAACACACTGTGCGGTGATCATGCCGAATTTCTGACACTGTCAGAAAACTATCGTAGGCTATCTTTGGACACAAGACCGAGAAACCGGCCGTCTTTGAACCTCTCTCATTGTACGACATAGGACCACCGATGAAGAGCCACGATCACAGAAATCGCGACGATTGTTTCACGATGGCAATCTTTCGTCTGGGACAGCCAATAATTGTGCAGTGTATCCCGGGCTTAAGAGGTTTTAGGACCTACTTGATTTGTTGTTGTTTTATGAAGTATAACAGAATTAAATCTGGAATGTGCTTGATTTAGAACTATATTAAAATATGGGAAAAGTGTGACCCTGTCTGTGAAATCCCATGCGTTATAATCTATTTATGAGATTAGGAGCATCAAAGTTTGATTTCACTCATTGATTTCTTATTGATTTTAATCTTTGACATTATCTTGCTGAGTCAATATTAAATAAATCAAGGTTATATTTTCACATACTTTTATTAACATTAAGCAGCATGATTTTATGTAGAAAACAGTAAATCACAAAAATGATGAGAGCTGTTCATGGTTTGTGGTGTTGTTTCTGAATATGCAGTGTTTGAAAGACTAAAACGCTTATGTTTACTGTTGAAAATATATTAAACGGTCAATAAGAAATAAATGTTTAATGACCCCATTATCTTGCTGGTAGTTCGGCAAATATTTGTGCAGATATACTGCATATTATAAACTGTTATAATCTCACTTTCCTTTGCTATTTCAGTGCTTCACTGAAATTTACCAACATAGATTTCTCTATATATTCAGCCGAAATGGGTAACACTTAACAATAAGGTTGTATTTGTTAACATTAGGAAATGCATAGCTATCATGAACTAACAATGAATAACACTACAGCATTTATTCATCTTAGTGGCTACATATATTTTTCAGCATTTACTAATACATTATTAACATTAAAGGTATTAACTGTTACCATTAGTTAATTCATCATGAAATAACATGAATAACTGTATTGGCAAGAACAAAGATTAATAAATGCAAAAATGGTATAGCTTATTGTTACTTCTTGTTAGCTAATGCATTCACTTATGTTAACAAATACAAGGTTTTATTGATAAAAACTTTTAGCAACTCATAATGTAATAACTGCACACAGGGTTTCCCGCAGAAAATGTGTTAGTTAAGGTGGTAGGGTTGAACGGGTGGGCGTGGCCAGGGGTGTGGCAATCAAAGGGGTGGGGCGTACACGTTATGATGAAAATTAAAATATTTTTAATAAAAACACTCAACTTAATTTTGAAGAAACTATGACAGAAAACGAACACATACTAGATAATTAATAAATTAAATGTTTTTAACAGATACCTCTAACGGGAAAAGCTGCGTGATGAAGTGAAACTATAGGGTTAATAAACACAAACTGAAGCAGATGTTTTAGAACGTCTGGCGAACGATGATAGATAGCGCGAAGATTGTAAAAACTGATTATTTCCCACTATTAATAACATTATCTTAAAGGATTGTAACTACTGTTGCATGTAAATAATGCACATAAATAACGTGAGCAAGAGAGCTCAACAATTATATTGAATCAACAGGCACGTGCAACCTAGCTAGCAGGTTGCTCAAACAACAAAATCACCAGCTAATTTACTTTAAATTTGCAAGAACTATAGACGAATACAATAACAGGCTTAAATAAACCCAAAACATAAGTCCACTTGCAGTTCTCACAGACACATGTTTTATCAACTGGCTAGTTATCATCCAGACAGCAGGGTGTCCGCGGGGTTTTAAAAAGTATTAAAAAGTGATAAATCAAAATTGTCAAATTTAAGGCCATTAAAAGTGTTAAATTCGGCTTAGAGGTATTATTTTTTCCAAATTAGGTATTATTTTTTTCAGACTATCAGGTGTCCTATTCTGATTGAAATTCTATCTGCGTTCGCGTTAGTTCGTTTAAATATGGGCTTTAGCATATCTGGGCACATAATCAAAGATCTTTCTCTGGGATGTTATCAAAGCCTGGAGTGGAGCCAAATCACGTTCCTCTCTCCACTGTGAGCGTACTGAAATTACTACGCACCGGATCCACTTCAGGTTTTCTGACTGTATCCCGTTAAGCTGAGGTAAAACTTTCAGCTAGCATGGTCAAACTTATAAAGCAGGAAGGTTCCGGTTTTGAATATCGATAAAGGTGTAAAAGACCAATGGAGATTGACTTGGCTTAGCGAAATGATGAAGATTGGCAAGCCTTTCAGTTCGGGGGCAAAGAAACCCAAACAGCCAGGTAACTTGCGTGTCTCCGCACAGTATGACTACATTAGGGGTCGTGTATTTTGGGGGTAAATGATTTCTCACGTACGTGATCATCCGCGTCACGTTTTTTAATGCTATGCTGATCTAGCCGCTATGGGTATGTTGAACTCGTGGGTAAACTTCATGTGGCGCCACAAGAACCAAGAGGCAGGTGACATCCAAATCCCGTCAGAGAGATTGACGAGGAATCATAAGAGGAGACTGCTTCCGAAATGCTCTCGCGGGACTTTGATGTCATCGACCTGTCGGTTCTTGCAGTTGCATTTGCGTGTGGTCACACAAACGTAACATTTGTCCATATATTTAAGCACCGCAGTTTAAAAACAGGTGATTTTAAGCCATTCAAACACATACAACTTTGCTAATTGCATCCGCTGTTTCTGTGTCAAAGGAGCACGCAAGCCGCGTATTCGTTTCTCATTGAGCTTGTGTTGTGAGTATTTTTGCCGCTTTATTGGCCTTAAATAACACATATGCCTCAAAAATCCCGTCTTTGCAAATATCCTCATATAAACACGACCATTTAGGTCTTAGGAGAAAGGAAACAGCAGAAACATTGCGCATAAAATAGCACATCAGCGCTGCCTCTATTGTAACATAATATTTAGTTGATAAAGGTACAATCATTCAATTTCGTTCACTATGGTTACAGGCATCCTGTGTGAATTGTACACTAGTTTAACTCGAGTTGCTCGTTCAGGGTTTATATTCATACATAACGTTTGTATAGCTGTGACTGTAAGCTGTTGTGTGAAAAGAACAGACCCTGGATTAGTCGTTTATGGGTACTGAATAATATGATATGAAAAGTTGTATTTGTTCACATTAGTAAATGCATTATGTAACATGAACAAACAATGAAAAATATAGAGTATATAAGCATTAATGAATTCTTGTTTATGTCATTACAGTAATTGATGGTAGTTCATGGTGCATTCACTAATGTTAACAGTTTCAACTTTGATTAAAAAAAATTAGTAAATGCTAAAATAAATACATTTACAATTAATAAATAATGAATAAAAGATTCATTAAAGGTGGTGATATTCATGTTTTCTTTTTATATAGTGAGTTATTTAGCCGTTTCGCCTTCACATCTGAAATGCCCTGCAAACTACAGCTACCTATATATGCAACAGGAGACTTCAATATGGAATTTATGGCAAAAAATCTCCCCTTAAAATGTTATTGGTCTCGCCTACATAAAGTGTTAAAGGAATATGACTTGGCCTGAAAAACATTTCAGTCAGAATAATTTTTTTCACTTCAACCATGTCTATTCTTTTTGTATGTTATATATGTCAAAATCTGTGTAAATAATAGAAAGGTCACTGATTAACACTTGCAATTCAGTGTCGTGATGGTTTTAAAAAAATATTCTAAAGGTATTAAAAAAGGTATTAAAAAGTTGTAAATTTAACTTAAGGATTGCTGTATATACCCTGAGACAGTGACCTGACCGACCACGTCTTCCCCCATATAGGCTGTGTGGTGCGCGTGCCCGCTTGCGTTGTAAAGCGCGTCCGTGCTATTCTGCGAGATGCACTTGATGGCCTTTTGTGCAGCTAATTTTTTTTTTTTTTTTTTGGACGACCTAGTTAAGGCGGTAGGGTTTCCCAGCTTAGGCGGGCCACCTGAACTGCAAAGTGCTGCGGGAAACCCTGACTGCACATAATGTAATAAGTATTATTGTAATAAAATGCTCTTAGTGTAATATTTTTTTTAAAAGTAATAAAATCCTAAGCTCATAATTTAATATAAATTATTACATTATGAAGGAATTTTTTACATTATAAAAAAATTGTCATTTTGTCATAATTGTAATTGCTTTTTAAACAGCTTATTATTATTGGTGCTTGCATTTAAGCAACATATCAACACCCTAACAACAGCCTAGCAACCACCCAGGAGCCCTAGCAACCACATAGCAACACCCTAGCAACCACATAGCAACAGCTTAGCCACCACCCCGGGTACCCTAGCAACTGCAGAGCAACCACCTTATAACCAAACAGAATACCCCAGCAATCATTTAGCAGGACCTATATCTCTGAATCAGAACATCGTAGAGATATGTGTGTGTGCACTCTTTTGACTCATGTTAGCTATAGACACATAAAAGATCCCAAGTTTTGCAAGCACTACTTTACATCTTCTTCTAGTTATTTTTATTATTATTAAGGTGTATATATATATAAATATATATATATATATATATATATATATATATATATATATATATATATATATATATATATATATATATATATATATATATATATATATACTGTATATTATAACTAAATATTTTATTTTCCACTTGCACACCACAGTAAGAAATGTAAAAACAGGTATTAAAATGAATGACAAGTAAATTAACCTGTGAAATTTAAGGGTAAGACTGTGAGGATTTGGGAAAATAAAATATGATTATTAAGTTTTTTAAAATTTTGACCAACTGGCAAAACAAAACACAAAGTTATGTATGGCTTTAAATGTATTGGCTCGAATAGCATGAATCCAAAAGCATGGTCGCAATGTAACTTTTTTTTATTTATATTAAAAAATATATTATATTGTAAACATTATAAGTTGCCACAGTGTGTTCATAATGTAATATATTTTTCATACTACCATGACATTATGAGCTCAACATTTTATTTTCATTACCTTTATTAATTCAATTCAATTCAATTCAATTTTATTTATATAGCGCTTTTCACAAGTGTTAATTGTTGCAAAGCAGCTTTACATGAGAAGATGTAGAGGAGAACACAGAAAATCAATAGATAATATAAGAAGTAGAGAAAGCGGTTAAACCGTACAAGCGAGCATATTAATAAAGTAACGTATACTGTAAAGTGCTAAGTTAAGCCAAAGTTGGCTGACTCTCCCTGGGATTAAAAACCCTCTAGGAAAAAAAACCCAATGGGAAAAAGTCCTAGAAGGACAAAAACCCTTGGGAGGAATTAATATATATTTATATATATATATATATATATATATATATATATATATATATATATATATATATATATATAGAAACGGTAGGGGTAGGAGGCGGGTAAGCGAATTAAACTGGTTTAGCCGGTGGTCGTTGGTCGGGCATCGGCTGGTCATCACATTGAAGGACAGCCAGTGGATCAGTGATGCAATGATCTTCACAGCAACCGGAACTGGGTCTGTTTGTCTCATGGTCCTCGTGGTTGAGGACGAGACAGGGAGAGAAAAACAGAATTCTATTAGCGTAGGGGCCGTTCGCATGCAATGCAAGTGTCAAACATTATAGTGGTTCAAGTCGGCTCGGTTCCAGACAGGCTAACTATTGCGGCATAAGTATATTACCCATATGAGGTATGTGAGTGCTTTGTTCTGGACAAACTAACTACTGCGGGAAATGTACATTTACTGGACATTTTATGTGAATGCTTTGTTAAAGAAGAATGTCTTAAGTTTAGATTTAAATTGATCGACTGTGTCTGATACTCGAACATTGTTTGGTAAATCATTCCAGAGCTTAGGGGCTAAGTAGGAAAAGGATCTACCACCTTTAGACACTTTTGATATTCTAGGGATAATTAAGTGAACAGAATTTTGTGAGCGCAGTTTACGTGATGGATTGTATTCTGATAGTAGTTCTTTAATATACGAAGGCGCTAGGCCATTTAAGGCTTTGTAGGTGATTAGTAATATTTTAAATTGTATACGATATTTAACTGGTAGCCAGTGTAAAGATGCCAGAATTGGACTGATGTGGTCATACTTTTTAGATCGAGTAAGCACTCTTGCGGCGGCGTTTTGAACCAGCTGTAGCTTGTTTACCTGATTTGCATGGCATCCCCCGAGTAACGAGTTACAATAGTCTATTCTAGAGGTCATAAAAGCATGTATAAGCTTTTCTGCGTCTGATGCAGACAGCATATGGCGTATTTTTGAGATATTTCTAAGATGGAAGAATGCTGTGCGGCAGATGTTGGCGATATGACTATCAAAAGATAGATTGCTGTCGAACATTACGCCTAAATTCTTAACCGTGGAAGATGGCACCACCGTGCAGCCATCTATGGGCAACTTGTAATCTGACATATTATGTTTGTAGCGATTCGGTTCAATAATAAGTATCTCTGTTTTATTGGAGTTTAGCATAAGAAAGTTTTGTGCCATCCAGTCCCTAATATCACTAATGCAGTCTGTTAGCTTAGAAAACTGGTGGGTTTCGCTAGGATGCGACGAGATGTAAAGCTGGGTATCATCCGCATAGCAGTGAAAACTTATGTTATGTTTCCTGATAATGTCTCCTAGAGGTAACATATATAACGAGAATAGGATAGGGCCTAGAACTGATCCCTGAGGTATGCCGTATTTAACGGGGGAGTGATATGACTCTTCCTCATTTACATAAACAAAGTGATATCGATTGGTTAGATACGATCTGAACCAGGCTAACGCCTGACCACTGATGCCAACATAGTTTTCTAGTCTATTGAGTAAGATTGTGTGATCTATTGTGTCAAAGGCTGCACTAAGGTCTAGTAATATAAGGATTGAGATTTCACCACGATCGGATGTTAATAGGAGGTCATTTGTAACTCTAAGCAGCGCTGTCTCTGTGCTATGGTGGGGCCTGAATCCTGATTGGAACTTTTCATATGTATTATTATTTTCTACGAATGTGCGTAGCTGGCTTGCCACTAATTTTTCTAATATTTTAGAAAGAAAAGGTAGATTTGAGATTGGTCTAAAGTTATTAAGATCTCCCTGGTCAAGGTTTTGCTTTTTAATGAGCGGTCTAATAACTGCTAGTTTGAAAGCTGTTGGAACGTATCCTAATTCTAGAGATGAGTTAAAGATATTAAGTACAGTGTCTGCCACTACATGAAATACCTCTTTTAGTAATTTTGTGGGAACGGGGTCTAGTATACAGGACGATGATTTGGATGACGTTACTAGTTTAGAGAGCTCTTCTATTGTAGTAGGATTAAATGACTCAAGATGTTCGTTTGGTAATCTAGTGGAAAATGTACTATTGGGTAGAGTGATGGCTGCTTGCATAGTTTCTATGTTTTCCCTAATAAACATAATTTTGTTAGTAAAGAAGTTCATGAAGTCGTCACTATTGTGTTGGAGTTTACTATTGGTTTCTGTTTGTTCTTTGTTTCTAGTCAGTTTCGCAACTGTGCTAAATAGAAAACGAGGGTTGTTATGATTTTCTTTAATAAGCGTACTGAGATAGGTAGATCTGGCAGTTTTAATAGCCTGTCTGTAGTGTTGAACACTCTCTTTCCATGCTGAACGCCATACCTCTAACTTTGTGCTTCGGTAGTTTCTTTCCATTTTTCTAGCTACTTTTTTAAGGGCTGCAGTATGATGGTCATACCATGGAGCTGGCGGTTTTTCTTTGATTCTCTTTTTTCGAATGGGAGCAACGGCATCCAACGTGCTAGAGCAGACGTTGTTCAGGTTTTCTATTATAATATCTAGATCTTCACGATTATCTGCTACATGTTTCATTTGGGACAGGTCTGGAAGAGTGCTAATAAAGCTATCTTTAGTGGTGGAAATTATTGTTCTGGCTAATCTGTAGCATGTTGTAGACTGAGCGGTCCTATCTAGAAGTATTGTGCATGACACAAGGTAATGGTCTGAAACGGCATCGCTCTGGGGTGATATTTCGATGTCATTAATATTGAGTCCGAGTGACAGAATTAAGTCTAGTGTGTGATTACGAGTATGCGTGGGCCCTGACACGTTTTGTTTAATGCCGAGAGAATTTAGAACATCCATAAACGCACGTCCTAATGCATCTTTTGGATTATCCACATGGATATTAAAATCACCAACGATAAGAGCTTTATCTACAGTGACTGTAAGCTCAGATAGGAAGTCTGCTATTTCTTTAAGAAAATCTGTGTGGTGGCCTGGAGGCCTATATATGGTAGCTAAAATGAACGAAAGTCGTTTGTTGTTGCGATCAGTTATTTCCATATTTAACAGTATTATTTCAAACGAATTAAATTTTAGGTTGGATTTATGGTTTACTTTGAATATTTTATTGTATATTGTAGCTACACCACCCCCTCTCCCTATTAGACGAGGAACATGTTTATAATAATAGTCTTGTGGGGTGGATTCGTTTAAACTGGTGTAATCGTCTGCTTTAAGCCAGGTTTCTGTTAAACAGAGTGCATCTAAGTTTTGGTCAGTAATTATTTCATTGATAATTGGTTCTTTGTTGGTAAGTGATCTAATGTTAAGAAGGCCGAATTTTAACATTTGAGTTTCATCTGTTAATGTATTATGTTCTAGTTTTATTATAATAAGATTTGTGCGAGACGAGGTAAACGGTGCTCTGTATTTATTTGTTCGAGAAACAGACACAGTCGAGATGTGTTGGTACTCTGTTAAAAAAGGCTCTATGTGCTGGGATATATGTGATCTTGACATGTCAAGGCAGCTAACAGACTGATGTGTAAGCCGATCTGTCTGTTTCCTGACCTGGGCCCTGGATAGTCATACAATAACAAAATTAAGACTATTGGTCAGATTTCTAGAGAGTATAGCACTTCCTTCCGGAGACGGATGGAGGCCATCTCTCTTTAGCAGGTCAGGTCTTCCCCGGAAATGCTTCCAATTGTCTATAAACCCTACGTTATGCTGAGGGCACCACTTTGACATCCAGCCATGAAGAGACACTAATCTACTGTAAGTTTCATCCCCCCGGTAGGCGGGGAGGGGACCAGAGCAAATTACATTGTCTGACATTGTTTTTGCAATTTCACACACCTCTTTAATAGTATCTTTGGTGATCTCCGACTGGCGGAGTCTGGTGTCATTCGTGCCGGCGTGAATAACAATCTTAGAAAACTTACGGTTAGCATTAGCCAGCACTTTAAGTTTGGATCTAATGTCAGACGCTCTGGCTCCCGGTATACAATCGACTATGGTGGCTGGTGCCTCAATGCCAACGTTCCTGAGTATAGAATCTCCAATAACCAGGGCACCTTTAACAGATGTCTCAGCCGGTGTATTGCTGAGTGGAGAAAATCTGTTTGATATTAAAACAGGAACGTGATTTGGATGCCGAATGCGACTAGGCCGCCTGACAGTCACCCAGTTAGTCAGCCGCCTTGACTCTGAAGTCGGAACCGAGCCATGTGTATTACGCTTAACACTAGGCGCACCCGAAACAGTGTTTGTAACATTAACATTAGCGGTCTTACTGTCCTCAACTAGCGTTCGGATGCGCGCTTCTAGTTCTGCAACCTTCTCCGTCAGACTTACTACTTCAATACACTTAGCACATGTAAACCCCTCTATGCTGACGGAAGAAGCTAAACTGTACATGTGGCAAGTAGTGCAGGTTACAATGACAAGCGGAGTCTTACCGTTTTCATGCTGGCCGATGGCGTCTCCGTTCGCCAGACAGCGGTCCGTGAAGCTGCATCGAGATGGGTGCTCGCTCGTTGCGTGCCTCGGTCGTCTCCGGGTGCCTGGAGCCAGGGTGATGTGAGGCATGCTGTACCGCCTGGTGCTAATGCCGGGACACAACTCCTCCACAGCTTCCCGCTCTGGTGAGGAAAGGTCTGAAAAACATACATCGGATGAGTCCGCCATTAGATCGAAAAAGGCAGATTTACAGTAAACAGACAGTGAGCAAGTGCTAACTTCAACCGGCACGTGTGTTTATGCTAGTGGGCTATATGCTAGCACTAGGTGTTTACTAGTGATAGATCGTTTTACTTATTAATACTGTTCAAAAATCGTCACGGTAAAGTATTCCTAAGATAAACTAGTACGTTATATTATATAGATAGGAACGAGATAGTAAGAAAATAGGATTTAGATTATGAACTCGACGGAGCTCCAATGCACGGAGCAGCGTTATTACCTTATATGGACACATTACCTTATATGGACACATTAAACAAGACTGTATGTTGTTGCATTACTCTGTGATTGTTTATTTTTGATCAGTCTGTGGTGTCTCATTGCCTATGTCAACGTGAGCCCCGTTTCTTTCGCATTGGGTCAGTCTAGTTCATCAGCCATAGATTTTAGGGTTGTTGTTCTTCAGGGTGAACCAGACCTGAACATCTGCCTCTGGTGCTATTTGTCCTCCAGATAAAACTGTCATCTTTCCCTCTGATATCTGACCTCTAGATTGACAGAGAACATAAAGTTGCCTTGTGCTAATTTTTCAGTTTCTCTTTCTCTTCATAGTATCAAGGTTTGGGGCATTTCTCTCTGAATGACAGGGCCATATAGCGCAGGCATAGAGTTTATATCCAGAAGCGGAACAATATAAATGTAAAGGTCAAGCATATTTCCAATTGTGAGCTGAAAGCTTTTTTTATGCTTTCGCATGATTCACTCTTCTCATTCACTGCTGGAGGTCAGTAAATAAAGAATCACTTGGGCTGGACTTATAAAACTTTGCAACTTTTTAATAGTTTAAATTGCATTAAAAATTAATTATTGTGATCCTTGATGCTGATTGGTCAAAAGTTGCTAGAGTTTATTCATTATACAGCACAAATTACCTCTTCTTCGAGCTTATCATTTGTATTACTACAGCACCCATGGCCGATTCATTATTTTACTGTGTACATATTATGAACAATATGTTTTAATAAAGCAATGTTATTTAAAATTTGTTAATATTCTAATAAACAATTAAAATATTTATTATAAACATATTATTATAAAAAAATTATAATTTTTTATAGTATTTATCAGTCCCTCCAGAAAAACGCGATCGCATGATTCAATGCATAAACAGCCAAAGTCCGCATATTTATGAGGGGGCCGCATTTTTCATTTTCGCTGCATAAAATGCAGAAAAATTTAGCATTTACGTCACACAAGTGCAGCCATGTCCTCTGTTGCTATGGGAATGTTATGAAGTGAAGTAATTACGCGACATAAACATCATTGAAAAGCTCCAAACCCCAACCACAATTTTTGCAATTTTCTGCAATTTCATCACATAAAATTGAATAAATATCCCGCATATTCCTTTTTTTTTTTAAGAAAACATGCCGCAAGATCAAGGGTTTGCCCGCAACAATCACAAAAAAACCTAATTTTTCTGAAAGGACTGATTTATGTTTTTATTATAAGCAATACAAACC
Source organism: Misgurnus anguillicaudatus (assembly GCF_027580225.2). Lineage (NCBI taxonomy): Eukaryota > Metazoa > Chordata > Actinopteri > Cypriniformes > Cobitidae > Misgurnus > Misgurnus anguillicaudatus. Next base: position 33,597,604 of record NC_073342.2, read on the forward strand.
AGAATATCAATGTAACACTCATTAATTCAACAAAATTAAATGAGTAAAGATATGTGGTAACTTTTTTAAAGCGATATGGGTTTCCAGGCTATGCCATATTAATACTTTTGAGCTTTACATTTTACATCTTATATGATCGTATCACATTAAATCACATTTTACGTAAAATAATATAAAAGGTAACTATGTAATTTCTGTGAGAGTTTGATACTTACAAAAGATCTCAATCTCTCAAGATAACCTTTTTACAGTGATTTTTCTCTTGATCTTGACATAAAAAACATCAAAAAAAAATACATAGTTCACATTTTAGTACATTATTTAGCATATTTTACTTAGTTCTATAACTTTTATCATGTATTTTTGTCTCTACACAATTTAATACCTCAATATAAGTCAACTGTGACCTATTGCATTATAGTGAATGTGCTTTCTTCCTCTAAAAAAAGATTGTTTATGGAAAAGTCTTAAGTGCTGAGTGCTCTATACAGTGTTGATACAGCGCTGATGGATGTGTGTCAGCGATTGTACTCTGTTCATTCCAGTGACCTGCACATCACCTGCTGAACATCAGCACTGTAAACAACAGAAGATCTACCGGTTCTCAGGGAAGGCAGGCCCTGTACGAGATCTGTCGTGACGGCGTCTCCGAATCCGCTTTTTTCAGACAGTCTTCTGTGTACCCTTTCCCAGAAAACCCTAAAAAGGTTGCAAATTTCCATACACATCAAGCAAACTCAAACTGAGCAGTGCCACAAACAATAGAATCATCAGCAAAGATCTGTGGCTCTTTAGAGAATCCACGCTCCTATATTCCACAGCCGAATTCTTCAAGATTCCTCCACACCTGACATGGAACTTTAAGTGGGATAATGACAAGCAGGAAAGGCGCCACTGCAGAGAGCAGCTGTCTACACGCTATGGGTTGTGTGGGCTGCCTGCTCGGAGCGAACGCTGAGGTGTTGTCATCCAGCATCTCGGATGAGTGTCAAAACACCCGCTTCCAGATTTCGCTCAGTTCGCGGCGTATTATTTTTATATATCATTTTTATCCTAGTCTTTGCTCCATCCGAGGCTTTGGAGAATTCGTCCACAGCGTGACAGATGTTCGATTTCTCCGCCTAGAAATGGACTTGTCCTCCTTGAGTTTCTCATCAGCCACCCATGGAGTTTTCTACGTGTTATGTTTTGATATTGAAATTACTATGACTAATTGTCTCTTTGCAATCCTGTTAAAGTACTGAATTGCCTGCAAAAATTAGTTGATGAAATTGTTTTCGTCCCTTAACTTTGCAGATTTTTTACCTGCTTTGTGTTATAAGGCCAATTGCTGCATTATCTGGATTAGGAAATGAAGAGTTTTGTTGCAAAACGAGATAAATCCGTTTTTAACATTTTTGTCAAAACATGTTTATTATTATGTTATCATGTTATTATTTTGTTTAATGGTGCTACTTAGCTGTATTTTTTTAAGTTATGAAGGTTTAAATCAAAACAAACCAACTGCAGTTGAATTGATATTAATTGGAATGCACAACCAAAAAACAAGATTTTTCAAATACAAAAAACGGAGTTTGCTCGTTTTGCAACGAAACTCTTCAAATTAATGTTTATTTGTCAGCAAAAGTCCACAAAGTCATTCAAAGGACTTTTGACAGTTACCAGCAGTGTTGGGGAAAGTTACTTTTAAAAGTAATGCATTACAATATTAATTTACTCTCCAAAAAAGTAACTAATTGCATTACTTAGTTACTTTTCATGGAAAGCAATACTTGCGTTACTTTTGTGTTACTTTTTCATACTTGGCTGAGGCTTGATCTCTTTCAGGCCTTGCAGGTGTTTTATATGAAGTTCTGCATTCATAAATTGCTTATTTCCATCACAAAAATGTCGAGCTCTGGCCTGCCATCTCAGTTTTTGACACAAACTGGCACACATGCATAATGTGTAATTCTTCCTCACTACGTTTAGTTTAATTCAGTACATTATTTTTTTTAATCAAATTAATTAAACGGAAAAGTAACTGACTTTAATTTTTTTAAAAAGTAACTCAAATATTAATGTGTACATTTAAAAAGTAATGCGTTACTTTACTCGTTACTTCAGAAAAGTAATACTTACGTCACTTTTACGTTACTTTTGTGTTACTTTTTCTTACTTGGCCGAGGCTTGATCTCTTTCAGGCCTTGCAGGTGTTTTTAACCCGTTAATTGGCGCTGTCCCGTGAGCGGGACACCTACATTTATTTCAATATTTTCTGTGTAAATGTTAATCTATCACGACAAACTATATATTGTTGGAAAGGTCTAAGAATGTAGTTTTCATATTTCAAATCCTTTTAGCAGTAATAATAATGCAGTAACTGTAATTTATTCATTTGTGACACAAGTATGCAGCAAACCTCACAGCAAACCAGCACAAACCTCAGTTTTTTGACAATTTTATGTATTAAAAATAATACTATATTGCATTTTTATTTATTACAAATAAATGTAAACTGCTTTAAAAAAATGAATATTTTCACATCCAGTCACTTCCCTAAAAAACGTTGAAGTGTCTTCTTTAAAACAAAAAATTACCAAAATTAAAACCAAAATTAGGCTTCTGGACCAAAAAAAAGGCCAGAGTTATACTAATTTAAAGTTGTATATCCCCTTTTCACCAATCCCCCACTCAAAAAGGGCTGCGCCAGTTAAAGTATTAAGAAGTTGTGCATTCAGAATTTACATTTTCCATCACAAAAATGTCGAGCTCTGGCCTGCCATCTCAGTTTCTGACTCAAACTGGCGTACATACATAATGTGTAATTCTACATCACTACGTTTAGTTTAATTCAGTACATTATTTTTTTATCAAATTAATTAACTGAAAAGTAACTCAGATTACTTTTTTTAAAAGTAAGTCAAATATTAATAAGTAGTACATTTAAAAAGTAATGCGTTACTTTACTCGTTACTTCAGAAAAGTAATATTACGTAATGCACGTTACTTGTAATGCGTTACCCCCAACACTGGTTACCAGTGTGCTGGATGATACTTTTTGCGAGTTGAAAATTGGTTACTGTACTCTTTAAATGAGATAACACAAAATATATTAGAAATGTACTACATGATTTAATGAATGTAGTACATTTCTAATATATTTTGTTTTATCTCATTTAAAGAGAACAGTAACCAATTTTACATGATTCAATTCTGAATTCAGCAAGCTGGTTAGTGAATAAACCACAGGTCTTTAATACGTGCTGTAATTCAACACAAAAGTGGCGCAACTGTTTCGTAAATTCTCCATTTTTTTTCCCCCCCCCCCCCCCACCCCCCCCCCCCCCCCCCCCCCCCCCCCCCCCCCCCCCCTCCCCGCCACCACCCCCCCCCCCCCCCCCCCCCCCCCACCCCCCCCCCCACCCCCCAACCACCCCCCACCCCACCCACCCCCCCCCCCCCACCACCCCCCCCCCCCCCCCCCCCCCCCCCCCCCCCCCCCCCCCCCCCACCCCCCCCCCCCCCCCCCCCCCCCCCCCCCCCCCCCCCCCCCCCCCCCCCCCCCCCCCCCCCCCCCCCCCCCCCCCCCCCCCCCCCCCCCCCCCCCCCCCCCCCCCCCCCCACCCCCCCCCCCCCCCCCCCCCCCCCCCCCCCACCCCCCCCCCCCCCCCCCCCCCCCCCCCCCCACCCCCCCCCCCCCCCCCCCCCCCCCCCCCCCCCCCCCCCCCCCCCCCCCCCCCCCCCCCCCCCCCCCCCCCCCCCCCCCCCCCCCCCCCCCCCCCCCCCCCCCCCCCCCCCCCCCCCCCCCCCCCCCACCCCCCACTATCCCTTTAAGAGTGTTTTTGCTTATTGCCTGTGGAGCCTTAACAAAGATTATGTGCTGACACTTAACCACTCATGCATTAAGCGCATTTCTGAAGCTCACTTAGACATTGCTAATGCAATGCTTTACTAAGTCGATGGGTTCGATCCCAGGGAACACACATCGTGATGTATATCTCAAATGCAATGGAAGTCACTTTGGATAAAAGCATCTGCCAAATGCACCAGTGTAAATGTTGAGCAGCACACCCTGCCTTATTAACGTGCATGACTGCCCTCTAGTGGAGACACTGGTGTAATGCTAGGTGAAATATGGGTTGAAAGCAGAGACTGAGAATTGAATAAATACAATTTTTCACTATTTCTTTAACGCATTTGGGGTTTGCAACTCTAAAAACAAACAAACACCAATCCAAAGAGGGCCAAAAGAGACTGAACGACGGTTGAAGTGGGCACAGAGCCACTGGGCGCTTTTTGAGTTAGATTTCTTTTAAATGTAACATTGTATTAATCTGTCCCATGATTCCGTGTGCTTTCTGAAGGCCGTCAGCGAGTGGGGACCCAGAGGGGTCCGATCTGTTTGGCATCTCATTGACATTCTCCTAGACCGGGCTGATGGTCTCTATGAGGCCATGACTCCTTAACGGCTATTTGTTGGGATGGTCTTCTCTGGCTGGGCTGCACAAAGAGTCTCAGTGTCACAGATACGTTCTGAATGCAGCTCCCTAGCGGCCCAACTCGGCCCAGACAACCACGCTTACATACTAGTCAATGGACAGCAGGGAGAGGGAAAAGATAGAAACAGAGAAAGTGTTTCAGTAATTTGCACTAACTTCTCTTAAAGAAATGTATGCATGTAAAAAAAAACATGACACACAGAAATAAAGAGAGAGAAAGAGTGAAGAGAAAGAGCTTCATATGCTTTGCAAAATTTAAAGGTAGATATAAAAACACAATACAAAATAAAAAAACACCAAAAACCTTTTTAGTTTTGGAATCCATATAATATTAATATATATATATGTATTAAAACCAAAACAAATGGGTCCACCCAAACAACATACTGTATGTTCCTATACACAATAAAAGTCTTTTCCACAGTGCTTCTGTAGCGCTGGTGTCCTTTAAGCATGGGTCGATTCTTCCATGACTTTTGGCTAATGTTGTTCCTCACCCAGTCACATCTGATATAACAGCACACAGATCTTTAGATAAAGTCACATGGCAGTTGTCTTGATTGCTTCCTGACACTTAATAGTGGGTTAGGGGAAGAGGATTCAGTCAATTGACATCAGATTCACTTATGAAGTCCAGTGTCAGTCGACCGTGTGTTCACATTAACTCGGCCGATAAACACATTTTTCATGTTTTGCAGTGGCTCACACACACACTCGCACCAAAGCTAACAAACGTGAGGAAGATTGAACCGGGACATACACAGTCCCACGGAAGGTGAAAACGAAACGGGTCACATCCACCGGATGGTTCACAGGGCTACACGGAGAGACGATCCGCGACTACTTCTGTTTTCGCTAAACAGTCAACGTAGCCGTTTGTAGGATTATGATTATGTTGCGTATCATCGGCCAACACCTCTGTTATTCCCAAGCAATCCGTTTTATTGGATAGAAGACGCTAATGTGCTAACGTGCTAAATGGCATCGTGCCGCTAATGGCCGTCAGCCATTAGCTAACACTCTTGTTCTCACTCACTCTGGCCGATTGATCACATCTGCAGTCCTAGAGCTCAGCCATTCATGGGGTTTAAAAGACACTGGATGGCAGTGAGTGAGGACAGGTGGGGCAGGATTACAAAAGGAGAGTCTTGTCTGAGTCTGTCTTGGGGATAAGTTACCGAAGGGTCCGAATAGGACTATTCACTGTCCGTTAGGGTTCCGCTCATTTACGCTTTTCACCAGAAGGTGGCTATAGTCTTGAAGCTCACCGAGTCCCCGTTGGGTATGGTGGGTCGGTCGCACTAACGCAGCGTTAGTGCGTGGCTGAATCGGATAGGGGTGGTGGCCGGAGGGCGTTGCGTTGTTGCTATTCAAATTTAACTCGTCGCGGGACCAACGCACGTTTTCGCCATAGTCCGTCTGCGTGGTCGGAGCAGACACCACCCTCCTACGGTCAGGTGAGTCCTGAGGAGTGGCCGGATAGTTGTACTCGCCTGCAGAGTTGCGGGTTGTTGGGGCGGATACCCGCCCACCCTGTTCCCGCTGACTGGGCGGGTGGGAAAGAATGAGATAGCGAGATGGCATGTCACCCGATCCCTCTTGGCGCCCACCTTGCAAGTATTTGGAGCTCAGGTATATGACAGCAGAGTTAGGCGTTCCTGTTTGGGCGAGGAAAGTATGGGTCTGGTCCCAATCGCAGTCTGTGAGGTGAACATTAGGAGTGGGTCGTTTTTGCTGTAGAGGAGTCTGCTCCGGTGTAGGAAGTCCTGTGTCTATGTCTCCAGACTTTGGCCAGCCGTTGGAGAACATATTCTCCACTTGTGAGCGAGGTCGATCGACGCCGCTGATTCGTGTCACGCTGATTATGGAACCGCTGCGTCCGTGTCCTAGCATGCTTTGCTCCTTGTCACTCTTGCGGCGACTCCCCAAGCCAGATCCACCTCCTCTGGATCGCTGGCGGAGCTTGAGGCTCATTATCCAACACACCATCAGACCCGACAGCGCCGCCCCGGTGGCAAACGCGGAAACTGCGGATACCACCAGCAGGTTTACAGACACCAAGCCATCTGGTTCCTCTATGAAAGTCTCTGGTAGGAGACCTAATCACACACAGAAAAGAAAAGAAGTGAGATTTTGTGAATAAAGAGGGCGTTCATAATTAGCAAATCGGCACAAAGTAACATAACCTTTGAAGGTTTTTTCTATTGGGGTAGAAGAACGTCGAAAATTTCAGACTAATTGCACTCATTACCCAATGTGGATGGTGATATCAACAGCTGTAATAACTGTCAACCAGATTTAAAGTATCTATCATACAGTAAATGATGTGTTTTGGATGATTACTTTTCAAGCTGTGAATAATTGTGACAAATGTTCAAGCTTTTAAGTTTTATTTACCAATTATAAAGTGCCCTGGGTGTCTATGCACTGCAAATTCACACCCAGACAGATTAAAGACCGATGAGAGCGATGGATACCATTCACTTTGCCCTTAAAAGACAAAAGATTTAAGTTCTTAAAAAAAGACGTAATGAATTATTGATGACGAGGAAACAGGGGAGCATTAAACCTCAGCTGCAATAGATCAATTGGGAAAATATCAGGAGGCATTTTCGTCGGTGGAGTACAAGCACCAAGGAGTGTTATCGATAAAACTGCACTGAATCTATATTTTAAACAAGATGGTGAAAGAGTTATTGCAGAAGCTTCCCCTCCAGACATCTGTTTCATCAGAGGGACCGCAGGCGTGTCTTATAAATGTTTGCTAAACTTTAAAATTTACTGGGGAGGAGTAGCAATGGAATGCATTAGCTGAAAGGCTCCACACATATAAACAAAAAAGAAAACCAAAAGGGTGTAGTTACATCACCAATGATGTTATATTTGATATGTTTTAGGGAAAATAACCACATACTGTAAGGTGCATTTGATTAGAAAACAATCTGTGTAGTGCAAGCTGAGTCATGAGCCAAGCAAAAGTGTTTTCAAAATAAAAGCACCCTAGAACATTCAGAGAAAATATAGCAATGATATATTTAATACTGACTGAGCAAGGCCATGTCAAAACCATGCATCACAAAACCAGCCATAAGGGTCAATTTTTGTGAAATTGAGATTTATACATTATCTGAATAAAGAAGCTTTCTATTGATGTTTGGTATGTAAGTGATGTGACATATTTCCCTTCCTGTGCGAGACTCCCGGTCCAATATCCAGCCGGTAGAAAACAGTGTAGTGGGAGCACGCATAAAACATGATTTAAACAGTTAATATTCACTACACCTTCCATGTATGAACCAGTGTGAGGATGAAATTAAGAAGTGGCTTGATATATAAAGATATATTCAATCATTTCGCGTTGTGAATCGGAGGTGACAGGTCTTCAATGCGCAAATATTAAAGCACAGAGACATACCAGTATCTTTACAATGGGAAAGTCAGTCGAGTGTTTGTACATGAAAGACTTTGTGTTTTTAACTTTTCAGGGGCTGGTTTAAAATGTCACAACTGTCCCTCTGGTATGAGGTTTTTTAAACGGCAAATGGACTTGTTTATGGCGACACGTCGAGCTTCACGCGGTCCGACACAGTCAGCAGTATCTTTCTCATTCAACACATTGTAAGTTATTGTTAGTTATATTAAACTACTACATGTATTGAGTATTGTTTTCGTTTTATGAAAATATTATTACATCACTTCTTACGCACTAGGTGGAGACATAAGCTTATGAAATTTTTTGCTTACTTTTTAAAGTATTTGCTTTTCATTTAAAACCTAACAAAAGTACACGCAAACACATTATGAACTAGGGCTGCACGATTTGGGTAATTTTTCCCATTACGGTTATTGATGCTAATATTGCGATGTGTGATTGCGATTATGCTAAATGGTATCATGAGTCAACTTGATGGGTTTTAAGGAAAATCCACACACAGTTTAGCTAAAATGTGTATTTGTAAAACTAGAAATGTTTTCGTATTGCCACGTGATATAGCAACTGCTCAGTGTCAGTAATCCTAAATCCAAAATACCGCCATACAACAGACGTAGAGTTTTTTTTTAGCTACCAGATCACTGTCAACCTCCTCTGCATCCATCTTCGCTCTGGTATAAGTGACGACGCACACCACACACGTGCATGCCACACGTGCACTGCCTTTTGTTCGTTTTTCTTTCTTTTTTTAAACAGCAAGGAAAATCATCAAACTGTTCTCAGAAAGTTTGTGTTAACAAGTCCACACATTTATTTATTTAATATAATTGCAACATTTTGCTGTCATATAATCGCACAGGCTGACATCGCGATTGCGATGCAATTAATTGTGCAGCACTTTTATGAACTATTATAAACATTAACTAAGCAGATTATGTCGTATATATTCTGTACTGTAATCACATTTTTTGTAATAATATATAGTAGCAAAATAAATAAATAAGCATATTTTTATCAGAATAATATTAGTTGTTTTTAAACAATTATTGTATTTATTGTTTACTGGCTGTTTCTATGAAAGGTTTTACTGGATGGATATGTAAATACAGATCGTGAGTGCATGTGCGCCACATACACATTCAGTTCTTGTGCATGGATTATGGTTAACACAAATGTTTTTTAGAAATTAACTGCGTTTGTATTAGCTATTATGGCAACCCCTAACTGCCCAAATTATGTCGGTCTTCCTGGATTTCATAGTAAACATTAAACAGCCAGTCAAAACGGCACAAAACGTGTCCTTCGCAATAGACTACCATTAGCTTTAGTGGCTCACCGGAGGTCATAAACAGGAAAGCTCAAAAATGGCGGCGCCCCCATTTACGTCAAGAAACAGGTGGATAGGACAATAAAAACTATTTAAAAATCTGAGGGTGTAAAAAAATCTAAATATTGAGAAAATCGCCTTTAAAGTTGTCCAAGTGGAGTCCTTAGCAAAACATTACTATGATAAATACATTTTTTGATGTACTAAACCATTTAGACGTGTCTGCAGCAGGCACTTATTTTGACAAGACACGTGATGCACATAGGTTCACTCGACTCGCCGAACACATATTTTGACATTACGAATCACACACATGATGGGTTACATACATGTTGTGATGAACTTCGCATCATGCGCCCTCGAAAAAAGAAGTCACCGGCCGCCACTGATACAAATTCTACTTAAGACTTTCTTTGTGATCCAGAATCATATATTTTATGCATTTGAGTATACATCTGCTTTAAGTACATTTTGTAAGCATTGTCAAATGGTATAAAGACAACAAAAGTCACGAAAATGCATTTTTGATTTACTGGATTGATTTCCACAGCAACCCACAGCAGCAAGAACAACACGAAAAAATTCAACAAGGATGAAATGCTCTTGAAACAAATTAATTTAATTGTCTGACAAATGCATCACAATAGAGACTAATGGTAACAATTTCAATCCGGTGAAAATAAACAGCCTTAATGTGCACTCATCGCCGTGTGTTTAAGCGCACAAATAAAATTAGAAAAAGGGATGACACCATCAATAAATGCTGCTATGATAATGAGTTCATAATAAGTGTGGGTGCTTGTGTGTACAGAGCCTGTTAAATTTAAAGCTACAATATATCTGTCAGCCGAGTACTGCTATCATTTCATAGAGATGTGCAATGACAGAACGTATAGATGGTATAGATGTTTACGGTATCCATTTTGAAAGGACAGACTAGATTACCCGAAAGGACAACTCGGATCCATCAATGTGTTCATGTGGATGTATTTATTATCTTTCTGTCCTTTTTACTCTGGTTTATGCTTTCAATGCTCATCTCCACGCTTTCTTCTTGTGTTTATTTCTGTTGCTACCCTGCTACCACCCAATGCCATTCGCAATAAAACTCAAAAACAGTAGCTTTCCTGTTTTATTGGTGGTGGGGAACCATTATATTTATCCAGTCGCAGACAAATATCTGGTGTGTGTACCGTTTGCTGTATAAACAGTGGTAAGCTATTTGTTTCCCAAGTCTTTTTGATTTATATTTCATCTGCTGCTGGTGGGGTGCAGTTGCATGCCTGTTTGAAGTTGGATAAACATTGTTGGCACAGGGCGGTTAACTTTACAAACCAGTGACTAAAACATCTCTTGTTTACCGTCTCACAGCCCACTGGGCATTCATGCGGAGCACAGGGGAGCAGAGGTCCCGGGGTCTGGAAGGATGTGGTAAATTGGGTGGGATGCTGGGATGATGTAGTTGTATAGACTGTGGTTATGTTCATGTGTTTACATGCAAGAGGCAGAAGATAATGCAATGTGTGATTGCTTGAAGACTAAACTGCTCTACACTTGGTGACCTTTCTGACGAATCTCTGGAGGGAGGGTGGCTCAAATGTGCCCTCTGCTATTGCTTCTGCTTAGGTTGTAGGTCACAAAGAACCAGCTGAGGGCCGAAAAAACTTTTAGAACTAATATTCAGTTGGGATTAGTTTTCCAAATTGTCTGAGTTACAATTAAACTCATAGGAAGCAAGTAAATTCATGTACTGATTTGAACGGGATTAAATTATATGTATTTTTTGCTTTGATGGGAGTGTTGTCATGCACTCTGCATGTGCGCAAATATGTGAGCATAAAAAAATTATATACACCCTGAAATATAAAGGATCTACAAAAGGTTCTTCAGAGTGAGGGCAGAGAACAACCACTTTTGGTTCCCCAAAGAACCGTTTTTCTAAACCTTAGACTGAATCGTTTTTTGGGAACCAAAAACTGTATCCATTGCTGTTAACATTTCTTTAATTAACAAAGGTACCACCTAAGTGACAACTTTTTTCTTTGAGTATAAAATACATTTTTTAAAGGATTACTCAATTTTCTTAAAAAAGAAAAAGAACTTTGGAGGAAAACAATCCAGGATTTTTTCATTTTAATGGACTTTAATGGACCCCAACACTTAACAGTTTTAATGCAGTTTAAAATTGCAGTTTCAGTGCAGCTTCAAAGGACTCTAAACGATCCCAAACAAGACATAACGGTCTTCTCTAGTGAAAAATAAAAAATATGTACCTTTAAACCACAACTTCTCGTCTTCTTCCGGTCGTGTGACGAGCCAGCGCGACCTCACGTAATTGCGTAATGACATCGAAAGGTCACATGTAAAATATATGAAAAACGCACATTTGCGGACCATTTTAAGCAATAAAGTGACACAAAGACTTTAATTAGTATCATCTGACGTACAACAACGTCGGAACAGTCCTCTTTCTTACTTGTAAACACTGGGGTGTAGTTTTGCTTACGTCATCTGTGACTTCTTGACATGATGACGTATTACGTGAGGTTGCGCGTCACAGGACCGAGGAAGAAAATACGTTTTGGTTTAAAAGTGCATATTTTTATTTTTATTGACAAAAATGACAATCGTTTCACTAGATAAGACCCTCATGCCTCGTTGAGATCATTTAGATTCCTTTGAAACTGCTAATTTAAACTGCATTAAAACTGTTAAGTGTTAAGTGTTGGGGTCCATTAAAGTCCATTAAAATGAAAAAAATCCTGGAATGTTTTCCTCAAAAAACATAATTTCTTCTCGACTGAACAAAGAAAGACATCAACATTTTGGACGACATGGTGGTAAGTAAATTATCTGGATTTTTCTTTTAAGAAAATTGACTAATCTTTTAAGAATGTATATGATATCCCTGCAACTACTATATGTGACCCTGGACCACACAGGTATATATGTAGCAATAGCCAAAACTACATTGTATGGGTTTTTATGCCAAAAATCATTAGCATAAGTAAAAAGGGCCAAGGGCTTCATTTGCATAACTTGGACAAGATTTGGACAAGATTTGTTGTTTTTGCAATGTTATATTGATCATATATAATTGTTTCTCAGTCTCTTTAATAGAATACATCCATACATCCAAATACATGAAATGTGTATATAGTATTAAAAACTTTACAAAAATTTAAAGTTTTAGGGTAAACTCCCCTTCCACTTGAGCAATAGCAGGAAACTGCAGGATCTCTTAAACTTAAATAAAATTAAATCCTAATTTCTATTTTTAAAGAAATTAGTCTTTTCTTACTTCATTCTGCTCAGAAACGCTCAAGATGTGTTTAGTGCCAAGAGAGGTCACACTAAACACTGACAATGCCTAAAGAAGACATTAAAGGGGACATTCCATGAAAATCAGACTTTTTCCATGTTTAAGTGCTATAAACAGGTCCCCAGTGCTTCTACCAACCCAGAAAACATGAAAAATAGCAACCCTGTAACTTTGTTTTGGTAAGGCTCTCTCTGCAAGCATGTGAATAAATAGGTCATGCGGATTTCGCTCCCCGCATGACGTAGGTAAGGGATCTTATTATGATGATACCGCCCCTTCATCTGCGCTATCCAACCATGATGCTTCCTCGAGTGCGATAGACAGAGAGAAAGAATGACTGACAGCACAACGCTTTTGTATTCCATCAAACACAAACAGGAGCCTACAATCTTATAACTTGTAGTTTTAAAAATCTTTCTAAAGATTGAATTAACGTTCTAAAGGATTAACGTTACCTTAGTGCAAGAGAGAGAGAGAGAGCGAGTGAGCGAACGAACAAGAGAGAGAGCAACGCGACGGTTCGCTTTCAAGTAAGTTATATGTTGTTTAATATGTTTCTCTGAAGTTTATATGAATGAACACGAGGATTAATGCACTGCACGAGACAGATTGAGTGAACAACGCGTATTCACTATCATACACAATAAGTAAATATGTTGTTTAATGTTTCTCTGAAGTTTCAAATGAATGAGGAGTTACAAAATAGATGAGAGACTGACAGAAACGCGAATGTGTTCAATATGTGTACACAATAAACTTAAACATGTCATTTGATCTGTTTCTCTAAAGTTTAAGCATTAAACGTGTTGTTTTATTACAGATCATTTAAATGTGCATGTGGTTTGGTCAAAAAGTAAACTTCTGAGTGTTTGTGAAAGTGTATTTTATTGTAACATGCTGAAAATCATTGTGCCCGTTTAAAACACTATGAGACCTTAAAGTCTTTATTTTTATTCCACAATGTTCCCCATCTGCTGATTAGCATGTATTTAGTATGCATAAAACAGATAATTGACTTTTTAAACTTGTTCAAATATAATGCTTAACATCGCTCACTAACTGTATTCGATGAAAGTTAAGATAAATGAGACGCAAGTGGAAAAAAGTTACAAATCCAGACAGATTTAAAAATTCAGTGAAACGCAAATTTACTCTCGGCCTGCGAGGAAAACTAGGGCTTTAGTTTGTAAGCAGAATTATGACCTACATCAAACACTTGCTTTGTTCCTGGGCACATCCCTGATGGTGCTTCAGAAAAAATATTACCACACCGGCCTTTCTCCATAATAAAAGAGATGCATTAAAATATCCGCCTGTCTGGAGGGCCACCTCTTACTCTTTCTTTCTCCTCCTCTCTCTCGCCTGCAATGTGTTTGTCTCTCTTTACAGCGAGAAGATACTGTGCATGTATGCCATGAATAGATGCCGGGTCTTTGTAACCACTTAGCTTTGTCTTGACGGCTTGGGGAAACAAAACAAATAGATGAGAGTGGATGGGGGGGCTTCGTTTCTTTCTTTTCCTCATTCCCGATGTTGTGACAGAATCCCACTTTCCCCATTCACTTATTAAAGCTTAATGGAAGTCAACCGGACTAGAACAAGCCTGTCCTGAACTAGAAGCTCCAATTTCAGACGAACAATAGCGTTGAATTAGAGAAGTCCTGGAGGCCGAGTGTTATAAGACTCGTAGCCCAGGGACTAACTGCCTTGCTTTTAAAAGTTTTTGTTCATAGACCTATTCACTAACAGATGCCCAAGTTTGATGTTTGTTGCCTGTCTATCCGTCGATCTATCTCTGTGAACATCCCCTCTCATTTGCTGTTCCTCCACCCAACCCCATCTCTTCCATGTTCTTTCATCTTCCGCTGGCTGTCTGTCTCCAGGGATGTACCCTTATTCTTTAATTCCCCCGTATCACTCTTTGCTCTCTCTCTCCTCTTTCAACCTGTAAGCGGAGACTCTGCTAATGAAATGCTAGCAGGGCTCTGGCTGAGATCTCGTCATTAAAAACCTCAGGTGGAATATGGATTTTCTTATTTCTGACCTTCCTGAGGTTTTTTAATTAATCGACCTTCTTTCATGGGGTATAAAGGGGTTTAGCAAGCAGCTCCTTATCTGCTCTGAAGAGATGCTGGCTTATGTAACGCATGCAACTTGTTATTCTTGCTGTAGTTTCTACATTGCATTACATTCTGCTTTGTGTGTTTGTGTGTGTGTTCATGTTAGCATGAGGTGAGTAGCGGTGTCAGAAGTGGCTTATGGTTCACTGGCTTTACTCATTATATTTTCTCTCTCTCTCTCTCTCTCTCTCTCTCTCTCTCTCTCTCTCTCTCTCTCTCTCTCTCTCTCTCTCTCTCTCTCTCTCTCTCTCACACACACACACACACACACACACACTTCTCTGTTTTATCCTTTCTCTCTCTGCTGAAAGACTGCTGGCTATTCTCTGTCTCTCTTTAGCTCTTGACTTCTTACTATTTGTGTTAACGCTGTTGGAAAGACCAGCATTGCTGATCAGTGGCATACATTGTGTATCCAATACTGGTATGCTGGTGTCCCTACTGTGCTTTCATCGCTTAGAAGATGTGATGCATGGTTTCATTTAAGTATCAACTTGGTCTCAGATGTTTCTCCTAAAATTGCTTAGGAGAAATAAGAATGATGCAATCGTTTAAATGCAGATGATTTTATAAAGATTGTAAAAGCTAATATGGATTTGGGTAAATTTATTAAGAAATATTTGAGTTCATGTTAAAACGCTCAATGATAATGACTTTTGATTTCACACAAATCCGAGCCCAGTCTGAGACATCTTCTGAAACTCTAATGGAGACATTTGTGAGATTTCTGGGTGTTTTTCCTCAGTAGAAATATCTGAGATGCAGAGATTTAGTCTCTATTTTATCTCACTAATGTCTAGGAGGAATAAAGAAGAAATATCATTTGTGATTTTTCTTATAGGTAGCTTACATATAAAGCCTCAAACGTTTTCAGAAAGCTGGTAACCAACATTTGTACACTGATGAATATCAAGGCAATGCTGGTTTACTAAAAGTTGCTCCGGTTAATTCAGCAAAACAGAAATAACCAGCACTACTGTACCTCAACTAGAGGTAGAACGATTAATCAATAGTTCATTGGTGGGACAATCGGCTATCAGCAAACATTCAAGCAGATGGTTGTTCCGAGTTGCGTCCGTTGCTTCATATCATTAACTCTTTCCCCGTCGATTAAGAGAAAACGCTTCCCTGCCAATGACGAGTATTTCCGTCATTCCGCAATACCGCTATTATCTACCAGGTGGCGTTCTTCCACAATTTATAAAACCTGCAAGTATCGCCCTAGGGCAAACAGCAGTATGTCCGTGTAAGTTTTGAGGATCGCTCTTAAAGGCGGAGTCCACGATGTTTGAAAAACGCTTTGGAAAAGGAGACGGGCTGACTCCCAAAACACACTTATAGCCAATCAGCAGTAAGGAGCGTGTCTACTAACCGTCATCGTTGCCTGGGTTGCGTATGTGTGGGGTGGGTCTATCAACAGAAGGTCCAGATTCTATTGGGGTACGGTCGTGTTTGTTTAGGTGATTTCAAATATCAACATTGACTTTCAAACATCGTGGACTCCGCCTTTAATCTGATCTCTGATCTGTTTTGTTTAAAAGCAGAGGGACTGTTCATTTGATATATTGTATGTTTATATATTTAAAGAAGAATATTTTCTGGAAGGCATCAAACTTTTGTGAAACTTATGAAAAATGCTGGCATTGGCTGGTAAAAAAAATGCTGGCGGGAAAAGAGTTAAAAAGGAATTAATGCCAAGTAAATGCTGCATTAGCGAAACAATCGCAGGAACCTAACGGTACATTCCGGGTGTGCCTCATAAGTCTTGAAAAGTGAAGCCGCTGGCTCTTTGATCGCCCCCTGGTGGCTGGCTGCAGTACAAGTCATAAACCCCACCCTTTCCATTCAAACGAATGGGACTCTGCTCTAAATGTAAAAATTATTTACACTTCCAATAAAAGTTTCCGAAAGATGGTTTTGATCCTTTCAGGTAGTTAATTGCACACTGATATGTTCAATTGTTCTTTTTTGTGATATGTTTTATTTTAGCTAGTAATTTGATGCTATAGAAACGGGGTGTGTCTTTATGATTGGCGTGGTTGAATTGGGCAAGCAAGCGTTTTGGCAGAAGTTTGATACCGCGGCTCCGCCTCTGGCTCTATGGACGATTCCTTCTGCACATGCCTTTGGTCCAAACTGACGTTTTTACGTAACATGGCGGCGACCATGGTCGGACATTTTTGGCTTCAATTCATTGCAATGGAGGGAGGCGAAGTCGCGTCATCCATCTTTTTTTACAGTCTATGGTACATTCACACAGGGTGAAAGTGTTAACTCTTTATGGAAGGCTTGTCTGAAGCATGGACAACAACCAATTACAGTGCCACAACACATGCTACGGTCTTGCATAATCGTAATTGGCTGGCTCGCACTGGGTTATTTGTAGGGATGTCCCGATCAGGTTTTTTTGCCCTCGAGTCCGAGTCCGAGTCATTTGATTTTGAGTATCTGCCGATACCGAGTCCCGATCCGATACTTCTATTATACATAAAAAAAGAATAAATAAGAGCGAAAAAAACAGAACCAGGATGTTCCTTATGTCATGCCGCAGAGATGATCAGTCAAAACAGTCTAACTCTGTGCCAGCGCATAACTACAGATGTGTTAAAAAATAATGAGAATATATATAGTATATGTACAGGGGTTACATTGGGATTTGTTTTGTGGGAATGCTCTGTTGGGAGGGAGGGTTCGAGGGGTAACATGTTTAATCCTGATGACAGCAAAGCCCCTGGTGTGTTTCAATGATATTTTGGACCTCTGATAGGATTTCATAAGTTTCAGTTTTAAAGCTGTGCCACATGTTGACCCAAACTTTAAAACCTGAACTTTAAATGATGCAAATCTATGAGTCTGACACCCTATATGCATTTGTTGCTCGTGTCATTATGCACAATTGATTAAACTTTGAAGGAAGTTATAAGAATCAACCTCCTTGACTAATTCTAGGCATAAGATAGGCTACCCAAAAAGACTCAATTAACAAGAAAAACAACATACTGATTCAGCAATATATCTTATAAATTAGCCATAGAGATTCCCTAAGCTGGTCAGCAGTTAGTTATAAAATACCTATAGTTAGGTCGTAATTAATCTGTATAATCAAAATACATTGTTTTATTAAACTATACAATCAGTTGTATCCAGTTATCTGGTTAACATATTGTAATGAGATGAGTGAAATGGCTATACATACTTTAATACTTTGTTTCTAGACTTCTATTAAGTTTTCTCGACGTGGGCACCATTCTTACCTCTCTCTCTATCTCTCATCTCTACAGTATCCTGCGCGAATGCGCGTTCTTGAGGGTCTGAGTGAGACGCGGAGCTGCGTCTGAGTACATGGTAACAAAAACGGTAAACCCGTTGTTTAAATGAGCGGTAAAAATCCGGTTTTGTCGTGGGTTCCTTGCACGCACGAGTGTGAAGCTTGTGAATGAAAGCACGTCAATAGGCTTGTTCGACTTCATGCGGCGCCGCAACAATCGACAGCCGGGTGACGTCAAACTACCGCGAGAGTGATCCGCGAAACCAAACGGAGAAGTTTGCTTTTAAATCGCTCTCGCGGAACTTTGACGTCATCCGGCTGCCGGTTGTTGCGGCGCTGCATGAAGTCGAACAAGCCTATTCTCTTCTCATCAGTTCACACGCACCAGCGCAGCGCGTACACTGGCGCGGAGCAGAGCGAGACCTTAATGGATTTTAAACCCTGCATATGTATCCGAGTCCTGATCGGGAGGTAACGTCCGATTCCGATCGAGTCTGAAACCACGTGATCGGGGCCGATTTCCGATCACGTGATCGGATCGGGACATCCCTAGTTATTTGCATAAGCCGATCTGATTGGCTGACGCACACGTTGGTGCTTGAAAAGTTGAGAAATATTCAACTTCTGCCGCGAGCAAACGCATGACGTCACCCATTAAAAGTAAATGGGAAGCGTTAACAATCACGCCCTGTGTGAATGTACCTTAGGCTGTCAGGACGCTAATATTAGTAGTACCTTAAACAGTTACACAAAAATACATGCAGATAAATCCAACCCAAATATGTAATGTCACGATTATTACCATCAATTTGCATTAGTTTATTTATCCAGCTTTTTACTTTTATCCATGATTAATAAGTTAATAAGAGAGAAAGCAAACTATATGCAGCTGTCGGCTACATTACTATATTCAACGAATCAAAATCTGATTTCAGTTCTTTTTTATCATTACTGCAATACATCTTTTGTTATTTTAATTAGATAATCATTAAGTGTTAAAACAGAAGCAAATAAAGTACAAGACTACACATATAATATATATTTATATAATTTCAATATTACCAGTGGGAGTATTTCACAAAAGTATTTACCTTAATACTTTATATAAGAATGAATTTACTTTTATTTATATTTCTTTCATTTAGCACATTTTCATGGTTCAGTGCTGTTGTTTTATTACTTTTGTAATAAATTCCATCACTGTTTCACTTTTGAGTGTTAAAAACTATTGGTCGATCAACTAGTATAGCATTTGGATTGAATTCCCAGGGAACGTTCTGAGAAAATGAACATTGTAACTTAAACACACTGTACTGCAAGTCATTTTGGATAAAAGAGTGTATAAATGTAAATGCAACCAGCGTGGAAATCTACGCTGGTCTTTTCAGCAGGTTTTCATAAAAAGCAGCCAAGAAAAATCTGCAAATTTGTTTAACCCGTCTGGTTTCAAGCAGGGTGTTTACAAAAAGTTGGTGGCAAAGACATTTAGGGCTTCTTAGCTTACATTTAAAAGCCAAACTTTCAGATCAATATACAGCCTGCAGGTTTACGGAGAGCCGCATGTGTTCTCAATTAGCTTTCTATAATTTTCAATAAAAGCGAGCTGCTCTATATCATTCCAATAAGGTGAAAGGCTTCCTGGCACCGGTTCAGGGTTTCTAATTCCAACATAATTGTGCACGCTATAATCCACAACGCTTGGCGATGATTAACATGAAACTAAATAGAAGGTACTGTTTAAAATAATGAGGGGTGTTGAGAGGAGGGCGAACACAGGATATGAGCCGCCCCACAGGAGTCGAGCCTTATCCGACTGCTACGGCACTGTTCCCTATTGTTGCATGCTCACCTTTTCCATATTCGGCAGGCGCCGCCTAGACAGCCACAATCAATTGCAGTCAATTAGCGCATAGTTTTTCAACATAGCTTCTCTCAATCATTGCCGACAGAGTCTAATGAGAATGCAGATGAAGGCCCGTTCAGCTGTGTTTAATTATCAAACAAGTATGCAGGATCATGGAAGTGTGTCGACGCACAAACTGCATTACAATGCTACACTATAACAGGAAGTTAGCTGGAAAATTAATAGCCTCGATTTAGGGCCGAAATGAGAGAACTCTCAAATGAAATCATAAAAAAATATTCAGACGTGGGTTATAAATTCAGAAATCGACACCTTGCTATTAGTCTAGCCAATTGCAATGTGCGACATCTGCATGCGCTACAATCACGAAACCTCAATTTTAACTTAATCTTTCCAGCATGCGTCAGACGTAAATTTTGCCTGTCACTATTGTGCAAATGGCAGTATATTACCAGCAGCTGAAAGCACTTGGTTATTTGTATTAAGTTAACGTGCTGGTACTGACATTTTTGCTCTCTGTCTGACTGAGATATTGAGTTTCTAGGTTTGGCCAGACAGGGACGTCTGAATATGTTTTCTGCACATTAATGAATTATGATGTTTTTCTGGGTCAATCAGTCTGCTGTGGCCGTCTCTCTCATACTCGTCAAGCATGATCTCAATAGAGATGCATGTCTGGCTTGATGAACTGATGAATAAAATCCTCTTTGGAGTGATCAATAAGATCATGTCAAGGTCTGGAGGATGTGTGAGAGGGTTTATAAGGGAGAGAATAATGACACAAATGGCAAAATCTCTAAATTCTCTTCTATTTGGTACCCTGTCTGTGAAATCCAGATTAAAGTCAAATAATCTAATTATGAGATGAGAGTAGGAGCATCAAAGTTTGATTTTGCATAGCTTTACTCAGTCAATAGTAAAGATATGAAAGTTATATTTTCACCAAATGTTGTTTACATTATGTAGGATGAGTTTATATAGAAAACTGCGTGCCTGTCTGTTTCAATGAGGTCGCTAGGGGGCGTTTCTTATTCTGGTTGTCCTATTAATAACTATAAACGAGTTACCGTATTTCAGTAAATGACGAAAGACAAATTATGTACTTCCATTGGTTGCCATTCCCGAAAGTTGCTTGTCATTTGCATGTGCATAAAGGTAAAATGTTCTTAACTTTGTTGCATCTGGACACGCCCACTTCTTGTCGACAACGGTAGGTGTGGCTCATATTGCCGTAAATCGACTAGCTTCCGTTAAAATAAATTAGATTGTGTCACTCCGCTTTTGCTAGTTGCTGCCGGTGTGCACACAGCTTAAAGCTCACGTAACACACACTGTTTCTGCATTTCTGATGTTAATCTGGAGTATAGAGCAAAGAGTCTTTAGTTTAATCAGATTTATAAAAGAAAGATTAGCTTTACCCAATCTTTCCGATAACGTACGAAAAAGGATTAGTTATAATGCGGGAGGAGCGAGTACGAGTCATGCAACACTATACAACACTTATAACTTATGATTCACTACATGTTCGTGTCATTTATATAATATGCACGTGCCTATTTCCAGCATAAGACAGAAGTCTTACTTACTGCATGCAACTCATGACCCGGTTGGGAAAATCCAGTGCATCATACACACAAGCAATCTCCGCTGCTACCCCGGATAATAAACTATATCCATTGTTTTCATAAGGCTGGATGTCTTCTTACATCCAAAAACACACTTCTTCTTTTGTGCCATTGTTGAGTTTTGAAATCAAACAAAGCTCTGTCGCGTGATGTGATGTTTGCAAGTTCTAGCGTCTCCAGCTGATTGACGGGTGGGGGGGGTTTTCCGGGGGAAGTGCCCATGTAAAGAAGTGATACGTATAAACCTCTGAAACGTCAGCTGAACCTGTAATCGAAAAAAACTTTCCGAAACTTGTACGAACCCTGGCGAAGTGCATTCGGCACAGAAATAATCTGTAACACGCCCAACTGCTTTTTTGACACGTTGCCTACATTTAGCATGAGGAAACAACTCTATAACTGTGTTAATAAGTCAGAATGCTTAAAATACTATTGAACCACCCCTTTAAGACAGAATCACATTTACTAACCACATTTCAATTTACACAGGCACTAATTGAGCTAAAATGTATACATTATATAAAAATATGTATATACATAATGTTAAAACATTTAGGTTCTTTGTCTGCTTTTTCAACATGAATTCACATTTTTTAAATAACATTTTTGTTATTTAACATATAATTTTTTTACATTTCTGTTTTATTATGCAACTATTTAATATGTTGGCTCAACATTTCAAACATTTAGATAGATTAAAAGGTTTTTTATGATCATGAAAAATATAATACCGTGAAAAAACTATACAGTACTGAATACATATATATATACATATACTGTATTTCAATGGTCCCTTTAAGTTTTTCTAGATTTACTATTTATAGGTATGCAATGCATAAAAGTAAAATGATAATTTTTGTTTTATTCACTTAACTACCGACAACATTTCTGCCAAATTCTTAATAAAAAAAAACGTTTTTGCATTTGTTTAATGAAAATTTAAATGGGAAAAACAAAATAATCAAAATATGCAGTGTTTTCTGATCAATACTGCAGAATTCATATATATATATATATTTAGGTCAAATGTAGTTTTGCTTTCTGCAGTTTATGTTCACACACACACACCTGTCTGAACTATCACTTTCATTCAGTCACGATAATCTAAGGCCGAGAGATTCCTCATGCCCCTTCAACACGCCTGGCAACCAACACCGCAACATCCTCAACAGCACAACATACGGTTGCTGTGCTACAGGCTTCAGTGGCAGCTGCTCTTGTCCTTTAACACTACCCAGTCTCCCAGTGACTGATGGAACCAAGTAGCCCGATGAAGGGGAGTTGCACAATATCTTACATTTTTCACACATACACACAAGCCAAGTTCCCTCTCTTGAGTACTGTCTTTCATAACTGACAGGAAGACTGGAAATGATGGGAGTGGGAGGATGGTATCAGATTGGGGAATGTTGTCCATTTTAGCATTAGGCCATGGCTCTTACAGTACCTCTTTCTTTCGGGCACACGTTCATTACTTCTGAATGACACTGCAATACACCAATAACTTGTAAACAAATCAGCTCTAAACAAATGTTTATACTTATGCCTTATAAATAATAATAATCATTAGTGGCGGCTAGTGACTTTTTTTTCGAGGACGCACAATGCAAAGCTCGTCACAACATGTATTCAGCCCGTCATGTGTGTGGTTTGTCATTTCAAAATATGTGTTCTTTGCGTCATGTGAACCATGTGCATCATGCGTGTTGTCAAAATAAGTGCCTGCTGCACACGCGTCTAAAGGGTTTATGATTAAAGTGACCCTTGCGTTTGCCAGATACTCGCTTAATCTCACGTGTAATGTGTCTAAAGTGTCTTGTGAGTATTTGTGAATGTGAGCATCTCTTTCATCATAAACAGTTTTGACGCATGTTCAGCAGGCACTTATTTTGACAAGATGCACTCCGATGCACACCTTTCGGAAGAGAAATCACCAGCCGCCACTGATAATTATTATTTTTTTCCAGCTTTTGGCACACACGTTATATTGTTACTACAACATTCATTTATTACAATGTACTCTTAGTGAAAGCACTACTTACTCTATTGAATTTATTTTAAACCTCAAGTTTACTTTATATTAAATTAGATTGAACTTTATTGACATTGTGTCGAGTACAAGTACAAATCAAATAAAATGCAGTTAGCATCTAACCAGATATTGAAAATAGCAATTTCTATATAAATATATATATATGGATATACAATAATGGAATTACATACAGTATATCTTGTAAATGGGAGCTTGTAAAAAAAGAAAAATGTTATTGTCAACAATTACTGTTTGCTGTGTTGCAAATAAAACTTTGACTTTGACCCGACTCCTTGTTTTCTTATCGTCTCTTACTTTTTCACTCCCCACACATTGTTTGTTCTCCTTAAGCTTTCTCAAATGGTCTCCACATGGCTGATCTGTTGTATCATAGCCTTTGGTATGCCTCACTCTGCAAGTGAGACCTTTGCGTGTATGCAAAATGTGTGCGGGTTTACATACAGTACATGTCTGTGCTCGTGAAGTGTCTGGATTAATGATGTGAACATGAAGGTCATGAGGTGTTGAACTTCACGAGAAATTGAACTGGCCTTAAGGGAGTGTTTGTAGGGTGCAGAGGGCAAGAGCACCACATCAGTCTTACGAACACTTACAAACACAACCGCCCCCTCTATAAAACCGATTACACCCACCTTATACTCCATAGAGGACACAAAACCTGATACGCTCGAGCCATTATTTCCTAACATGAGTTTGGTCAGGACTGGAATACACGCAACACTGTCGATTAGTTGGTTTGGTACTGTAACTTAAAGGAAAACACCACCGTTTTTCAATATTTTAGTATGTTCTTACCTCAACTTAGACGTGTGAATACATACCTATCTTTTTTCGATGCGTGCATTTGGTCTTTGTGCGGCGCGTCGTGAATGTGTTGGCATTTAGCCTAGCCCCATTCATTCCTTAGGATCCAAACAGGGATGAATTTAGAAGCCACCAAACACTTCCATGTTTTCCCTATTTAAAGACTTTTACATGAGTAGTTACACAGGCAAGTATGGTGGCGCAAAATAAAAAGTTTTTTATGTTTTTAAAATCAAAGCCAATTTGTCAAAATGTACCTCAATGCCTTTTTCTTCATGGCTGTCACCCCACTCAAGAATGACACCACCTAGCATATCTCCGTGTAGCCTGAACTTCAATTAAATCATAATTGCAGCTCACTGTTTGCCCAGTCAAAGCAGCACCTTTCTTGTGGAAATATTTTTACAGCGGTGTAATTGCCTCCATCTGTGTCAACTCAGTGATTGTGCTGAAATGCTTGTGCAGCAATGTATACACACGAGACATTGACGCAGGGTGAGGTATAGGTGCAAAGAAACCATAATAGAGCGGGAACAGTTAAACAGCTGGATGCCAGAATAGAGGTTTCAATGAGAAACCTATTTTGCAGCCCATTCATTCGTAACAAGAGCGGAGCGTGACATTTTTTCTACATTGACATATCCGCCCTTTTGATGTCTGGTTTAATAGAGGTGACATTTGTCGATGAGCTTTCTGCACAAACAGTATCACCCGGTGCTGACATGAGCACAGTTAACGTTTACAGGCATTTTAACAGCTGCTGTTTTTTTTTAGACTCTTATTCCTCAAAATGCCATTTACCAAAATCAAATGTTTTTACAAAGAAAAGGATACTGTTGATGTTAAAGTACCGTTAAATTAGGCAGTAATCCCATAATCGATATAGCCTCAAAGGGCATGACCTGGAAAGGGTTAATGGCGCAAAAAGTGGGAAAATAAAATGGCTGGAATGTGAAATGTCATAGCATTCATGCATTTCTGCTTTTGTACAATGTGTACCCATCATTTGAACAACAATTTAATTGTTTCAGCAGTTGTTTACTTCTCGAGCATTTCAGCAAGTTTAGTCATCCGCAATTATCATGCAAGTTTTCTCAATCTGGCATCCTTCCTAAAAGAGAGAGAAGGAATAATGGAGAACACAAAGAGAGATAAAGAGAGAAGCGTTTAAAATCCAGAACGACAGGTGGCTGCTGTGGGCCGTGGCTCAGCCCTCGGAGGGATGGGCTCACAGGTCAACTAAATTAAATCGTCTGATGTAGACATCTACTTTGATCAGCTCCCTATCGGAGCAGGGGGAATAAAGGAGAGTTGACATTTTGAAGCAGATCGCTAAGTGCTCGGTCAAGACATGGAAGCACTGATGCATTACTAATTACGCTGCTTTCAATGAAGAGCAAAATTAGAGAGACAGTACACGATGCCTGATCAGTTATTCAACAATAAGAGTAAGGAAATAAGACTGAGGAAAGATAAGAGAGATTTTAGACCAAATTTATGGTAACACTTTACTTGAAGGGGTGATCATAAGACTGACATAACACCTTCATAATCATGAAATGACACGTGAACATGAAGGAGATTTTATGCATGTTTATGACAACTGTCAATAAATGTCATTCGTTCAATTATGTAATTTTCAATGCAAAAATGACATTGTTTGAGATGTCTCTGTTATGACAACTTGACATAAACCAATTCATCATAACGTGTCATGACAACTTGATATTACCAAAACAACATAACTGACCACTTTTTACCAGTAATACAAATTTACATTGTCATTAAAATGTCATTAAGCATTAATACGCTGTCAAATAGTTTTATAACAGCGTCATTAATATTTTTCTTGACCTCAACTACAGTTGTACAAATATAATTTGTCATTAAAATGTCATTAAGTGTTAATACTCTGTCAAATAGTTTTATAACAGCGTCATTAATATTTTTCTTGACCTCAACTACAGTTGTACAAATATGATTTGTCATTAAAATGTCATTAAGTGTTAATACGCTGTCAAATAGTTTTATAACAGCATCATTAATATTTTTCTTGACCTCAACTACAGTGGTACAAATATAATTTGTTATTAAAATGTCATTAAGTATTAATACTCTGTCAAGTAGTTTTATAACAGGGTCATTAATATTTTTCTTGACCTCAACTGCAGTTGTACAAATATAATTTGTCATTAAAATGTCATTAAGTGTTAATACTCTGTCAAATAGTTTTATAACAGCGTCATTAATATTTTTCTTGACCTCAACTACAGTGGTACAAATATAATTTGTCATTAAAATGTCATTAAGTACTAATACTCTGTCAAGTAGTTTTAAAACAGCATCATGAATATTTTTCTTGACCTCAGCTACAGTGATACAAATATAATTTGTCATTAAAATGTCATTAAGTGTTAATACTCTGTCATGTAGTTTTATAACAACGTTATGAACATTCTTCAGTTCATAATGGGTTTTTTTGTTTAAGAAATAAAATCAATGATTCAATAATAATAATAATAATAATAATAGTAATTGAAATTAATAAAAGTCTATTTTATTGCATTTGGAGACCGATTCACCTAAAATTTAATGAAAACAGTACAACAATGGGTTAATTCATGCAGCATTGGGTCCTATGTTGGAAAAAAAAACAGTTAATTACATTAAATTAATTAATTCAATTAAATGTTTTGTTAGTTTTTTCTTCTATGTCAGAATTTAAAAAAAAAATCAGTTAGTTGTCAGTTTTTTATATATTGAGGACATACATAAAGTTAAGTATAATATTTTGACATGTCTGTTGCATTTTGTAAAGTATTTTAAATTATTTGACATAGTATTAAATGACAGTTTAATGTAATGTTAACCCATTAAGCTAGGTAGTTTTTAAAGTTTGATAATTATTCTGCTATGTCATGTTTATGACAGAGTTAAGAGGTATTGGTTTATGTCAAGTTGTCATAACTAGTGATAGACCGATATATCGGCAGGCCGATTTTTGCACGTTTGATGTGTATCGTCATCGGCCGATATGTGGCTGCTGTGTTCGCTGATTTTTTCCGGCATTTACAGACAGATTGCTGGAAGCCGCAAGCGATTGCAGGTCATGTGACTAAAAACAACCAACCTTTCCATGACAACATCGAAAGCTCGGCCTAAAAGCTGATCATAGCTGCACAAAGCGTGTTTTTATTTCTCATCTCTATATATATTTGTAGTAGTAAAGTGCTAGAAATCAATATCCTTTGCTGATAGTTCCTCATCATTGTGGAGAGTGCAGTTCATGATTCCATAGCACCCTCACCTGTTTTTTACTATTTGTTAAATATAGTTTTTTTTAAGTTCAATAAATGTTACTTTTTTAAATTGAGACTTGTAACATTTGGCATCATCGTGTCATTTTTATGATTAAATTGAGTAAAAGCAGCTTCAAATCGGCAGCCTGTATCGGTCATCGGCTAAGGCTGATGAAACAAAAATCGGCATCGGCACTAAAAAAATCCATATCTGTCGATCCCTAGGCATAACATCTCAAACGATGTCATCTTTGCATTAAAAATGACATAATTTAACAAATGACATTTAATGACAGTTGTCATAAATGTGCATAAAATCTCCTTCATGTTCATGACATGTGTCATGTAATGATTATGAAGGCATCATGTCATTCTTATGAACACCCCTTCAAGTAAAGTGTTACCTGCAAGGATATAAGACATCAAAAATTTTGGGGAAGTACCTAAAAAACATTTGTCTGTCTGTGAAATCCAGGCTGAAGTCTAATTTTGAGATTAGGTAGCATCTACTTTTGATGTTAAACACTGATTGCACTTTAATTTTAATCTTTGAGATGACCTTACTCAGTCAATATCAGATTGAAAGATATCAAGGTTATATTTTCACTGAATGATCTTTACATTATGTAGGAGGATTTTATGTAACAGTAAACCAACTTTGGGTGGGTTTTCATATGCATTTGGCTAAAATCATAACTTGTTTGCGTACAGATTTAATGCACGGCAAAAACATTGATAGCCTTCAAGGTCATTTTAAAAATTGATTTGTCACACTGCAGGATTTTTTCCTTGATCTTTTAATATGAAAGGACTTGATGCTTGCTAGATGAAGCTGCAAAAACTTTACAGATAGAATTGGTTAATTCTCAAGATGATAAAATGTAAAATTTTAAACCAAGTCATTAAAAAAAGAAAAATGGCACCAAAGCTGAAACTAAGAAAGTATTGAGACAGCTAGGGCGAGCAAGGGAATGAGAAATCTTTTTTGCCATACAGAAGACAGCTGGATGTCAGAGAGTTATAGCGGTGCAAAGCCCTTGGGACTCTGTGACACTGGAAACATCAGCGCTTCCTCTCTAAATCACTCAGGGTACCATGTCTACACCCATCCCAACCTCCATCACCTGCCCTTGGACACCGGCTCCTGTCTGTCTGACAAGCACCACGAGCCCTCCATCTACTGTATACGCCCCTTATTCAATCTCTCCTCTCTTTAAGTACGCCTCCACCCTCTCTTTCTTCATGGTTTATGGATCCCTCCCTCTATGGGAGTGTTTGTAATCATTCAACCTCTACCAAGCCAGATGAAAATCGATTCTTCTCCCCCTGACTTTTTTCCTGTTAACCAGAAACCATCTTTACGTCTGCACCCTTTAAAGCTGTGGTTGGACATACGTGTGGGGTTCATGAGAAGTTCAGTCTCCATCTCATCACTGAGGCTGTCCACCCAAGTCGTCTTTCTGTAGCCCCCTTAAACATGAATGAAAGATGAAAGCCCGTCTCCAGCCACAAACAGTGATGGATGCAGTGTTACATCCTCTAAACTGCCCACCTCTCAACCCGTGGTCTGTGCCTCTCTAGACTGCATTCTCAGGACAACCACATTTTAGTAGCGTGATGGATGTGACAGGTCTGACAGGGTCCCCGCCCGGTCTGCTGATCAAAGCCTTGAAGGCAAACTCTTATTTATACATGACTTATAATGGGATCACTGGAGAGATACACTTCTGGGAAGACCAGCTTCAACCAGCATAAATTTATATGATGATCGAGGCTGATTAATGTGGGTTAGGGCTGTTTTGATGGTGCTAGCCTAGCTGGTGAAGCTGCGCTCTTACGAGTTGGACTAGGATGAGTAGAATAAGTTAACATGTACTAATGGGGGATCATCAGGGGACCATGGAAATCATGTGATAGCTAACATTTTTGTATTCAGCGCACCACAATGGATACATGCTTGCCAATGTTGCCTACAAATAAAGTTGTCTTAGAAGCTAACAGCATATTTATGCAACACCTGTGATGTCTAGCTAGGCAGAACTGGGCAATATGCTGGTGTTTCAAAAAGGGCACTTCTGCCAGAAAACTGAACAAATGGTTGTGTTGTAAAAATTATTCATGCTTCCATAAAAGAGGTAGTATTTTGTCTGATTTACTCATCTTTTCCATTAGCTAACACATTAACGAATATAACAGTTGGCTCCGCCACCCATTACACTCTGGCTTCTGCACCGCAGCGGTAACAGAGGCTGGGAAACTTCAAAAGCTCCTGATGAGCAGATTAAAATCAAGCCGGGCAGACATGATCATTATGCAATATTTATACATTCGACTGTTTGCGTCTCGCAGTAGATGAGGAGGTCTCCCGCGGTGGACCCGGGAATAACGCGCACCGATGCCTGTGCAAAATCAAAGGGTTCCACACCGAGTGAATATTTCAGAATGAACGATTGATTTTTGCAACAAAGAGGCTCAAAGGCTAACGTAATCGGAAATGAATGGAAAGTTATAAATAGAAAGCGCAAATTGCGATCAGCGAGCAAACCTCAAAATGGAGGGGATGGGTGGGGGTCTGTCGATAGGCGAGAACAGGAGGTCAACGTGTGAAGTTTTATAGTTGCCATAAAAACGTTCTCTTACCGTCACAGTCGCCCAAGTGAGACGTGTTTCCGTGCTCGACGTCTTGCTCGAAGGGAAGTCTGTGGTGAAACGGGAAACAGAAACAGTAGTTGATTCATTCATCAACAAACCACATAAACAGGCCATAAAACCACAGCTTAGGAATTACAGTAATGCTTGTGTATTTTTCGCCTTTGTTTGAAAAGGCAAAGCAGTTTAAACATAAAAGACTATTTGTTTTATAAAAGGAAAACACTATTTTTAAAGCTGTCTTCAAGGGCAATTCTCGCAGCTTGGTCTTTTTGGCTTTGATAATGAGCAATATTTTAAAGTGACAGCTTAAATGGTACAGTGCGTGCGCGGGCTAAACAGAAACTCCACTTGATCAAATCTTGAGACATCACAGCGCTCAATTAAAGATGCTCTGTGTTACCTTAAAGCCAAGTTAATGAAGAGAAACGACCTCATTCGGCTCACGAATGGCTTTTTTCCAACAGCGCAAGTCAAACAGAGGAAGAGCCGAAGGCTACGCGCAGCAAACCCGTGCACCCCGGGACCGGCCTCTTTCCACTACTGTCGGCAATTAGTCAAAGCCCAGGACAACAAGGCAGTCTGGGTCTGTTTTTTTACTGCCAGGGCCTTGGTTTTACAGCAGATACGCTTACACTCATGCGGTTAAACGGTTGCTGCGAAATGTCTATAAAATATACTGTTTCAACAAACTGCAGGCGCAGAGCTGTAATCTCCCAAACCCCTCTGAGAGAAGATGGCAGAGTTTTAGACTACAGTGGTGAACCACTTCAAGAATCTAAATGAGCTCACAGATTCCAAACCATTGCTCTCTTGGGGATAAACATAACATAGAGAACCATATAAAATTCAAAAATTCCCTAAGAAATAAAACTTGCATACTCACGGTTTGTGTATATTACCAAACGGCAGTGATTGGAAGCACTTTTCCCCCCCCCCCACCCCCCCCCCCCCCCCCCCCCCCCCCCCCCCCCCCACCCCCCCCCCCACCCCCACACCCCCCCCCCCACCCCCCCCCCCCCCCACCCCACCCCCCCCCCCCCCCCCCCCCCCCCCCCCCCCCCCCCCCCCCCCCCCCCCCCCCCCCCCCCCCCCCCCCCCCCCACCCCCCCCCCCCCCCGCCCCCCCCCCCCCCCCCCCCCCCCCCCCCCCCCCCCCCCCCCCCCCCCCCCCCCCCCCCCCCCCCCCCCCCCCCCCCCCCCCCCCCCCCCCCCCCCCCCCCCCCCCCCCCCACCCCCCCCCCCCCCCCCCCCCCCCCCCCCCCACCCCCCCCCCCCCCCCCCCCCCCCCCCCCCCACCCCCCCCCCCCCCCCCCCCCCCCCCCCCCCCCCCCCCCCCCCCCCCCCCCCCCCCCCCCCCCCCCCCCCCCCCCCCCCCCCCCCCCCCCCCCACCCACCCCCGCCCCCCCCACCCCCCCCCCCCCCACCCCCCCCATACATTTTCTTTTTTAGTTTTTAGTTTAGCCGATCCTAAACACAAACCCCTTTTAGGAAGGAAACGGAAGGCGAATAAAGATGATGCGCCATCACGAGCCGTCAATGGGTCCAAAGAGGTCAATAGCCTGGCAGAGGACGAAGATGAAGGTATGTAAATGAAAGAAGATGTCGTTTACATTTTAGTTCTAGGTTAAAACATTTAGTTTTGTTGTGTTTATTATTATTCAATACAGAACCCCCTGTTAAGTCCCCAAAGCGCCAAAAAGAATCAGAGATGACAGAGAATGGAAATGACAGAGGTGATGGAGACCAAGCAGATGTGGAGATGGATGACAATGTAGACCAAGATACAGATATGGATTCAGAGGAGGAGGCTGAGGAGGACAATGCATTCTTAATATGTAGGATACTGTTTTAATCTATATTATTAAACCTGAAGCTCAACAATGGGGGGGTGTCCTGGACAAAGATTACTAGTCCTATATTAAAATAAAATTAAGAACTGTCCAAACTGAAAACAACTTGCACTGACATATCTTTAAATAGATCAGTGCCCTTTGTTTTGCCTCAAAATGCACACCAGCAATGTTTTTAGTAAGGCATTTTTGTTAAAACTAGTTATATTCCCAAATTAAACTAAGGTGTAGTTCTGATTTAAGATAATCCCTGTCCGGGAAACCACCCCAATGTGTTTAAAAGCAAAAAATAATATATAATCTCTGAGATTAGGTTAAGTGTTAATCCAAATGTAATGGACAAGTTTTTTGTGGCTCCACAGCTGAGTCCAGAAGAGGTTTCAAGCTTTCTGCAGATGTACAGGAAGAGAATCTAGAACCCGGAATGAGCTTGAGAAGCCGAAGATCCATTCACGAGACGGAGGACACTGAGCCAACCAAACATCATCACAGTTTAAAGACTACATTTATAGGTTTGTTCACACAAAATCTCCATGTTTTTAACATTAATATAAACACATGCAATAAATGTCTGTTACACATAATATGAACATTTAAATATTACTTTCAGAGCGTTCCAGTATGGGTGCTGTCCCTGTTCAACTCAAACCCCTGGAGAACCTAAAGGGGTTAAGTAGGAGACGTTACTTAAATGATCAGGATCACACAAAGGAGAAAACTAGAGCTTCAACAAAACCTTTAAATGATTGTATGTATTTTAGCTGTTTTTTGTAAAGGGGGTCGCACACTGGACGAGAAGCACAAAGCGCAATGCTGTGTCGCGCCATGAATCTAAAAAACAAAACACATTATTTTCTATGAATGTACGCACACCGGCGGTGACTGTCCACTGTGATTCTGGACACTGCTCAAATCCCTGTCGCGCCACTCACATAGTTTAAACATTAAATAACATTCAATTCAATTCAACTCAATTTTATTTATATAGCGCTTTTCACAATTTGGTAATTGTATCAAAGCAGCTTTACATTAATAGAAGCAGTGAAAAGCACAGAAAATCGACAGATAGCACAACAAAATAGACAATAGCACAAGCAGCTAATTTTGATGTGGCTATAAATCAACATTAAAGCAAATGTATTACTAATGTAACGTATAGAAGTTAAGCCCAAGAAGGCTGCCTCCCCGGGTTGAAAAACCCCCTAGGAGAAAAAACCCCCGGATTTTTTAGCTGGGGAAGTAAAAAAAGTCCTAAGAGCGAAAAACCCTAGGGAGAGATATATATATATATATATATATATATATATATATATATATATATATATATACACACACACATTGAAACGGATATAGAGATTAAGCGGAGACATAATTTGTCCCAAATGGGTAGCGATAAACATTTGCTGCTAACGTATATATTGCATTTTGAAGTAGATGCCATCTGACTAAGCTTGCGCTATTAACTGTGCACTTCCAGTGTACGATACCTCAGAGTTGTCCTAGACGCAACGCTTCTCGTCCGGTGTGCGACCCCCTTAATGCACATTAGTACACACATTAATATGGTTACCCAGCAAGCATTTTTGAGTTAAAAATAGCCGTCCAAATACAGCCCAGGCTAAAACAAGGCAAAACTTGGACTGCCAATTAAAATTTTAAGGGGACATTTCACAAGGCTCAAATAAATCTTTGGTGTCCCCAGAGTACATGTGTCAAGTTTTAGCTCAAAATACCATATAAATACTTTGTAATAGCATGTTAACATTTTTAAAGCAAAAAATGTGGCGTTTTGGGGTGTGTCCTTTTAAATGCAAATGAGCTGATCTCTGCACTAAATGGCAGTGCCGTGGTTGGATAATGCAGATTATGCGGCGGTATTATCCCCTTCTGACATCACAGGGGAGCCAAATTTTTAGTGACCTATTTTTTTCACATACTTGCAGCGAAAGGTTTATCAAAACTAAGTTCCCAGGTTGATCTTTTTCACATTTTATTGATTGATAGAAGCACTAGGGACCCAATTATAGCACTTTTAGTCAGATTTTCATGATATGTCCCCTTTAAAAGATATTTAAATTAAATAAAAATGAAGAAATAAATGACGCCATAAATGTAATCACTGTGACTTTGCTTACATAATGGAGTATCACATCTCTCAAGTTATTTTGGCAAAAACGGCATTCAACCAAATGTATGGGGGTTTTTTTTTGGCTAGAAATTGGTTACTCATAGCCCGACTGTATTGGGTATTTAGTTAACCTAGATGGTGAATGATGGCTACTTCTTGCTTTCATGGATGTTATTATTATGTTGTAGTTTTACATACATTATAGTTGATGTTATGTGATCAAAGGTTTTATTATTGCAGATGCATCCAGACCGGCCCTTTCTTACAGACCAGCTGAAGCTAACAGGAACCTCATAGTGCTCACAAATAACCTTCCTACAAGAAAACAAGTCCCTCAACTCAAAAACACAGGTAAAGCCCGATTCGTTTTATAACATGTTTAATGTTAATGTGCTGCAAGTTTGTCACTTACCTAAAAATCTCTTTGTAAAGGATTAAAGAATTTAAAGACACCGCTCACATCAAGAGCAACTCCAACTTCCACCTCTAAAGGTATTTCGACCTCTACTCATCATCAGAATTGAAAAAATTCTCATCATCTGTGCTCTGATATTTCACAAATTCATCTTCTTTTCAGGGTGTACATGGTACATGTGGAAACTTTTACTGATGGCTCTGATATTAGTATTTCTAGCTTTGGGCTTTCACATTTCAAAATCATTTATGCTGAGAACTGATGTGGTCCAGCCGAACATACAGGAAAATTTGAATGCAGACATGGCTGCACTACAGCTACTTTATCCAAGTCAGCGCTCAGTATTTTGGAAGAGGAGCGTCAGGCATCTTCAGGGTCACTTGCAAACAGTCAACCCCACCGAACCGGTCAGCTTGATTCTGACCGGTGGCTTAAAGGCAGAAAGGACATTGGCTTGTCTTGCTCGAAGCTTGGCTACAGCATACTCCGTTTCTCTTAACAACGGCTCAATCTTAGAAATCGATGGGACTACCAAAACAGGACAAGACAGTGACCAGGTCAAGTTGGACATTGATACAGCTCTGAGAAAAGCATTTGATGGAAATAAATCTGCAGCCGTTATCCACCGTTTCGAGGAGCTTCCTCCTGGATCTACACTCATATTCTATCGTTACTGTGACCATGAGAATGCAGCGTATAAGAAGGTTTTTCTGGTTTTTACTGTGATGCTATCAGTTGATAAAATAGAAACCGATTCCAGTCTAAGTGCAGTTGAGGACATGGTACATGATCAGATAAAAGAAAAGTTTGTCACCCCAAACAAGTCAGCAATGTTTAATCAAATGGATGTGGATAAACTCAGTGGATTGTGGAGCAGAATCTCACATGTTATCCTACCGGTGGCTGCAGAAGAGAAGACTGAACGGGAGGGCTGTGGGTCCTAATAAACCCTCACAGAAAAACATATGATCTCTGTATTGACATTTCGTGGCATTGTAAGTACATAAACGTACAAAGAGAATCCTTATTCCAAAGAAGTTTTTAAAGGACAGCTGTAAAGTGTATGTTTATAAATGTTTTATATATTTTTTGTATTTGTGAATAGTTTGGTTCTTTGTCAGTAAACTCGATGTACAACTATGTGTGATTGCAAACCCTGATTTGTATGATAATATAGCAAATGAATTTGAGATTTGATGCAGATTAGTTGTACAGCATTTCATTCAGACACGTATGTTATTAAAGTGTTGCACTGATTTTTGAAATTCAACTTAAATCTAAGATAGTTTTTCCATGTTTGAAAAATATGCTTTGATTCATTTGTGTATTTTTGTGTGATTTAATACAAATACAAACAACTCCATATTTGTTTCCTTGTGAGTATATCCACCTTATTTTCCAAAAAAAAATTGTGCGAGATTTTCGTTTCATTTGCCGTCTGGTAGAAAACAATGGGAGCATGCACAAAACATGATTAAAAATAATTATGGTAAATATTTACTACACCCACTATGTAAAAAAGTGGCCTGATGCATAAAGATAACCCTAAATTGTGGTCATACAGATAAAAGTAAAAAAACATTTGAAACTGTAAATGATGTACTTTTATTTGTGTACACTCACAATTAGGAGAAAACGTACTTCTTTAAAAAACATTTTTTTAAACATTCTGTTAGATCGGTTTTGGAGCGCGTCACAAAAAAGAACAGAAACTCAAATAGGCTAGGCTACTTTTAGGCTAGGCTAATCATTTAAGTGAAACAATTCATGTAGGCTTTTCAATTTATTATTTTTTTCTCCAAACAGACATAATCATGTTCTCCTGATTTAATGCTATTTGCGCATGAAACTAAACCCCTGGGGAAAATTATGATATTTTAGGAGATGTATTTAGCATTTCTGTAGCTAGAGGGATACAGCAAACACAGAAAATTTAGAATTACATTTGGAGGTAGAATTAGGATGAAAACCGCGGTCCTGGCTAGATGAGATACGACTACAGTCTAAATCTCATGAAATTATGTGTTTAGGGTTAGGTGTGGGTGAAGAATTATGATAAAACAGTGCTCATCCGGCAAGATTTCGTTTGCTGTATCCCCTCTAGCCACAACCGCAGGCGTGGTGGGAATGTTTTAGGCGTGGTGGCCCGCCACGGCAAACTGCATGTAGCGGGAAATTATTTCGTATTGTTGCTCGGAGTTGACAAGTCTTTATTGTGCAACAAGCACAAAGACATACCAGTACTGTGGTAGAAGTTAGTCAAGTGTTTATACAAGAACTAGACCAAGAATTTGTGTTTTTAACATTTTAGGCATCTCTTCCTGGTGTGAATTTATTAAATGGCAATTTTGTATTGACTGGTATAATTAAGTTTCTATGGGATTAAGCTCATCACGTGAGGCGCCGTCCTGACAGCTAGCAGCAGTTTCTATTTTATTCAACACAGTTATTTGAAAACGAGAACAAACGATAATAAAGATATTTACTAATTACATTTATTCAGTTTTGTTTTAATTTTTACGAAGAATATTGTGCACTAGAGGGAGATCAGGTATTTAGAAAATTGTGTGATTTTTAATTTAAAGCATAATACAAATATGTGCAAACACATTAAGAATTATTATAAACAACTAATAAGCAGTTTATGTTGTATATAATTTGTAAAATTCGGTTTTGTAAAAATGTAGTATAAATAAACCAGCTAAATCAGTATATTTTTATCAGCAAAACATTAGTTGCTGGCAGTTTTTATGAAAAATTTTACTGGATGGATGTCTGGATACAGATGAAGGGTGTGTATGCGCCACATACAGCTCTGGTACGTGGAATACGGTCAAAACAATTTTTTTTACTGCATTTGTACCAGCTATTATGGCAACCACTAACATTTCTGTATTCCATAATAAACTAAACAAAACTGCACACATGTGTCACTCGCAATAGGACTACCATAAGCTCACCGGAATTCTTTTCAAAAGAGCTCAAAGATGGTAGTGCGCACTATGTCAAAAATAAGGTGGATAGTAGCTACTCTTGTCCTTATATATCATGGGTCTTCAAGAGGATGTCCATGGTGGCCCTTTAAATTTAGTTTGAATTCAAAATATTTCATATAAATAAGGCATCAAACAAAAATGAAATATTAGGCTAATAATAAACATTATTAAAATACAGAGCAATTTATTTTTTACAATTAAAATGTTATGTACTATGTTAAAGGCGGAGTCCACGATGTTTGAAAAACGCGTTGGAAAAGGAGACGGGCCGACTACCAAAACACACTTGTAGCCAATCAAATCAAATCAAATGCCGGGTTGCGTATGTGTGGGGCGGGTCTATTAACAGAAAGTCCAGATTCTATTGGGGTAGGGGCGTGTTTATTTGGGTGATTTCAAATATCAACATTGGCTTTCAAACATCGTGGACTCCGCCTTTAACAGTACATGACTGTATGGTAGGTGGTATATGTATACCACATGTGTATACCAAAATATTTATTTGTAAAGCAACCATCATTAGTATGCAAATCCAGTCTTAATTTAATACATGTGGGGTCCCAGCTCATCTATCTATTAAGGGGTCCTTGGCCTGAAAAAAGTTGAAGACCTTTTCTAAAGATTTTATTGTTGTAATTGTTTGCATGTATCGTGATAATTAAAGAAAGAGTTCCAGCTGGCTTTCTAGATCAAGATTCTAACTGATGTATGATATGCCAACATGGTCGTTGTTGTTTTCTACGTGGCACTTTAAACAGCAGCAGGTGTTAGGGAACAGGTGAAAATATGTGCATAAGTCCATGCCTTACTCTATTATTTTAAAGTTTTTCCTGATATTTGAGATGTTTAATCGCCTCAGCGCAGGAAATAAATACCACACTCGCAGAATGAATTTAATGACGTTAAAAATAGCTAAGATTACTTAAATCTGACTAATAAAAAGTAAAATCAGATTAAGTTCTTTAAAAACAAAGAGAGAAGGAGTGGTGAACTGTGTGAATGATGGCTGTTTAAAGTCTGAAGAAATTCTGTAGAAATCCTCTACGGGAAGTTTCATATAAGGAATTCCAAAAATTTGTCATGAGTTTCACTGTCTTCAGCACTTGGCAATGGATAGATAATACCTGCATTCACTATGATCAAGTTATGCAAAAACAGATACCTACAAAGTTAAAAAGCTTTCAACAACAGTGTCTCTGTTATATAAAACTGTTGGCCTGTGAAAAATTAACACTGAAACAGGGAGGTAAAGTAAAACAAATGTTTTTTTATTATTGTGATGAGAGATAGACCAGGAAATGTCACATTTTATTCAAACATTTAAATGGGTTGTTTATTAAGCAGTTTGTATGATAACTAGATCAAATGGGTCATTTTGAATGTAATACATAATGGGTTCATATTTACACCAACAAAATTATTTAAAAAAGTAGCAAAAAATACATTACTTTATTTAAATATGTTAGTAAAAGGTCTGTCTGTTTAGCATTTGACATTATCATGTCTGTGCAAAGTCATAAATCTGTGTTTAGTCTAAACCTCTAATACAGTGGTTCTCAATTTTTCCAACATGTGGTGCATTCGTTCGTGCCCCCCAAAGAAAATTTATGACATAAAACATCCCAAAACAAATATTTAAACAAAACATGTTCAATTAAACAGTGTAGTGTTGGATAGCCTTATTTTTCTGAGGTTTAATTACACAGAATATATGATAAATTAATGTATTTTTGTCATTAAACTGTCTGGCACCATCTCAGGACCCCCCAGTTTGAGAACCACTGCTCTAATACATCTAAGCTGATAAATACTATTAACACTATTCACTTCATTTTAACATAAAAAAGTTGTACAGAACCAACCATCATGATAGCACAAAGCCAACATAAATAAAGTTTACAGACAGTTAAAAACAGAAGCAGATTTGACATTGAAAATGTGATTAAGCATTTACAGAAAACTCGTATAAAGCAATTGAAAGTAGCCTAGATGATTCATGGTCAAAGCAGTAAATTCAACCTTCAAACCATCATATACACAGAAAGATAGTATAATATATCACATTGTGAACGTTCTGAACAGATTTCATTTTCATACTAATGGCACAAATGTTTTGTACCTTCAGACACTTGTTCAAGTTCAAAACAGATCTGATAATGACCAAAAGCAAGATGCACCAAGATAACAGAGATGACTAAAGAAGAACCGCGCTAAACATGCATCTGAATTGTGTACAGACTGATAAATGTGCAAATACAAACGAATAAACACACACATGAAAAGTTTATCAAACCAAGCATGACCAAGGCAATTTAAAATAAGAGATTGGCAACTAGAACACTTAACAAATTGAATGCCACGTGGTTATTATAGTATTACATATTCAGGCTGCTTTATTAATTTAGTATTGGAGGTTTTAAAAACTAAAGTGGACGATGGTTTTATTACATTCACTGTAAAAAATTAGCTGTAATTATGCAGCTGGTTGCCAGTAACTTACTGTAGGAGATAAAGACTGAAAATGTTTCATGTTCATTTATCTTTGAACAAACTGTTGCCAGTAAATAACATAAATGTAAAATCTACAGTAAGTAACTGCCAGCTAGTTGCCAGTAATACCCAGTAATACTGTAATTTCTACAGAAAATTTTTTGCAGTGTTGTTTCACATCAAAAGCAACATTCTTTTAACTTAATGTGAGCAAACCTGTTTGTTACGATTGTATTTTTAAAATGCGCTGATAAGCAAGCTCAACAGGAAGCGCAGAGCATGTGTTGGCAGTTCTATCACTTTGGATAGAAGTAGAAAAGTTTTGTCATAATTTTTTTTTCACGAAAGGTGAATGGCCCCTTAAATGAAGACTGTATATAATCTGCATACCACATAATAACACAGACACACTGTGGCTGCTCATCTGCTCAGTTAGTGGGATTTTCACGCCCTACCATTTCTAGGGTTTACAAAGAATGGTGTGAAAAGGGAAAAACATCCAGTATACGGCAGTTCTGTGGGCGAAAATGCTTTGTTGATGCTAGAGGTCAGAGGAGAATGCGCTGACTGATTCAAGCTGATAGAAGAGCAGCTTTGACTGAAATAACCACTCGTTACAACCGAGGTATGCAGCAAAGCATTTGTGAAGCCACAACACGCACAACCTTGAGGTGGATGGGCTACAACAGCAGAAGACCCCACCGGGTACCACTCATCTCCACTACAAATAGGAAAAAGAGTCTACAATTTGCACGAGCTCACCAAAATTGGACAGTTGAAGACTGGAAAAATGTTGCCTGGTCTGATAAGTCTTGATTTCTGTTGAGACATTCAGATGGTAGAGTCAGATTTTGGCGTAAACAGAATGAGAACATGGATCCATCATGCCTTTTTACCACTGTGTAGGCTGGTGTTGGTGGTGTAATGGTGTGGGGGATGTTTTCTTTGGCACACTTTAGACCTCTTAGTGCCAGTTGGGCATCCTTTAAATGCCACCTGAGCATTGCTTCTGACCATGTCCATCCCTTTATGACCACCATGTACCCATCCTCTGATACTTCCAGCAGGATAATACACCATGTCACAAAGCTCGAATCATTTCAAATTGGTTTCTTGAACATGACGATGAGTTCACTGTACTAAAATGGTCCCCACAGTCACCAGATCTCAACCCAATAGAGCATCTTTTTGATATATGTGTATATAAGTTTTAAGGAAGTATGAATAAAAAGAAATCATATTTTAAATGTGCCACAATTATGGTTCTTAAAAACAATAAATGAGACCAGCAACAAACGTAAGTCCTGAAAGTGTAATGGGCATATACACAATTACAATTACTATACATTACAGAAATTAGTTAATTTAAAATGCAAAGAACTATAAAAAACAATAATGGATAATAAAGGAAACAATAACAACATATACTGTTTGTGTATTGATGACTGCAGTGGAGACTGCAGTGATGTCTGCATTGAAGACTACATTGACATATGCAGTGTTGCCTGTAGTCATGTTTGTAGTGGAAATTGCAATGTTGTTTGCATTAAAGACTGCAGTAATGGATGCAGTGATGGATGTAAGGGTCTTTGAATTAATGACTGCATTGATGTATGCAGTGATGCCTGTAGTGATGTTTACAGTGTTGTTTGCATTAAAGACTGCAGTAA
Source organism: Misgurnus anguillicaudatus (assembly GCF_027580225.2). Classification (NCBI taxonomy): domain Eukaryota; kingdom Metazoa; phylum Chordata; class Actinopteri; order Cypriniformes; family Cobitidae; genus Misgurnus; species Misgurnus anguillicaudatus. The sequence goes on from NC_073342.2 coordinate 33,639,400, forward strand.
TGGATGTAAGGGTCTCTGAATTAATGACTGCATTGATGACTGTATGGAGGTTTAAATTGATGACTACAGTGTATACAGCAGAGATTGCGGAGGTATTTGCAGCAGAGATTGCGGAGGTGTTTGCAGCAGAGATTGCGGTGGTTTTGGCAGTGTTTTTTAAAGCACGGCTTGTGGTGGTTTTGGCAGTGGTTTTTAAAGCACGGCTTGTGGTGGTTTTGGCAGTGGTTTTTAAAGCACGGCTTGTGGTGGTTTTGGCAGGGGTTTTTAAAGCACGGCTTGTGGTGGTTTTGGCAGTGGTTTTTAAAGCACGGCTTGTGGTGGTTTTGGCAGTGGTTTTTAAAGCACGGCTTGTGGTGGTTTTGGCAGTGGTTTTTAAAGCACGGCTTGTGGTGGTTTTGGCAGTGGTTTTTAAAGCACGGCTTGTGGTGGGTTTGGCAGTGGACTTTGCAGCAGAGATTGAGGTGATGGTTGTAGTGGAGTTTGCAGATATGTTTTTAGGTGTTGGTGTTGTTTTGGGTGCAGTTGTTGTAAGTATTATTGGCTTTCTTAGCCAAAACGCTCCGTATGTCTGCGTGACCGCAGCTCTGAAAGAGAGTTTAATGATATGAGTTGTAATTAATGATATTGGACTACAAAACAAAACTGACTTGATGGTGAGCAAGAAGTGTTATCTTCTGTTATCTCTTTTTTACATAAATTGTAAATTTGTAAGTCACAACAGTTACTCCAACTTTGTACACTTGTATTTTTGACTCTATATTCGCTGTCCGCCAAAAATTTATGAATATAAACAAAATTAAATAATTGAACTGATACGATTATTTCTGTTCTAAAATTTTAATATTGATTCGCTAATATGTTACTGTCTATTCTCTTGGTCATGATAACTGTGTTGCAATAATCTGATGCTGTGACAGTTTTCTTATTTTTGTAAGAGAAAAGTTACCTGAAGAAGAAAGTTCCTGCTTCAGGGACAATCCATTTTACTGTTATGCTGCTTTTGTCCAAGTTATCAGCATGGCTCACAGCTCTGCCCTGAAAAAATGACCATCAAGAGGTAAACAGTTGATGTTAGTAGTTTGTTCATCATTAAATTGGGGAATAATACTATATCATAGGGTTCCATTTATCAACATTCGAAAACTTTGTTAGATGACATACAAAAAACCTTCAACATAATTTCCAACATTTAGTAATTCCAGTGGAATAAAAAAAATCAAATGTATCTGTTAATATTTGTTACTATACACTCTGTAATGTTCGATTCTGATTAGCCAGTGGTGACAATCCGAAGTTCCCCTTAAACTAATAACACAGCCTCATCCGGTACTGCGAGTCATCTTAACCAGTGCAGTACAAAGAAATCAAAATAAATATGCATTATTAATACAGTTTGTAAGATTTAATTCATTAATGATACAACCAAATGTATGTTAGTCCTGTTTGGACTTTAAACATGTTTCATTTCAAACACTTTATTTAGAAAACTTGCAGTGTGTGTGTTCACTTCTCACTGGGATGGGTTAAATTTTGAATATGGGCTGCCATACTTGACAATCATGTCACAAATAAACAATTAATTGTACTGATATTACCTTAACAAAGATTAATAAATGCTTTGAAAGTATATTGCTCATGGTTAATTCCTGTTAGCTAATGCATTTACTTATGTTAATGAATTAATAAATTAAAAACTTTCCATTAAAACTAATACTAGTCAACATGAACTAAAAAAATTAACCCTATTCACTTTCTTAAACAACGCTCCTTCACTGGGATCATAGCAGGGCATAACCTACTGCATTTTGATTTTGGATTAGTTATATTTTTACACAACCAACACACATCTCTGCTACAAATAAACAAAATTTGTTTGTAGAAGTGCAAATGTTTTGACTAATATTTGAATTTAATAGCATATTCTGTCTGTATTATACTAGATTTTAGTTTTTAACAGATAGATATCCACATATCCTTCATCTAAGCATATTTCTATTTTAGATTGATATGTGTGTAACAGTTGGGGTTTGCTGACATGGTTAAAAATGGTGCTATGTTTTAGGCAACAAGATTGGGTGACTTTGAGAAAAAAAGCACATGATGAAGAAATGTAATTTCTTTAAACGTATCATAAATATATGAAATGATACAATTTAGTGCTGTTGGTTAGCAGCCTTGTTTTTCTGAGGTTTAATTACATAGAATTGATGATAATTATAAAATGTATAAAATGTCAGTTTGATAACCACTGACTTAACACACTTGTAATGCCTGGTAGAAAAAAGTGTCAGGACTCACATTTTGGCCATCACAGGACAGGAGGACTGTGGTGCTTGTGTCAGTCAAACTAAAAGTACCGGCAGGTGGACAGTCCTCACACTTACGAGCCTCCAACATAAAACCCATAAATGTAGTGCCTGCCGTACCTGAAAGCTGCACTGTGGTAAAAGAGAGCAACAATAACAGATTTTAGAATTGGTGACCAGAATGGCGTTTAATGACTTTTAATTATTCTGTAATATTTTCATTTCTTTTGTCTTTCATGTTATCTCAATGAATCTTGTTTTGTCTCTTTTGTTACAGATTTTTCAAACAGCTCTTCCCATTGATGTAGATTGGGGAAGACCAGACATAATATTTAGCCATTAAAAAAATGTAAACCATAAATCTGTGATTAAACAACAGTGACCCAGTGATACAGCATTATGTCAGTGACATGTGGAAGTTTTTGAAAACCCAGCTAATAAAAGTTATGATGTTTGATGCTAATCCCTACTGAAAAATCCTGCTAAAACCAGCATAAGCTGGTAGCTGGTTTAAGGTGGCAGTAGCTGGTTTATGCTGGTCCTCCCAGCCTGATAAAGCTGGTCAAGCTGGTGAGTCAGCTGGCCGTCCAGTCTGATCAGCTAAGTCCAGCTAGACCAGCTTAAAACGTGACCAAAACACAGCTAGACCATCTTAAAAAGTGACCAAAACACAGTTAGACCGGCTTGCTACACCAGCAATACCAGCTTAAACCAAGCTGGGAGACCAGCTAAAACCAGCTCACCATGGTCTTAACTGGATTTTTCTGAAGGGATCTCATTAACATTATAACTTAGTGTCACATACAGATCATGACATAGGAAAATATGACTGGTCATCTTAAAATGTCTTTATAATGGGGTATTACACAATTTTAAGAAAAAAAGAAAGAAAGAAAGTTAATCTTACCGTTAATCTCGTTTCCGATTTCTGAGACAGTGAAGGTCCTCTGCTCTGGTGTGACAGTGAACGGGGATTCAGTTGTTTGTGCTGCTATACCGTCATGATTGACGTTCATTCCTTGACATTCATCTGTCAATAAAGTTCCATCACTGTAACAGGTAATAAACTTCACCATGACAAATCCAAACAAAAGAATAAAGAGACCACAATTATACATCTGAAACAAAAAAAAATGTACAAATCGGTGATGAGAATCGTAGCGCTTGATTATTTAACTGCCACTTCTTAAAACTGTGCCAGGTTTATATGACTGGACCCGCCTATTAAATCTGTCAGTGCACGGCTTATAGTTTACGGAAGTAATTTTTCTTTAAAATCAAAATGTATTACCAATTTAACAAAATTATATCCACGCTAATTTAGGATTAGACCGCAGAAAGATGAAGAGCTTTGATCTCCCGATCTCTTTTACGTCTATTGGTGTATAGGTGCTGAATGTGTAAGTTAGGCTATACCAAATCCTATAGAAGTGTATTTGCAAATAGAGTAGATGAAACAGCAATCTGTTGAGGATCTGTTTCAGGAAAATTTGTTCAAGACGATATATTTAAAATGAATTTCTTTATTTGAAAGGCTTGATATAATATTTTTCAAAAGTGCAAATACGTAAAACATTTCTGAAAGTTGACAAGTGATGATTTTCACTTTCGGCCACTATGAGGCAGCATCGGTTTAAAAACGCAGGCAAATTACGCGCCTCCGTCAGTCACTGTTTCCAAACTAAACTGTTTGATTATTGATTAACTGGCTTGAATAAGAAAAACTTCTGCAATCTACAAAATAAAGTCATCAAAATAGAACAAAAATGTAGAATTTGTGTGCATAATGACCCTCCCAAAAGTAAAATAAATAAATAATCATTATTTAAATTGGCCTACACCACATGAATTGACGTCATCATGTTGTAAAGAGCTTTGCTTTTGAAGCCTTAAATTTGTTGTGTTGTTCAAGCATAGCCTATTTATTTTAAAATCTTAAAACAATAACACCAACAATTAAAATTGAGGACATGAGGAGCATATTTGTCCCGATCGCAGCAAACAGTTCTTCTCTGATCCTTGGTTTAGCTAATTTTGTCATAGTTCTTGCCTCTAGATATTTAACTGTAATAGATATTCTGTTTCTTTTTTTATAACATTGTCTTTATGAATCATGATAATTGAAAACTGACAATCATGACAATATTTGCATTGAGAATCAACTAGTTTTAATAAAAATGTCTAGGTGCATGTTAGTATGTTTGTTTATATTTGATTTGATGTTTGTTCATTATGATGTTTTGCTTTCTCTCTTGTAAAAGCTCTTTCATTGATTGTCGAGTTTTACGGCATCCAACTGTGATCTTATATTTGACAGACAATCAGTCCAAGAGTCTATCCTTTCTTGAGCCAGAACTGAAGAGCATAGTTTCACTTTTAGCTGTTTCAAACAAACAAAATACTTTCACTCTAAAAAAATGCAGCTGGTTGCCAGTAACTTACTGTAAAAGATAAAGACAGAAAATGTTTCATGTTCATTTAACAGTAAATAACATACATGTAAAATCTACAGTAATTGGCAGCTAGTTGCAGCCAGTAATACTGTAATTTCTACAGAATTTTTTTACAGTGTTCATAAATATTGCTGTAGGTTAGTTAAGTAATACATTTGCCTCCTTAGTGTTATATAGTGCTGATCTTGAACCCAAAACCCTTTCTGGAAGAAAGCGGAAGACGATTAAAGATGATGTGCCATCACAAGCTGGTCAGATCATCAGATTAAGTTATTTAAAAACAAACAGCCATTGGTGTAATTTAAGGTCTGAAGAGATTCATCTGTGTAATTCTTCTATGGAAAGGTTCATGTAAGGCATTCCAAACATTTGTCATAATAAGCAACATATAGGTAGCAGTAAGCAATGAACCTGCATATTCACGATGAAGCAAGTGATGCAAAACCAAGTATCAATAGTTAAACAGGCGTTTAACCAACCCAGTCTCACCCCATGGCGTCAATATTTGACGACACTTGACCATGCGTCAATATGTTGACGCGGAGGGTATACGAACTGGGGACTTCAATACTATTAAGTCCGTCGGTTTAGGGTTAGATTTACATAATGACATCCTTACCCAAACCTTTCCCTAACCCCAATGCCAGGCGACAACTGTTTAATGTCGCGTACCTAATAGTATTGAAGTCCCCAGTTGGTCAAAAAATGACGCGAAAGGTATACCCTCCGCGTCAACATATTGACGCATGGTCAAGTGTCGTCAAATATTGACGCCATGGGTGTGAGACCGTGTTAGTTTAACAAATATGTCTCTGTTATATAAAACTGTTGGTCTGTGCAGTTGAGCCCACATGAACTATTAACACTGAAACAGGAAGGTAAACATCAAAAATGTTTTTTTTTATGATGAGAGATAGACCAGGAAATGTCATATTTTATTCAAATAACAAAAACACATGAAGTGGGGTAAATAAAAAATACATTTTACTTTTAGGTAATCTCTATATTTAAACATGTAATGAAAAGGTCTGTCAGTTTCTTGGTTGTTAAGTTTGCATTATAGTTTTTAGCAATTGAACAATTTCAAAATTCAAAACATGCTTAAAAGTCGTATTGAGTCTAAAAAAATGCTGGATTATTTTCAACCTAGAGTTGGGTCAAAAACAGACAAGCCCAGCCGATGGGTTAAATTAATCCAGAAAATATTTATATTTGACCCATCAATCAGTTAAAACTTGCAATTTGCAGACAACACAATGATCATGGTCCCCATCCAGGATGGTGACGAGTCTGCTTATAGACTGAAAGTTCAACAGCTGGCTGAAAAAAATTATTTTCTGGGTGAACACATTTGGCAATGAAACTCTTTTGATTCTGAAGGAAGTCAAATTAAAAGTTTCATGTTTAATCGCAAAGGTTACAAAAATGTGATTTTAACTACAACATATAAACTATGGTGCACTGCATACATGATCTATATAAACAGGAAATAAAAAGGAATAATATGTATCTGCCTTATTTGGCCACAACTGTGCCACTATTATGGTTCTCAAAAACAATAAATTGAATCAGATACGAAAGTAAGTTCTGAAAGTGTAATGAACATAATTACAATTACTATTCATTAAAGAAATTAGTCTAGTTAAAATGCAGGGAAACAATAATGAATAATAATAGAAACCATAACAACATAAACTGTTTGTGTATTGATGACTGCAGTGGAGATTCTGCATTAAAGATGCTGAAAGATGCTGCATTAAAGATGCTGAAGTCTCCATTAAAGATGCTGTTGTAATCGACTTCCTCCCCCAAAATGTCGTGTAAGTCTTCGTGACAGGAGCTCTAGAAGAATGATTGAAGGGGATATTTTACAAGACTTTTTAAAAATAATGTCCCCAGAGTACATATGTGAAGTTCTAGCTCAAAATACCCCATAGATAATTTATGATAACATGTTAAAATTGCCACTTTGTAGGTGTGAGCAAAAATGGTCTTTGGGTGTCTTTTTAAATGCAAATGAGCTGATCTCTGCACTAAATGACAGTGCTGGGGTTGGATAGTGCAGATTAAGAGGCGTTATTATCGCCCTCTGACATCACAAGGGGAGACAAATTTCAATGATCTATTTTTTCACATGTTTGCAGAGAATGGTTTACCAAAACTAAGTTACGGGGTTGTGCTTTTTCACATTTCTAGGTTGATAGAAGCACTGGGGACCAATTATAGCACTTAAACATGAAAAGTCAGATTTTTATGATATGTCCCCTTTAAAAGATTTGAGTTGTAATTAGTAATATTTGACTATATAAACAAATTGCATTCAATTTCAGACAGCAGGTTTCCTCAATGTTTTCCTTGTGTCTTTTGTCAGTCACAGTTAAATCAACTGCACTACTTGGCAACAGATATTTCATATTTAAATATATTTATATTACATCATTTGCGGTGGTGTTGGCAGTGGAGTTTGCAGCAGGGATTGAGGTGATGGTTGTAGTGGAGTTTGCAGATATGTTTTTAGGTGTTGGTGTTGTTTTGGGTGCAGTTGTTGTAAGTATTATTGCCTTTCTTAGCCAAAACGCTCCGTATGTCTGCGTGACCGCAGCTCTGAAAGAGAGTTTAAATGATATGAGTTGTAATTAATGATATTGGACTACAAAACAAAACTGACTTGATAGTGAGCAAGAAGTGTTATCTTCTGTTGTCTCTTTTTTTTACATAAATTGTAAAGTCACAACAGTTACTCCAACTCTGTACACTTGTATTTTGACTCGAGATTCATTGTCTGCCAAATAAATAAATAAAAATAAACCAAATTAAAGATGAATTTAACTGATATAATAATCTTAAATTTTAATATTGATTCGCTAACATGTTACTGTCTATTCTCTTGGCCATGACAACGGTGTAGTAATAATCTGATACTGTGACAGTTTCCTTATTTTTGTAAGAGAAAAGTTACCTGAAGAAGAAAGTTCCTGCCTCAGGGACAATCCATTTTACTGTTATGCTGCTTTTGTCCAAGTTATCAGCATGGCTCACCGCTCTGCCCTGAAAAAATGACCATCAAGAGGTAAACAGTTGATGTTAGTAGTTTGTTCATCATTAAATTGGGGAATAATACTATATCATAGGGTTCCATTAATTAACATAAGTTAACATACAAAAAACTTTTAACATAATTTCCAACATTTAATAATTCCAGTGGAATAAAAAAATCAAATGTATCTGTTAACATTTGTTACTATACACTCCGTAATGTTCGATTCTGATTAGCCAGTGGTGACAATCCGAAGTTCCCCTTAAACTAATAACACAGCCTCATCCGGTACTGCGAGTCAACTTGATCAGTGCATTAAGATTTAATTTATAAATGACACAACCAAATGCATGTTAGTCCTGTTTGGACTTTGAACATGTTTCATTTCAAACACTTTATTTAGAAAACTTGCAGTGTGTTTGTTCACTTCTTACTGGGTTAAATTTTAAATATGGACTGCCATACTTGACAAACACATCACTTTCACCAACAAACAATGAACTGTACTGATATTACCTTAACAAAGATTCATTAAATTAATAAAAAAAATAAAGATTAATAAATGCTTTAAAAGTATATTGCTCATGGTTAATTCCTGTAAGCTAATGCATTAACTAATGTTAATGAATGAAGCCTTATTTTTTAAAATAAAAACTATCCATTAAAACTAATAGTCAACATTAACTAAAAAAATTAACCCTATTCACTTTCTTAATACATGCTCCTTCACTGGGATCATAGCAGGGCATAACCTAATGCATTTTGATTTGGGATTAGTTATATTTTTACACAACCAACACACATCTCTGCTACAAATAAACAAAATTTGTGTTTAGAAGTGTAAATGTTATGACTTTAATTTGAACACATAATTTATTAGCATACTATTCTGTCTGTATTAGATTTTAGTTTATATATAACAGATAGATATCCACATATTCCTCATCTAATCATATTTCTATTATGGATTGATACATGTAGCAGTTGGGGTTTGCTGACGTGTCAAAATGGTGCTATGTTTTAGGCAACAAGTCAGTGATTAAGATATAAGGTTGGATTTGGTGACTTTGAAAAAGCAACTGCAAAAAAAAAAAACATGATGAAGAAATTAAATTTCATGTCTTTAAAACAATCTTTTCTCAAAACACCCCTAACTTCTCATAAATTTCCAAGCAATCCCCCAAAAGCACAGATTGCTCAGCCCTGTGTTAGCTGTGTCACAATTAACCCCATGTTAGCTTATGCCCGCTCACCACTACAAATATTTCCTGTTTTTCTCTAATATGATTTTTATTGCAGATGTAAAATGGGTTGTGAACACCATAGCATTTATAACTTAACACAGTGGTTCTTAAACTTTTTCGGCGTGCGGCACTGCTTGTGTGTACAGTCAGTGCATCCCTTTTTGGCCCTCCAAAGAAGATTTTATGACAAAACATTCTAAAACGTATCATTTGAATTAAACAAAACATGAAATTATAGTGCTGTTGGTTAGCAGCCTTTTTTTTCTGAGGTTTAAGAATTTATGATAATTATAAAATGTCAGTTTGATAACCACTGACTTAACACACTTGTACCTGTTAGAAAAAAGTGTCAGGACTCACATTTTGGCCATCACAGGTCAGGAGGACTGTGGTGTTTGGGTCAGTCAAACTGAAAGTACCGGCAGGTGGACAGGTCTCACACTTACGAGCCTCCAACATAAAACCTATAAATGTATTGCCTGCCGTACCTGAAAGTGTCACTGTGGTAAAAGAGAGCAAAAATAACAGATTTTAGAATTGGTAGACCAGAACGGCCACCTTAATACTTGTACTTGTATATGTGTGACTTTTAATTATTCTGTAATGTTTTCATTTACAGTAATTTGTCTTTCATGTTATCTCAATTAATCTTGTTTTTTGTCTTTTGTTACAGATTTAATTCATTTGGAAAGCAGCTCTTCCCGTTAATGTAGATTGGGGAAAACCACACATAATATTAAGCCATTAACCCCCCCCCCCCCAAAAAAAAAAACCTAAACCACAAATCTGTGATCCTAGCTAAAGTTTTTTTTGTGTTTGTGTGTGATTGTTTTCCACATGGAAAGAGCATTTTGTGAAAATATAACATATATATTACTAATACTGAATGAGTAAGGTCATTGAATTGAAATTAATATGAAATCGAACTTTGATGCTTCTAATCCCTACTGAAAAATCCAGCTAAGACTAGCATAAACTGGTCGGTCAGCTGGTCGTCTATTAATTACCCTTTTACAAATTTAAGTAGATTATACATGATAAAATGAAGTTGAATTTACTCAATGATGTGTTCATTTAGAATTACTTAAATTATTATGTTATTTTAACTCATATTTTGATTAAAAAAAATAAAAATTCAAAAATGTTCACACAGTTCACTCATTTTATTTTTGTTAAATCTAAGGCACAGAAACACTTTATACAGTAGGAAAATATGACTGGTCTCCATCCTAAAATGTCTTAAGGGATAGGCTATTACACAATTTTAAGAAAGAAAGAAAGAAAGAAAGAAAGAAAGAAAGAAAGAAAGAAAGAAAGAAAGAAAGAAAGAAAGAAAGTTAATCTTACCATTAATCTCATTTCCGATTTCTGAATCAGTGAAGGTCTTCTGCTCTGGTGTGACAGTGAACGGGGATTCAGTTGTTTGTGCTGCTATACCGTCATGATTGACGTTCATTCCTTGACATTCATCTGTCAATAAAGTTCCATCACTGTAACAGGTTATAAACTTTACCATGACAAATCCAAACAAAAGGAAAAAGATGCCGGCAGGATACATCTGGAAAAAAATGTACAACGCGGTGATGAGAATCTTAGTGCTTTATTGTCTAACTGGCACTTCTCAAAACTGTGACAGGTTTATAGGCTATGACTGGACCCGCCTGTTAAATCTTTCACTGTCTGCAGGGCTTATAGTTTACGGAAGTCATTTTTCTTTAAAATCAAAATGTATTACCAATTTAACAAAATTATATCCTCGTTAATTTAAGATTAGGCAGCGGAAATATGAAGAGCTTTGTCTCCCGATCTCTTTTACGTCTATTGGTGGTGGAGGTGCTAAATGTATGCTATGTATGAATCTGTTGAGGATCTGTTTCAGGAAAATTTGTTTAAGGCGATATATTTCAAATTAATTTCCTCTTTTGAAAGGGTTATAATGTTTTTCAAAAGTGCAAATATGTAAAACATTTCTAAAAAGTTGACAAGTGATGATTTTTACTTTCGGCCACTATGAGGCAGCATCGGGCTAGTCAGTCACTGTTTCCAAACTAAAGGGTTTGATTATTGATTTACTGGCTTGAATAAGAAAAAAACTTCTGCAATCTACAAAATAAAGTCATCAAAATAGAACAAAAATTTGTGTGCATAATGACCCTCCCAAAAGTAAAATAAATAAATAATCATTATTTTACATACAAATAGGCTTACACCACATGAATTGATGTCATCCTGTTGTAAACAGCTTTGCTTTTGAAGCCTTACATTTGTTGTGTTGTTCAAAAATATTTAAAATGTTAAAACAATAACACCAACAATTAAAAATGAGGACATGACATACATAACCGCAGCCTTTTACGAACCAGTTCTTCTCTTATTTGGTTTAGCAAATTTTGTCATAGTTCTTGCCTCTATATTTTACAACTGTAATAACTAAAAAATTCAGTTTTTTATAACATTGTCTGTATAAATGTATCATGATAATTGAAGATTGACAATCATGACAATATTTGCATTGGGAAACAACTGGTTTTAATAAAAATTTGTAGATGCATGATTAAGTACAGTATATTTATATTTGATTTTTGATGGTTGTCTTTCTTTTCTTGAGCCATGAGCTGCAGAACTGAAGATCATATTTTTACTTTTAGCTGTTTCATACTTTCATAATCACAAAAATATTGCTGTATGTTAGTTAAGTAAAACATTTGGATCCTTATTGTTATAAAGTGCTGATCTTGAACCCAAAACCCGGAAAAAAAAAAAAGCGGAAAACGATTAAAGATGATGTGCCATCACAAGCTGGTCAGATCATCAGATTAAGTTATTTAAAAACAAACAGCCATTGGTGTAATTTAAGGTCTGAAGAGATTCATCTGTGTAATTCTTCTATGGAAAGGTTCATGTAATGCATTCCAAACATTTCTCATAAGCAACAGGTAGCAGTAAGTAATGAACCTGCATATTCACGATGAAGCAAGTGATGCAAAACCAAGTATCAATAGTTAAACAGGCGTTTAACAAATATGTCTCTGTTATATAAAACTGTTTGTCTGTGCAGTTGAGCCCACATTAACTATTAACACTGAAACAGGAAGGTAAACATCAAAAATGTTTTTTATGATGAGAGATAGACCAGGAAATGTCATATTTTATTCAAATAACAAAAACACATGAAGTGGGGTAAATAAAAAATACATTTTACTTTTAGGTAATCTCTATATTTAAACATGTAATGAAAAGGTCTGTCAGTTTATTGGTTGTTAAGTTTGCATTACAGTTTTTAGCAATTTAACACTTTCCAATTTCAAAACATGCTTAAGAGTCATATTGAGTCTAAAAAAAATGCTGGATTATTTTCAACCAGAGTTGGGTCAAAAACAGACAAGCCCAGCTGATGGGTTAAATTAATCCAGAAAATGTTTATATTTGACCCATCAATCAGTTAAAACTTGCAATTTGCAGACGACATAATGGTCATTGTCCCCATCCAGGATGGTGACGAGTCTGCTTATAGTCTGGCTGAAAAAAATTATTTTGTGTGTGAACACACTTGGCAATAAAACTCTTTTGATTCTGAAGGAAGTCAAATTAAAGTTTAATCTTAAAGGTTTCAAAAATGTAAATTTAAACATATGGTGGACTGCATACATACTGATCTATATAAAAATGAAGTATAAAAATTGCAGAAATGAACCAGTCTCTACAAGTGTCTTTAATCTTACTCCATTTTTAGTGGCCGATGTTCAAAAAGCTTTAAAAGGGCTGGCTCCTGAAAAACCTCCAGGCCCTGATCTTATAGAGCCATACTTCTTAAAAATAGCTGCAGACTGCGTAGCACAGCCTTTAACATACCTTTTTAATCTTACTTTAGAGAGCAATACTATTCCAAAAATATGGAAATCAGCATTTGTTTGCCCCATATTGAAAGGGCGTGACTCGTCAAATTTAAATAACTATCGGCCAATTTTTAATTTGTCCGTTCTAGCCAAAACGCTTGAATCCCTGGTGAGTGATCAGATGAAAAATTTCTTATATGCTCAGGACATTTTATCCCAAGATCAGTCAGGTTTTAGAAAAAAACACAGTACCATCACAGCTGCCATGAAGGTGATAAATGATATCTCTGTTGCTCGTGACAAGAAGCAGCATTGTGCATCACTTTTTATTGATTTGTCAAAAGCTTTTGACACGGTTAATCATGATGTTTTAAGGACTAGGCTTCTTAATTCGGGGTTTTCGGAGAATACTGTCTGCTGGTTCTCAAATTATCTTAGTGACAGAACCCAGTGTGTTAAGTATGATGGTGTTCAGTCTGGTATTTTACCAATTCTTAAAGGGGTTCCACAAGGCTCGGTTTTAGGCCCTATTTTATTTACTATTTATATAAATAATCTTAATCGGAATGTGTCTGATGCAAAGTTTCATTTTTATGCAGATGACACAGTCATTTACTGTTGTGCCCCCTCTCTTAAACAAGCCATTGCAAATTTGCAGAATGCCTTTTTAGTGGTCCAAAACACATTGCTCCAGCTGAAACTTGTGCTCAATGCAGAAAAAACCAAATGTATGCTTTTCACGGGCCCCCGGAGTAGACCACTGAATATACCCTCAGTGGTTACTCTTGACGGACGTGAAATACAGATTGTCTCAACCTATAAGTATCTTGGTATTGTGATTGATGATTGCCTATCCTTTAAGCCTCATGTACACTGTTTAATGAGAAAGTTGAGGCTAAAATTGGGTTTTTATTTTCGAAACAAACTGTGCTTTTCTTTTAATGCAAAAAAACGGCTAGTGGCATCCACTTTTTTATCTGTGTTGGACTATGGGGACATATTATATATGCATTCATCTGTTCAATGCCTTCATATGATTGACACAGCCTATCATGCATCGTTAAGATTTATTACTAAGCTCGCACCCACCACTGTGAGCTGTACTCTCGTGTAGGGTGGCCTGATTTGGCCACACGGAGGCTTTGTCATTGGTACACATTCATATACAAGGCTATTCTTGGTATGCTTCCATCCTACTTGTGTTCACTTCTTATGAAAAAAAGTGCTGGTCATTATTCTCTCCGCTCTCAGGCTGTAGTCCTGTTTTCAGTTCCACACGTAAAGACTGAGGTAGGTAAAAAGGCTTTTGTTCACTCTGCTCCTTTTACATGGAATTTGTTGCAGAATAACTTAAAGGAACAGTATGTAAGAAATTTATATCAATGAATTATAAAATGGCCCTGATATGTCACTAGACATTAAGAAATCATTTTCATTTCAAATACTTATATCACTCACAACAGTGGTCTGGCCAGGATATTGTCATTTAAAAAGTGGAGTTGCAGCCCTCAACTGATGTTTATGTTGTCATTTTGTGTATTGGCCACCAGTTGTGTGATTGCAGTACCAGTTTTAGCCACAAGTTTTGTGATTGCAATACCAGTTTTGGCCACAATCCTACATACTGTTCCTTTAAAACTCAGTGAATTGATTTCGTTGAGTGCTTTTAAAATAAGAATGAGGTGTCTTGAGTTGAACTCCCTTACATGTCAATGTTTTTAATTGGGAATTCCTTGTAAGTGCATAATTGACTCTCAACTTGTTTTTATTTAATTATTTGTGTTTTTGTGTCCTTGTATGTATGTATGTATGTAATGTTGTGATGTAATTTAGCTGCCTATCTTGGCCAGGTCTCCCTTGAAAAAGAGATTTTTAATCTCAATGGGTTTTTTTCTCCTGGTTAAATAAAGGATAATAATAATAATAAAAAATAAAAATAAATTATATCTGCCTTATTTCGCCCACAACTGCCACTATTATGGTTTTCAAAAACAATAAATTGAAATAAAATAAAAGTAAGTCCTGAAAGTGTGATGAGCATATACATAATTACAATTACTATTCATTACAGAAATTAGTCTATTTAAAATGCATAGAACCAAAAAAACAATAATGAATAATAATGGAAACCATTATAACATATACTGTTTGTGTATGGATGACTGCAGTGGAGATTGTAAAGTTCACATTGAAGACTGCATTGATGTATGCAGGGATGTTTGAAGTCAAGACTGCACTAATGTCTGCAGTGAAGATTGTATGAATGGATGAACCGGTTTTTAAATCAATGACTGCATTGTTGTATGGATTGATGACTATACGGGTGTTAGAATTGGCAGCAGAAATTTCTGAGGTTTTGCCAATGGAGTTTGCTGTTGTAATTGGATTTCTTCCCCAAAATGTATCGAAAGTCTTCGTGACAGCAGCTCTAAAAAAATGATTAAATGAGTTGAGTTGTAATTAGTGATATTGGACTACATAAACAAAACTGAATTGATGGTTATTTTCTGAACATTTTTATGTGCATCCAATGTCAGACAGCAGGTTTCTTGAATGTAATATTCATGTCTTTTATCAGTCATAGTTTAAGTTATCAACTGCACTGTTTGGTAACAGATGTTTTAAACTTTTACATAATTTGTAAATGTATAAAATATTATAATTGTGTGGATTGTGGTACTAAACTTTTAACACTTGCACCACCAGTGCTATGTGCAAAAAGTTACATACAGCCTGATACCGCACCTATTTGTCTCAGTAGTTACGGCCATTTCCAAACGTACACTTAAATTTTAACCCGTGATTCATTGTCGGCAAGCAAAATAAACCAAATGAAAGATTATTGATAGCATTATTTGTCTTTTTTAAAATTTCAATAGGGATTTGATAATATGTTACTATCTATGCTCTTGCCCATGATAACTGTGCAATGCTAATCTGATACTGTGACAGTTTCATTAGTCTTGAGAAAAGTTACCTGAAGTAGAAAGTTCCTGCTTCAGGTACAATCCATTTTACTGTTATGCTGCTTTTGTCCAAGTTATCAGCATGGCTAACAGCTCTGCCCTGAAAAAATTAAGGTAAACAGTTAATGTTAGTAGTTTGTTCATCATTAAATCGGACAATAATACCATTTATTAACATTGGTTAACATACACAAAATTCTCAATACATAAAATAATATAGATATAGATATTTGGAGGCCCTATAGGCAAAATAAATGTTGGAAGGTCCCTCTAAATTTTAGAATAATGTGAGAGTGTTTTTTCTATCGTGTATTGTTTTTTATTTAAGCTGCGTATGATGAGGATTTCCCCTTTTATTTAACCAATATACAGTATAAAGTAATCTATTCTAGACTATGGATATATTCATATATTGCAATATATACCTTAAATATATACCCATGCAAATCAGCTTCAAACTACTAAGCAGAATAATTAAATTGTTAGATAATTTTTCATGAATTTTTTTGAAAACTAAAATGAAGTGTAGAGAACTAACAAGAAATACAGACAGTTTACTTTAGGTAGGCCTACTTCAATAATGGCAGTTTTGTTTGCTGTTTGTCGTTAAATACAAACTTTTTTAACTGGACTTTTTTGATAGTCAGCTCGCTCCCCATGAGATGCTATCGTTTCGTGCACACGCACTCAAATGTCTAAACAAATGTATTTTTAAAATGATTATTTAAAGGGGCCATGGCACAAGACTTTTTTAAGATGAACTATTTAAGAGAACTATCTCATAATGTTCCTTTATTATGGGATAACAGGGCACAAATTAATGCATTTTGGTTTTGGCTCAATCATTCAAACAATAATTAATTTAGATTAATCAGATTTTTACACCAACACACACATTTCTGCTTTACAAAATGTAGTTGCTCGAACTAATTACAATAAAAATGACAGAAGTACAAATGTTACAACTTCTATTTGAATTGAATACTATTCTGTCTATAATAGAGATGGATATTGTTTATACATCTATTCATAACAGATATATATCCACATTTCTATACATCTATTCATTTCACATCCAAGCATCCTTTTATTATGGATTGATATACAGTATATGGATAGATATATATGAAGAGTTTGGTTCCAAAACGCAATAAATCCACTTTGACAAATTTCGGTAAAAACGTGTTTTCTATACCAAGAAAGTGACAAGATGAAAACCACTATTTTCTGTTACAAACTTTCACATAGCATCTTTAGGTTATAAAAACATAAAAAATTCAAATCCATAACTTGATTTTCAAAGATTTATTATAAAAACGGATTATTTTTTCCACAAAATGCAATAAATCCATGACAAGTTTTTATTAAAAATGCTATAAATCTATTGAATCAATCGCCTATATAAATGTGCATTCATCTTTGCCATGTTATATTCATTTAGTTGACTAGTTGTACACACTAATTAAAAATATAAACATTAATGTCATTAATCAAAACACTTACTTTGTGATATTAAGAAGTCATCGGTTTAACTTGACGTCGTCGCTTAACGTTTTTCAATGCGATCAGCTGTAAAATGTTTTGGTCCTACTCGATTATCGTTGACTTTGAGTAAAATTATGGAAAGTTTTTCATAAGATCCCCTGGGGTCAATGTGTTATCATGACAGTTACTTGATGCTGTCGGCCCGGCCAAACAAGCACCGGTCTCCCGAGTTCCTCTGCGTAAATTATTAGATGTTGATGGCTTACGTTTCTTTCCCGTCACAGAAAACTATCACAGGTTTATCAATGCTATCAAATTATTATTTTTTTTTTGTTTGTTTGGTGATCACGAAGTACATAGTAGATGAGGAAAACTAGGATTCCGTGTACTCAACGCGCCACCATTCTTTGTTTACATTGCGTGAGGTGTGCTGTAATCTGTGGAGGAGTGGATTTATGGCATTCTGTAGAAAAGGGGGAGTGGCGTTTATTGCATTTTGGGAAAAAAGGGAGAAAAGATGACAGAATAACACTGCGGAAATTGGATTTTGCATAAAATTAAGAATTTACTTTATAATACTGACCTGATATAATACTGATTCTGACAGTAACTCATTTTTTTCAAAAATGGCGTTTATTGCGTTTTGGAACCAAACTCTTCATATATAAAACACAATTTTTTTTTAACATGAATCTTATACTAGTCTTCTTCCTCTGATTACAGTTTTCCAGCTTACAAACTCTGCCTCCGCCTTGGCGCAAATGCAACTGGCATTTAAAGGGAAGAGGAGACTCTCATTGGTTTATTGCACGTTACGCCAAAAACATACCTATTACTCATTACGAGAATAGGAACAACCCTTTTAGACTGTGCACCAGGCACATAGACCATTTTTCCTGTCGTTAAACTAGCAAAAGTGGATTCGGATACGTTTTAAGTGCACTTGCACCGTGCCCTTTAGAGAGAAAAAGATACAAAATCACAGATTGCTCAGCCCTGTGTAACTATATGTAAAAAACTGTGTCACAATTAACCCCATGTTAGCTTGTGCCCCGCTCACCCCTACAATTATTTTATGTTTTCTTTTTTTTCTAAATGCATTATATTGCAAAAGTAAAATGGGTTGTGAACACCATAGCATGTATAACTTAACACTCATAACGCCTTTTAGAAAAATGTGTCAGGACTCACATTTTGGCCATCACAGGTCAGGAGGACTGTTTTGCTTGTGTCAGTCAAACTAAAAGTACCGGCAGGTGGACAGTTCTCACACTTACGAGCCTCCAACAAAAAACCCATAAATGTATCAGTTTCCGTCCCTGAAAGTGTCACTGTGGTAAAAAAGAGCAACAATAATTCAAAATTTAATTGGGGCCGGATTCACAAATCACTCTCAAGAAGATTCTTCTTACCTGCATTTTTTTATTCAACCTTATATTTATTGTTTTCTCCCCCCCCCCAAAAAAAAAAACTTTCTAAGACAGTTCTTATTTTTCCACATAAGGAAATATTTTCCATGTTCTTAAGACAAAACAGTAACACTTAACATAACAATAAGGTTGTATTTGTTCACATTTATGCATTAGGTAACATGAACTAACAATGAACAATACTTCTACGGCATTAAACCGCGACAACGCACATGCTTCCGATAAAACCGTCTTTATATGTTCCAGAGGTGCTAATAAAAATTAAAGGCCTAATAAGTGTATTGTTAAAATGTTAAACCTTGTCATTTTATTCTTAAGATCAAAGTTCTGTAGTAAATATTTAAGAACTTCCAGGTTTCGACTTAGGGACATTCTTATGATAATTTTGTCTTAAGAATGTTTGTGTGAAAAAATCATGTCAAAGATTGAAATCAATGTGAAATTTTATTGAAATCAAACTTTGATGCCTCTAATCTCATGAATACATTATGGTACCCCTTTGAGATTTTGCCTGACACAGCCACAGACAGCGTCACTTACCAGGCACACAAAAATATATCTGCATGGTCACATAATATCATAAAATCCCTACAATCTCCTTTCTGCAAAGAAAGACCGAAATTAAATGTTACCGTTAATCTCATGTCCCACTTGTAAATCATTAAAGGTCATCTGATCTGGTGTGACAGTGAACGGGCACGCACTGTCTGTGTAGCTTATTATTTGTTTCAGATTGTTGTAGTGGACGATGTTCATTCCTTGACATTCTTCAGTCAATAAACTTCCATCACTGTAACAGGTTATGAACTTCACCACGGTAAATCCAAACCAAAGGAAAAAGAGACCGTCAGGATACATCTGAAACAAAACTGAACAACACTGTGATGTGTATGTCATCTAACTGACACATCTCACAACTGTTTCAGATTTATAGACTAGACCCGCCTATTAAATCTGTCACTGCACGGATTTACAAAGATATCTTTCAGAACAGGTTAACTAGAGGAATGAAAGCATCTGATTACATCTAATCCCATTTTACACTATTCGGATTGTGGCAGACTGAAGTCATTTTTTTAAATACTATTTTATTACCTACGAAAGACAACAAAGATGTCTAGGCTAAAACCAGACAAAAAAATTTAAGAGATGTTTTACCATAGCCCAAAAATAAATGAAATAAAAGAAATCTAATTTAATACATTTACTTGGAGTCCAAGCTCCTCCCATCTATCCATTAAGGGGTCCCTCACCTGAAAACAAAATCTTTGAAGACCTTCTCTAGATATCTTATTGTTGTCATTTTATAGATACTTTGTTTATTTTATAAGTGTGCATATATCATGACAATAGAAGTAAGAGTTCATGTTGAGTTCAAATTGATGTTGTTTGTTGTTATTTTATATGTCTTTAAACAACAGCAGGTGTAAGGGAACAGGACAGGTATTTGGGAATGAAAAACTTTATGAAAATATGTCTATGAGTGTCCTATTCATTGATTTTGAAGTTATTTTATGGAATTCGAGTTATCCTTTGATAATATTTGGTTTTTTAGCCTCAGTGCAGGAAATAATGACCACACTCATCTGCAGAATGGATTTAATGACAATAAGATGTTGAGAATAGATTATTTCAGTCTGACTGATAAAAAGTAGATTTAGATCATCAGATTAAGTTCTTTAAAAACAGAGAAGGAGTGGTAAACTGTGTGGATGGTGGCTGTTTGATTAAAATATGAAAAGATACTGTGAAAAAATGTATGTAAGCATTCCAAACATTTGTCATGAGCAAAACTTGATAAGATTACAGTGGCTGCCAGCAGAAATAAATCACAGCTAGTGACATTGATCACCTGCTTAACATATCATTGCACCACACTATGTATTGAATCTTCTAACTGCTGAAAGTACCATGTTACATTGTAAACAGATGCAAAACCAGATCAGATGCAAAAAAGTGCAAGAGACAGTTTTACATGTCCATTTACAACCCTAGTTTTTGCATTTAGAATCAATGGTCTACTATCAAGGGCGATGAATAATAATGTTGAGCTCTGCTTTGATTAAATCTGATGATCTGTTTCTTAGAGCAGCTCTTTTAAATAGCCAAAGACCAGACCTTGGGCCCTATTTTAATGATATAAGTGCATTTGTCTAAAGCACACAGTCTAAACAGGCGTGTCCGAATCAACTTTTGCTAATTTAAATGTTATGTCTGTAAAGACGACTCGTACTGTAGTTTAACTTTATTGTTGTTGTCAGCTTGCTTCAAATCACTGAACTCAATGACAACACCCAACGTCACTTCCGTTTTGAACCTCTTAAAGTGACCGGCGCTCATTTATCCCATGAATGTAATAAATACATTATAACAGCTAAACATCATATTATTATTGTAACTGAACACATAACATTAAAAACAGGAAAATGGTTTGTGCACCAAGCACACAGTCTAAAAGGGTTGTTCCTAATCTCGTAATGGGTAATAAATGTTTTGGGCGTAACGTGCAATAAACCAATGAGAGTCTCAGCTCTCATCCCCTTTAATAGCCAGTTGCGCTCGCACAATATGCCGATTCCCTATTTAGATGGCAAAATTTGTAAACTAAAAAAAAAACTAAACAGAGGAAGAAGACACTTACTTAAAGATTGATGTTTAAAACTTGTTGTTTTCATTTGTATTGAAAAAGTTTTTTTGTTTTTGTATTAAAACCTTTTTAAAGTCGTTTTCTTTCAGTCATGGAAGTAAAAATACTTAAAATAGCAGGCTTTTAATTACTGTTAATGGATAGCCTACATGATCAGTGTCATCTCAAAAAATAATTTACAAATATGCAAGAAAAGGTTTGTACTCTAAAAATACCTTATTTGTAACAAACATCTGCACATCCATGTGTGTGATAAGCAAACACGCGTTGTCGTCCAATTTATAGGCGCATATTACTAACTATCTCATTAAATAACAAAAACAACATTGCACCATTGACTTTAAACTTTATGCCAGGTTTTAGTTGGTCATTGGCAAAGTTAGTTACCTCAAAAACGCAACACAACAACAATACGCCTGAACATACCTCGTTTTTAGACCAGAATGCCCATGGGCGCAAAATTGGGCACAAATGCATTTGCTATTTAAACAATGTGGTGCTAAACGTGGAAATGATATTTGCGCCGGGTTAAAACTAGCAAAACACACTTGCGTCTCGCATTTTGGTGCCTCATGGCTCAAGAAATTTAAACAGGTTTGTAACATGAGAGTGAAAAATGTTTTAAAACCAAAACTGAAACCTTTCAGTTGTTTTACTTTATCATTTATTTTAAGTCATAACTTTGGTATTGTGACAAGAGTAGTTGGAATCTAAAGAGATCATGAATATGCAGAAACATTCAAGAGTATAGAAACTTATCACCCAGTTTTCTGGGACTTTTTAGTGAAATAATAGTTTTGAGGTCATTCTGAAATCTAAATAAAGATGTATGCTTTAAGTAGGCTATTGTATGCACATACAACTTATTTAACCTTGTACAGTAATATGTAGTGTAGTGTAGTAATGATGCTGTTATACAATGTTGTATTTGTTTGTAAAGTAAAACAATCTTTTTATTAAAGATAATGCTTTGAACTGCGGTTAAACTAACATTTAAGTCTAAAATAGATGTTGATAGTTAAAAAACACAGTTTACAACTTACTCAAAGAAATAGCACTGATGGCATGTTCTTAAAGCTTTATTTCCATACTTTACATATGTCATTACAACAGCATGCAGCAAACACATTTTTATAAATCCCTATATCGCTTATCAAAAAATATACATTGCATAACATCAGAAATAACAATACATTTTCGTACACAAACAATGATCTTGTGCTACACTGTAGAAAGTGAAAAGTTTAATCAACTTAAAAAATTACTCTTTTTCAACTTATATGTTAATCAAAAACACTTTAGATTCAGATTAAGATTTTGAAAAAATTGTTTTAGGTGTTACCATTTAAAGTATTTTTTAAGCAAGTTAATTTAACTTTTCACTTTTTACAGTGTATGTCGTTAATATGGGGTTAATGGTGTTTACAGTAATGTGCTGTATAGCTCAGTGGTAAAGCATTGCTTTAGCAGCGTAAAAGGTAGGTTTGAAATCAAGAAACACATGTTGAAAAATTGTATACCTTTACTATTGTATACTTTGTACAAAAGCATCTGCTAAATAAATAGATTTATATTTAAATCCTCTTGCATGTTGCAGCCAATATTTACATTTCAGCTTCCGGGTCTAACAGATCTCAAACGCCGTAGGGAAATAACTGAAAACATACGCCAATATACTCTCGTATCATAATGCAAAACTTCAAAAAACCCTCATTTAAATTTTTCTTTTCATAACAAAATCTGAGATGACCAGACATGGACTCACGGCATGGATTTTTTCAAACGAATTGTTAATATATTACTGTCAGTGAATCTGTGAGCCTGGAGACTGCTGTGTACACTGAGTGTATACGTTTTCTCTTAAATGTGTGATATAAATAAATAGTTGTTTAAATAATATCCTTTACTGAAATGAGTGGAGGCTTAGACCCGCAAACAATATTCCACGTCATGACTTAACAAGTGGATTTGTTCTCAAGGATCTAATTTGCATTGCTTTGATATATTTATGACCTTTGATTTATGACCCTTGTTTTTATATCTGTCAAGCCGGTAAATATGTATTTTGGCTTTTTGGTTCTGTCAGTCATTTTGAGTGGAATTTTTATGATTTGACAACAATCTTCAAACAATGGCTGTTTCAATAACTGAGTAGGAGACAGGTACAGAGATTCGTACCTGATTTTTCAGCTAAAAGTCTTGTAGCTTTCAGGTGTATGTGGCCCCTCTTATGAGATATTGTGAGGCCGGTGAATAAAAACCCTGATGAATGCATATACATCTTTGTTTAAAAAAAATTTGTTTCAAATGTGGACAAAACCAAGGAGACACCTATAGGTGAAAAGTGTGAAAGAGTTGAAATATTGGGCTGTTGGAACTTGAATTGCCAGCAGTCAGGCTCCCAGATGATGGTTAAATAAAGACATAAGTTTGTTAAGCATTCATTATTTATTAAAAGTTTTAGATTATTTATGTCAATATGGTTGTGCATGGTTCCCAGTAATACTTTTGAATCTAAAAGAAAAATGTTAAGCCCTAAATTAGTTTAAAAAGTATAGCATTTCATTCAGATGCATTAATGCTTAAAGTTTTGCATTTATTTTTTTAGGTTTAACTCTTTAAATCTAAGCTAGGCAATTCGACAGGTGAAAAGTTTATTTGGCTTCATTTGTTTGGTTTTGTTTGACTTGGTTAAATTCCAAGTATGGCTTAGCATGCTTCACTTCTCTTCACTTCACTTATGTAAGCCATTCAAGACATTTGAAATGAGTCAGACATTCACTGTTGTTCACAAGCGCTGACATTGCATTGTAAACAATACCTGTGAATTCAGTGATAAGGGAGTCATGAAAAACAGGTATGTACTGTATCTACAGTTTCAAAGAGCGTTCAACAACTGCATCATTTTTATGTAACAGCTAAGAAACCTAAAGACGAATAAATAAAATTGTGGAATATATCAGTCAATATGTTTCAAAAGGCAATAGATAACAAATTGTGCGATAACAAATAGGAAGCTGACTTTTAAATCTAACACACAACCAAATTCTAAAGACACTTCACCATTCTGGTCAGACAGACTCCTATTATAAGTGCAATTGTAAAGAAAATATTAAGAAGAGAATAGACAAAGAAAATGATCCACCGGCATATCTGTAATCAAACACATGTAAAGTAATGTGTGACAATGTGTTATAGTTAGAATTCTATAAAAGAAAAAAAAACTTTAAGGTGAACTAATTTTGCATTAAGCAGGAAAGTATTAAGCATTTTGTAAACTGGAACTGAAATTGCTTTGTAAATGCATAAAAATATGACGCATGTAAAGTTCACTTACCTTCCTTCCCTGATTCTGAAGTCCTGTAAAAATACAAACAAAAAAGGTTAAAGCAAGTTCAAAATTCAAAGCAAAATATGACATGAAAAAAAATTAAAATATAATAAATTCATGCTACTGACAAATAATCCTGGATGTGATTCATATCAAATATATAAAGTCTACAATGTAAAGTTTGTGGAATATAAGACAGTCAAGGTTTTTACCTCTTAGGTTTCTTTTTATCTGGCATTTTTCCAGTTGGTCACAGCTAAATGAGGTCAGGTAAAACAAGATCTCCCAAATAACATAAACACCCATTAATATTGTCAGCCAGCGCCCTTGAAAACACCACAGTCCAACAAATATTGCAGCGGCTAAAGAGAAAAAAAGACAACAAATAGTATCAGAAGTGATATGGTAAGACATGTACATAAGACAATTACGTACACTGTAAAAAAATCTGTAGAAATTACAGCATTACTGTATTACTGGCAACTAGCTGCCAGTAACTTACTGTAGATTTTACATTTGTTATTTACTGGCAACAGCTCGTTCAAAGTTAAATGAACATGAAAGATTTTCAGTCTTTATCTTCTACAGTAAGTTACTGGCAACCAGCTGCATAATTACAGCTAATTTTTTACAGTGTATGGACGGTGACATTATCTCCTTTGTGCACAAAAGAAATATTTTATAAAAAACTGTGTTAAGTTCTTATCATCAACAAAACATCTTTATTTTAAGGAACATAAATATGAATAGATAAGTTACACTGTAAAAAAATTCTGTAGAAATTATAGTATCACTGGGTATTACTGGCAACCAACTGCCAGTATCTTACTGTAGATTTTACATTTATGTTATTTACTGGAAACAGTTTTTTCAAAGTTAAATAAACATGAAAGTTTTTCAGTCTTTATCTTCTACAGTAAGTTACTGGCAACCAGCTGCATAATTACAGCTAATTTTTTACAGTGTATGGACGGTGAAAAACAGAACCTTACATGTAATGGAAGTATTTAACAGATCAACCACCATGACAGCACAAAGCCAACACTTCCTTCTGTAAATAAAGTTTATAGATAGTTAAATGAAAAAATATTTTTATAACCTGCTTAACATGCAAAAAGTTGTGCAATATTTAAAGATAACACTTACAGTTTAGTTTGGCTTGGCTCACGGTAAATAGAAATGGTGATGGTGTGCAGCAGGCTTAATACCATGGCAGTCACCGTCAAAGCAGTAAATGTAATCTCCAAACCGTCACACTTGCATAATAACAAATATGCACAGAAAGGAGAAAATTAGTGACCACTTTAAATACAAAACAAAAAAGATGAGACGACCATAACAAGAGACAGAATTATATGGCTGCTAGTTTTTACTTGACTATTGAAATCAGACATCATAGTAGCATAAATGTGACCCTGGACAACAAACCTTAAGTCATATGAATATATTTGTTGCAAAAGCCAAAAACACACTGTGTGGGTCAAAATGTTTTCTTTTATGCCAAAAATCATAAGGATAACATAAAGATATTTTGTAAATTTCTTACCGTAAATATATCAAAACTTTATTTTTGTTAGTGTATAATAAAATTTGGACTTCATTTGGACAACTTTTAAGGTGATTCCAGATTTTTAAATAATTGTATCTTGGTCAGATATTGTCCATCCATCAATGTGAAGCTTATTTATTCAGCATTCATGCATATCTCAATTTCAAATAATGTATCCTTATAAATGGTTTTGTGGTCCAGGGTCACAAATGCAGTTTGGAAGAAATGTATCATTCTTACTGTTTTGGCTCTTATTACTACGAGGACGACAGCAATAAATTTGAATGCTAGTTCAAAGAAAGACCCAGTAATGATGACCTGCGAACAGAGAAAACATTACTCAAAGTATTTCTGATGAAATTTGGATTAATTCAATATTCTGTAGAAGCCTGTAAAGTATGAGATTGTGTCAGTTGTAAACATAGATTTCATGTGACTCATACTAATGCCACAAATGCTTATATAAAAAAAATTTTTTACAGTGTCTTCAGACACATACCAGTTTGAAAACAGGTCTGATGATCACCAGGAAAGAAGATCCACCAAGAAAACAGAGGCGACTTAGAAGTAACAGTGCTAAAACACATATCTGTAATGTGTACAGACAGACATAAATGTGCAAATACAAACAAAAAGTTAAACCGTGCATGGCAGTCACTGGCAGAAAATTATTTAGCATTGAAGATATAAATAACTCAGATAATTATTTAGGGGCTAAAATCATTTGTTATTATAAATTTAAAAATATACAGTTATATGAATAATATACAGTATAATACATACCACATATTTCAAACATGTAGGTGGTGGTGTTGGTGTGACTACAGGCAAATAAAATAAAAAGTTAAATCCAAATAATTTCACAAATCATTGCAGATGTCTTGTTGTGTGCAAAGATTATTTTTTAATATGTTAATGGACTAAAATTACATGGAGGGTTATGTTTAATTGTAAAGGTTACAAAATGTGATTTTAACTACACAACACAAAAAGTATTATGAATATGAAACTGATATATAAAAATAAGGAAGTAGAAATAAGAAAATTAGTTCAGAAAGGAATCAATTTTAAATGCAAAGAACTTATTAACAATATTAAAGAAACTGTAACAATAAATATTGTTTCTGCAGTTGTGAGTACCTGTAGTAATAACTGTAGTGGTGTTTGCAGAGATGTTTTTAGTGGTTAGTGTTGTTCTGGGTGCTGTAACTGTAGGGAAGACTTTAGTGGTGTTTGCAGAGATGTTTTTAGTGGTTAGTGTTGTTCTGGGTGCTGTAACTGTAGTGATGACTTTAGTGGAGCTTGTGGAGATGTTTTTAGTGGTTGCTGTTGTTCTAGGTGCAGTTGTTGTGTGATTTACTTTAAAACAAAGATAATAAGATAAGGTTATGGTACCAGTGTTGAGCAGTAACACTTTACAGTAATAATATTACTTTTTACAGTAACCAGTAATTTAATTATTTACCAAAAAAGTAACAATATATTACAGTCATTATCCAAAAAATTGCTTGTTACAATGTTTATTTTGTTGTGGCAATCACCCCTAATCTCTGTAACAGTTGCATGCATAATGTGATGACAACATCGCAGCAAGCTGTAAATAATGGAGACATTCAGTGTGTTCGGTTTTGTTCAGCGCTGCATAGACCAATCAGTTTGTGACATCAAAGCATTGTGGGAGCCACTCAGCAGAACAGCTTTTGAATCGGTCTGAGCAGTGCCGCACGAAGTTGAACACACTTGATATTGTATTGTGGACCACAACCTACAAAAAGCAAGTTGGCAAGAAGTCCTGATGGATTCAGGCTTAAGTGTCTTTGTGTGTGTGTGTGTGTTAAGGCCTAAGGGACACACCTCTAGGGTATACCTCACACTAGGGGCATACCTATTTAAATCCATGTTACTGTAAACAGAAATGCAAGAACACATGTGGTATTTTAGAGTAGGAGACCGGGTATGATTGTTACACTTTTTCTTCAGCACCTAAAACTACCTTTTTTTTGCTGCACGTCTAAAAACTTTTAGGCAATGTACCCACATTTGTCTACTACAAATGACAACAATTTAAAGGACACTTAAAGCCCTGTTTTCAGATTGTTTATGATGAAATAAAACGGTTTTGACTGAAATTTGAACATATCATGCTGTCTTCCTAAAATGCATTAAACTTTTGTTTACAAAGACGTGAAACTCACCAAGTGGTCAGGGGTGTTCACTGATATCCTCACACAAAAATCGCTGCAAAAGATGATTTCCAACAGGTGTTTTACCATTCGTTGAAAACTTGTGGACCTATTTTTCCAAACGCCTCACACCTGTACATTCTTACGTTGAGAGCTTGAATAATGGACACTCCAGCCCAGTTGGTGGCGATAATCCGCCTTTGCCAATTGCAAGAATACAAACAAAGTTTACGGCGCGGAGTAATACCGTACCTCACAGCACATCTAATACAAGGACATACAATGGAGTTGGACAAAAACTACGATAAAACCTGTTGGAATGCGTCTTTTGCAGCGATTTTTGTGTGAGCATATTAGTGAACACCCCTGACCACTCGGTGAGTTTCACATCTTTGTAAACCAAAGTTTAATGCATTTTAGGAAGGATTGTTCCAGTGCACCTATATACCCATTCTAGAGGTGGGAGGTGATGGAACAAACCCCCGAAAATTCTCTGAAACAATCTGAAAACAAGGCTTTAAGTGTAAAATACAGAACTTGTCCTTTAGATTTCTCCAACTATATCACAGACTTTTTGAGATGATGACAAATACAAGGTGGTCCTTTGTTATAATCTACCCCACTACTGCGGTTGGTTGTAACACATACTGGGGTAAGTTGTAACAGGTAGACAAAATGCACAAAAACAAAAGTACTCCAAGTGATGCCACAAAAACAGTTTTATTTTAAATGAATAGCTGCAACAATAAAATATGTGTGAATATGTGGAGTGTTCATATTGTGTGTGTTTGTGCATTAATTGTCTTGAATTTAGTTCCATGCAGACGACATGTGTGAAGAGAAGTTGTCAACCTTCACCATTTTCCCAGCAGTTTTTTTTACCTTCTTGTTTTGGCTTTTCACACCATGAGTGTGTTAAATCACAAAAATTTTCTTATTTCTATATAAGGGAATGTTTTCCAAACACGTGTTACAACCTACCCCATCACTGTCACCCACTGTTTAGCAAGCTGTATTAGCATGGTGCTTTGAAATTAGCAGGAAGTTGATACACCATTGTTTACTAGAGAAATGAAGTTTGACTTCATTATCTACAACAGAAGTACTAAACCAAATATTATCTTGCTATTTTTTTTACTTTCTTAACTCTTAATTAGATTTTCTGCTATAGCTTTAGGAGAGATGGAAACACAGACGGCAACACCTCCATGTAGGATCATAAAGGAAGTCTGAAACTGTCACATGACTCCTATCTTATCCCTGATTCATGGAATTGGTAGTGTTACAACTCTCCCCATGTTACAACTATACCCGGTCTCCCCTATTTCAGTTCAAGGTCAGTTTCTTGTATACCAAAGTGTTGTTTTGTGTAGTTCTGGCTGTTGCAGATGCCTGCCACTGCTTTATTAAATAACAGAAGTTGTTTTCACAGTACGTTTGTTTGCAGACGGATTGACGGAAATGGGTGGATATAAACATAGCCAATGTTGCATTCATTACTACACACATTACCTGAATTTCATGCAGTCCCTGCTGTGCATGCTCTTGATGCACTACTGCTAATATGATGTGAATGCATTTACTGCAGTATAGGTGGAGTGGTACCTGTAGTGATGACTTTAGTGGTAGTTGCAGTGGGGATTGCAGTGCTCTTGATAGTGATGTTTTTAGCAGCTGGTGTTGTTCTGGGTGCAGCTGTAGTAAGTATTATTGACTTTCTCAGCCAAAACACATCGTAAGTCTTTGTGATTGCAGCTCTAAAAGGAAGTTGAAGGTGTAGGTTATTGTGTTTTATTTAGGGGTGTCACAATATACCGCATTGACAAAAACAGTATTATAAAAAATAAATTATAACCATCATTGTAATTAGGCGTGTTAGGGGTTATGATTAGAGCAATTGAAATTGGCTTGTGTCCGTGCACTACAAAACATTCAGCCCTCGCACTGCTAGTGCTTTGTGCAAATGAAGTTAACATACAGCCCTCCCAGAACAGCAGAAGACTCCGGTGCGGATCCGGCCCAGAGTCGTCTGCTGTCTGGACTGGAGCTTTTGTCTAAATAGTCACAATGGTCACAAGCTCTCTCTCTCCCTAAACTTTTATTTTGAGTGTGAATTCTTGTGAAATTGTGTGCTGCATTATTTGTATATTTTTTATAATTTGCATTAAAGGCGGAGTCCACGATGTTTGAAAAACGCTTTGGAAAATTAGACGGGCCGTCTACCAAAACACACTTATAGCCAATCAAATAAAATAAAATGCCGGATTGCGTATGTGTGGGGCGGGTCTATCAACAGAAGGTCCAGATTCTATTGGGGTAGGGGCGTGTTTGTTTAGGTGATTTCAAATATCAACATTGGCTTTCAAACATCATGGACTCCGCCTTTAATCTAATAATCAGTTTAATTATTTTTTAATAGAAAAAGTACCTGAAAAAGAAAGTTCCAGCCTCAGGGCATCTCCATTTTACTGCAATGTTGTTTTTGTCCAAGTTATCAGCGTGACTAACAGCTCTGCCCTGTAAGATTACCATTAAAAAGTAAACTGGAAAACATGTATTGGTCATTGTTATTTCATGGTAGCTAATGCATTTGCTATTGTCAGTGGCTGTTATTTCTTGTTAGCTAATGCATTTACTATTGTTAGTTCTTGGAACCTTATTCTAAAGTGTTGAGAGTTGTAGCCATTAACCCTGTTTACTTAATGTTTCTGTACTACATTTTTTTGTTGACTTTCTTGTTTTATTTTAAAATGCATTATATTATAAAGTAAACTGAAATTGAACACACTCATAATGTCTGTTAAAAAGTGTCAGGACTCACATTTTGGCCATCACATGTCAGGAGGACTGTTTTGCTTGGGTCAGTCAAACCAAAAGTACCGGCAGGTGGACAGGTCTCACACTTACGAGCCTCCAACATAAAACCCATAAATGTATTGCCTGCCGTACCTGAAAGCGTCACTGTGGTAAAAGAGAGCAACAATAACAGATTTTAGAATTGGTAGACCAAAGAGCCACCTTAATAGCTGTGTTTGTATATGTTCTATATGTAAATGAATAGTCTAACATTTCATTATTCAGTAATAGGCTACTTTCATCTAATTTGTCTGTTATGTTAATGGTCCTCTCAGTTACTCTGTATTTTCTCTTTAGATACAGTTTTGTTCAGATTGTTATCTGCTCTTTCTGTTTATGTCTAGACTGGGGATGACTAGACATAACATTTTAGGATTAAGCCATTAAAACCCCCCAAAAAACTCTGAAAGAAAGAAACAAAAGAAAGTTAAATGTTACCGTCAAAGTCGTGTCCCACTTCTGAATCAATGAAGGTCCTCTGCTCTGGTGTGACAGTGAACGGGGATTCAGTTGTTTGTGCTGCTGCACCATGATTGACGTTCATTCCTTGACATTCTGTATCTAATAAAGTTCCATCACTGTAGCAGGTAATAAACTTCACCATGACAAATCCAAACAAATGGAAAAAGATGCCGGCAGGATACATCTGAAACGAAACTGAACGACGCTGTGATAAGAATCCTTCAGTGCTTTATCATCCAACTGGCACTTCTCAAAACTGTGGCAGGTTTATATGGCGGAACCGCCTATTCAATGTGTCCCTGCATGTCTTTACAAAGACATCATTCAGTATACACTCTAAAAACAAACGGTGCTATATAGCACCAAAAGTGGTTCTTTGCTCGTAATCATAGAAGAACCGTTTTTAGTGCCATATAGCACCGGTGAAGCACCAGTGAAGCACCTGTGTAGAACCATAGTGCTATGTAGAACCATATGTGGTGCTATATGGCCCCTTTTTGGTTCAACACAGGTGCTTCACTGGTGCTTCACCGGTGCTATATGGCACTAAAAACGGTTCTTCTATGATTACGAGCAAAGAACCACTTTTGGTGCTATATAGCACCGTTTGTTTTTAGAGTAGGTTAACTAAGCATCAGATTACATTTAATTCTATATTACACTATTTCGGTTAATGCAGAAAGTTTTAGGTAATACTAATTTAGTAATCAAAATAAAATTAAAATATACTTTCATTCCTGAAATGGGTTGTGAACACTAGCATTTATAATGTAACACATTTATACAGCCTCTTATTAGAAAAATAGCAGGGCTCACATATTGGCTCAATGCATGGGTCGGTCAAACTAAAGTACAAGCATTTTGACAGTCCCCACACTTATGGGCCTCCACAAATACACATTTTGTTACACAGTTTAACAATTTCAGTAAACAAGAAGGTATAGCCTACTTATGTCATGTTGGTGTTGCATTTTCTGGCTAATTCAGTATACGCTCTAAGTAGTGTTGGGTTATTTTAAACCCAGCATGGTCAAAAAAGGACAAAACCAAATTTTGATTTAACCTATGCTGTGTTGTTTCACCCCAAACTACTGGGTTGTTTTAACCCATTGTTTGGTAAAATATAGAAAAATTCTGTGTTCATTTTTACCCAACGTTGGGTTGAAAATAACTCAGCTTTTTATTTCACAAAGACAAATAATTGACTTACCATTAAGAACAATACAGATACATTACAGAAATGCACACATATACATCTCAGTAGCCATTAAAACTTTAAATATATAAATAATAAAACCTATAACGTGATAAAAACGCCATAAAAAGACTTCGACACAACACCGGAATAGTCCATTTATTAAAGGTGACACTTTTCTACCCTAATGAAGTCGCTTTTAAACAGATCAAGTATCACTGTAACAGATTGCAATCTATTATGTCTGATAGAGTCGTCATGCCCAACTTTAAAAAGTTCAGTCTGTTGAGGATCGGTTGCTCTTTCAGGAAAGTATGTTGCTCAGGATATAATACATTTGAAACGAATGTTTTTATTTCTAGAGCTGATATGAGAAATGCAAAAATTTATGTGAAAAGTTGACAAGTAAATGTGCTGATATTCCCTTATCGACCACTGTGGGGCAGCATCAGCATTAACTACCAGACATCAAACGTAGGCGAAGAAGTTCTCCCGCTTATTTTTGACTGCATCGTTTATGCAGTGTTGTTGTGTAGTAGTTGTGACACATCTGTGAGATTTGGAAACAGCAAGCTGCTATTAAAATCAAAAGGTTTACAAGATGGGCAGCCTCAGTCGAGAGCTGAAACGTTGGGCTGTTGAGGAACTTGAATTGCCAGCAGTCCGGCTCCCGGATGATGGTTATATAAAGACGTAAGTTTGTTGAAGTCATTCTTTATCAAACGGTTTAGATATTTTAGTTTTCATGGTTATATATCTGCTTTTTTATTTAGATTATGCGTTGGTCCCGGTGCCTCTATTTGGAAATACATCACGCAGCATGTTTACAAAGAAAGGTGAGATCCTCCACATTCGCAGTCATAATTATTTCCAGTGCTGAACATTTTAACTTTCATGCGCTGTTTTCAGTTTTTAACCGAGTCTGTTTGTGTACTTTTTAAATCTTTCCTACAGAAATGTTCGGGTTATAAGGGGAAATCTTCAGTGGTATCCTTTTATATTTTCTCCCAGTATTCAATTCTTATACATCTATGACACATTTAAGTTAGGTCCAAAACTGGAGATTCGCTGGAGACCCAATCAAAGTTGGTGAATTTATATTTTTTATCAGAACTACAGGATTAAGGTGGGCAAACATACAAAAGCATTATTTTCCTTGACAGTCTGAACCCTAAGGTACAGAGTATTACAAGATAAAGAGGTGAGACCAGTTTAACTGTAATCTTCTATTTGTTATGTGATCATCTAAATTAAAGTTAACACCTCATGTAAAATGTAAATCTTTGTTGTGCAGCTCAGCCAGTTAAAGAATCAAAATAAAGATGCAAGAAAGTTTGAGCTTCAGAAAGAGATTAATGCCCTTCAGACTGAACTTAACCAACTGGACACAAAGATCAGCAGAGTAGAGGATCAACTGGCTAATGAAGGTTAATGTGCTTTCTGTTTCTTTCTCCCCTCACTTCATTTTACCTGTATGCGCTTGTGAAGACCCATAGAGACATTTTTAATTATTTAATGCATAAAAACAATTTTACTGTTTCAAATTTATCTTTAACATATCAATATATTGACTGAGTAAGGTCATGTCAAAAAAATGTAAAACAATTAAACATTGATACTCCTAATCTCAATATTAGATTTTAAGCCTGGATTTCATAGACAGTTGTACCTTGACTCTGTTCTTTGGATAAAACATCTGACAAATGCGTGAATGAATTAATGAATGTGTATATATGCCAATTTAACAAATCCATCTTACCTATTTATTCTCTACTGTTACTTGTCACACAGAAACTGCTTTTCCTCTTTTCAGATTAAGCCGGTTATGGTGATCCAAATCGAGCCACACGTTTTGTCTGTCCTTAATATTGCTGTTGTTTTATTTTTCTCTCTTGCTGAGCAGATCAAGATATGAACAGAAACTGGGAGAGGTTTATGGACAGCAGACGCAGAAATCTCCTATTGGAGTCATTCAGGCAGCGCTGCAATGAGGAAAGAAACTTGCTCTCAGAGGACACGCACATTATTGGCACACAGCGGCAGGCACTGGAGAATCTATCCAAGTGAGAGTGAAATCAAAGGAGGATATATTTTGTGCTTTTATATAGTTGCAGAGGTTTCACATAGGTAACAAATAATGTAATTGGTGAAAAGAGCACTATACCTGATAAAGTGCTAATTGATATACAGGAACTTGTTTAGAGTTAAAGATTACTAATGGTTAAACTGTAGTCTTGTTTATAACGTCTTACCTTAAAATATTTCTCCTGTTACATTTCATTGGGTTTATAAGTAAGCTATTTGTAGGTGCATATCACTAAAGTATAAATACTTTATTCCTGTAGGGCATTAAACTTGTTTGAGAGGTCTGACATGGCAACGTTGTGTTTGGGGGTGGGACTGTTTGCTTGGGACTGTGTGTGTGTGTGTGCGTACACCAATGACCATCTGAGCTTGTGTGCATGTATGTATGTATATATGTACATTTTATATATATATATATATATTAGGGCTGTCAAAATTAACGCGTTAATAACGCGTTAACGCAAATTCATTTTAACGCCACTAATTTTATTAACGGAGATTAACGCAACGCGCAATTTCTGTTTGACCCTTGGTCCAGCCCATAGTTGAATGAACAGAGACGCAGACAAATGTGACTCTCTCTAAATGAGTAAAAGGTTTTCATAGAAATAAGAACATTAAGCAAATTGTCTACCAAATCCAATGCTCTAAATGCTCGTTGGACATCTGATATGATCTTTATTTATACGTCTGAGAGGTGTAACGTTACCGTCCTCCTAATGCTTAATCTATACAAAGATGCGTCTCAATTCATTTTGGTTTCGCTTTTATGCATGACTTAGAAAATAGACTGCAGGACTTGCTTGATGTTAAAAGAGTCATTAAGAGAGATAAAGTTCGGTACCTGATTAATGTTAACGAGTTATTAAGAGCGACAAGACTCAAAAGCGATCCCCTCACGCTGACTGACTGATATCTGAAGCGCGTGCACACAGACGCGCGAGTGCGCGACCCGGATATATAGACATCTACACAAAATTACAGTTTTACAAATATCTGTTTTGATAAGAATTAACGCAGGTAGGCTCTATAATCTGTTATGTATTAAGTAAATGTTTGGTTAACTGGTGGGTAAACATGTCTGATGTGTAACATTATATTAGATCACTTAGATTTTAAGCAGTCTGTCTCAATGTCAATCAAACAAAAGGAAAAAAAGTTGAACATACATTGATGATGTTTTTGCTTTGTGTGTGCTAAATCTAGTAGTTTTACCAGTGATTTTAAGGTATTGATGTGGTAATATAATGTATGGATGTGGAAATGTTTGTGGTAATTTGACTCTTTCAACTTCAAACACGTGTAGTTCTGTCATATTTTGTTATATTTCAACAAATCATGCATTGTTCTATGTTTTAATAGAGAATGTCAAAATATGAACAACTATTTTTTAAAAATTTGCTAATTCCGACTCAACTTGCCAGCACAGGTCACAAATGATGCAGCAGCAAACAAAAATGGAGAAAGAAAAATCTTCTGAAAGGAAAATTCATATACAAAACAATGGCTGGTGATTCTGTTAAAATGTAAACAGGCTGTTGTTAACATACATTTGCATAAAGCATCTATATATGTATATATGATTAGAATATTAAAAACCTGAAAAGTATATTTGAAATCAATGACTTTGACTGAATAATAGGGTATGCATTGACGTCACTTTTCCACGTGACCACGCCAAAGCTCGCCCGGTTGAGTGGGAAGATGGCAAAATTTAGTTGGACTTGATGGTGACCCTAGCAACTTGTCAACCCATCTGTGGTCAGTGGACGTTGGCATGGACGAGTCATTTACTTCTCCTTTCGGTGTTTTTTTGCAGTCTGCAAAACGATATCTCCGAATTCTTGTTAAATCTGTTAGTACAGTCTATCGCAGCTTTTTCCCATTTAGACGCGTTTTCCCTGTGTTTTCGCTCATTTCACACTGTACACAAATTCTGCCGCTCTGTCTTTTGCCACTCAAGTGGGCGTAACCGCAGTCATTTTCGCCAAAGGTGATGTCACGTGCATACCCTCTATAGTAAAGAAAAAGCATCTCGAGGCCGAAATAGATGTCAACTACTTTAATATTGTTTGTAATGCATGTCTTGAGTCAGACATCAAGACTCAATTTAGTGATGATTTTGCAAATTCTAGGAAAAGGGTGACTACACTGAAGATCCTAAAATATAACATAGTTTGGATGTTTTGGGTGTTTTAAGGTGGTGTGTTTTTTTTCCTTTTGGATGTTTTTAGTCACAACAAAATCCTCACAGTTACATTTGTATATTTTTTTTGATGAGTTTACTTTGACTAAAATGTGAGGGAAACATGATATCTTTGACTTAATAAATGCTTACACTGTATGACTCCTTTTGTCCAGGAAAGCAGAGATGAACCTGGTGTTTGGATCATCTAACAATGCAGACAGTGGATCTGGTACAGATCCCCAGGTTTTAGTAAGTGCCATTTTATTAAATGTTATTCCTGATGCACATTTAATATTTTGAAAGCAGACTTTTAGTTTTCTATCCAAGTTGATTTAATTTCTACTTTAAACCACAATGTGTAAGATTTTTACATAAAAATATCCCAGGTGTTTTCAACAATGTTTGAATCCAGGGAATTTATGCCCCTCTTCATAAAGTTGCTTGTCAGTAATGTCATGTCAGGACATTTTAGATTTCTGTTTTTGTGGTTTTCATGTTGCACTGCACAGATTGATCAGTGTATGATATAAAACTATCAAAAGAGAATTGCTTTCATATCGCTGTCATGATAATTTGATGTCATAGGCCGATCGCTCTGCACAGTAGTAGTAATTCACATGTGGACATATGCGAAATGCAGAAGTAGTAAAGTTTAATTTTAAAACATCGTTAACATGAGACCTGTCAGATCGATTCCTATTGACATAGAGATGGTGAAGACTATTCCTATCGTTTCACGTTATCAAGCTGTGGCTGTTGTTCTTGTTTAGTGACCTCTAGTGGTGAAAATGCATATTATGCCTTTAAAACTTTATTTAGCATTACTGAACCACTAGCTTTATTGCATCTCAAAGTAAAACACCTGAAATGCATTTCTGATTCATTTCAGAGAGATATCAGAGACCTCTGCGACGACAGGGTTCTTTTCTTCCAGTCCTTGCTAGAAAGTGAATTGAAAGCAAATCAGCCGACCGAGTAAGAAGCAATGATTTCAGATTTTACAGACATTATAAAAGTTAATGCTTTAGAGCTGTTGCATTTTATTTTAACTTACAAATTCATGTCTTTGCATTCAGATTTACTCTTGATCAAAGAAACGCCATGATTCAGCACTGGATGAGTGCAGCGCAGGTGGGTGAAAGCCCTTTTTGCAGGAGTGTTTATGCCTGTTTATACCATGGGGCTATTGAATGCTTTATTCTGATTGGTTGAGAAATGTTCCATGGGTGTTGATTATTTTTTGTATACCGCACACCTAACTTGTCAAATATCTTAAAATATGCACCAGAGCAATGTTTGTGGTAACATTGGTCCTTTGAGTTATTTGAAAATAATGCACATTCACAGTGTAACCTTGGGTGTGCATTATTTTACTTATAATTCAACGGGCCGTCATCAATTATTTCTTACTTATTACAGCGAGATCATCATGTTTTATTCCTTAGAACGTCCTGCGTTCTTATCCTCCAAACCAAGTGCTCTCGGCTCTGCAAGCATTGACCTCCAGGTATCAGGTGGCTCTTGAGGAGAAGATTACGACTTTGGATGTGGACCGTGATGTTTCAGTTCTTGGGTCAATTTTTACATCAACATGTACCAAATCACCTTACACTGCCTATTTTTTATATTACGCTGTAATTTATTTCATCTGCTTACTGTAGGTTTCGTTATGAAAGTGATCATTTAATAGATGTGTCAGCTGAGCAGAAGGATGAGTTGGCATCCGTTCAAAGTCTACTACAGGTAATTACAAGGCAAAGTTTAAAATACAAAGAAAAACAATTATTTTATCTCTTATTGCTCACTTTGTATTTACACGCAGTCTGCTTGGGAGGAGGTGGAGCAGAGCTATGTTGAATTAGCTCAGACTCGCTGCAGACGCAAACAGCTGGAGTCTGAACTCACGACTTTAATGAGAAAGACGCCACTGGTACAGGAAACAGACCCAATAGCCAGGTAAAAACATCACTTGCTTAAGTGTTTGCAATATTGTGAACAAAAATGATAGTTTTGTTGTGTCTGTGAGCAGGTGTGTGTTTGAGTTAGAGCTGGAGGGAGTGAAGAAGGCTGCGGTTAGAGAAAACATCAGAGATCAGTGTACTCAGCTACAGCTGCGGGCGAGACAGGGACAGGAAGCCATCAGGACCCTGCAGACACAGTGGCAAGGTGTCATGGACTTTAGGCAACTTGTGGTGGGTCATCATTGGTTATTTACTGGTTACTGAAACCTCCATCATCATATTCGCAAAAATGCAAGTTATCCTAAATGTTTGTGTATCCAAATAACATGATTTATTTTGTGTGTAGGACAAAAGACAAGAACAGATTCGGAGCTTGATCAAGGGGAACTCATCTGTGAAGACCGAATTGACTCGTGTTCATGCAGAGGTCTCATTTCAGTATAATTCTACATTTTTGCAATAAGCACTGGCCACATTTACATTTAGAAATTTTGAATTTGACATTGATCTATAATGCCAGTTTCATCTAATGTAAAAGTGAACGCTTTGTTTTAATACAGTTTGATGGTTTTCAGGTTCAACAGTTTGTGCTGGAAAAACTTGGTCCACAGTTTGAGAATGTGATCAAAGCTGCCGGTGTACAGCGCAACTCTGTATCACAGGGAGCCAAGCACCTAAGCTGTGTTTCATTGGATGCGTTGGACTGTAGGATCATAAAAGGGTCAGCAAAAAAAATCTTATTTAATCCACTTCCATGTTTAGTTGAATTTAACTCTACTCATACATATTTATTTTTCACTCCCTTTTAGTGCTGCCTCACGATTAGTCGCGACTAATCATTTGCAGAATAAAAGTTTTTGTTTACATATTATATGTGGGTGTACTGTGTATAATAATTATGTATAAATACACACATGTAAATAATTAAGAAACATTTGCATGTGTATATACATGTTTATATTTATGTATAATTTATATTATATATATAAATATACATTTTTATTATATAAATGTATTTTTTTCTTAAAATTATACGTGTGTGTGTGTGTATTTATTTATACATAATTATTATACACAGTACACACACATATTATGTAAACAAAAACGTTTATTCTGCAAATGATTAGTCGCGACTAATCGTGAAGCAGCACTACTATCTTTATTAAGATGCAAACAGGAAATATGTACACAAAATATAAAAAACAACCCACAATTTTCAGAAAATTTTGGGCAATAGTAAGTATTTAATGTGACCTCCTTTGGCACTAAGCACAGAAATTAGGCTTTTATTTCATTTAGGTTTAAAAGAGCCTGCAGGTTTCTGCTATTGCTCAAGTGTAAGGGGAGGTCACCATAAATACTAGACACTTTATCTTATATTATTATTATTATTTTTTTTAATATGGCATACAATTTTTCCGTATTTTCTGGCTGTGTACAAATAGATTAAAAATGATTATTATATATGGTTACTATACAATTTTAAAAACAACTAATCTGATGATGGCATGATGAAGCTGATTTTTGCATGGTACTGTAGTTGTATCTTTGGATTTCTCCATGAATTCTGTGATCTGCAGAGGCCAGAAGGTTCCAGCAGCTCAGCTTTCCATCCACCGGGTCCAGTCTCCTGCTTTGCACAAACTCTGCCAAAGTCTCTCATTTCCCATGTACATGGTGAGATTCTTACAGTGTAGTCATTATTTAGTTCAAAATGGTAGTTTCTCAAGAGTCTCTATCTCCTAGGCTCCAGAGGAGCTGTGGTCTCAGGCTGTGAATCGGCAACTGGAGATCCGAACTCTGCGCAGACTTCTTCAGCTTCTCTCGGAGTCAACAGGAGACCTGCAGACGCTAACTGCGCAGTTACCGTCTCCCGATCAGCAGAGTATGTTATCACACAAAAACACAGTTTGAGGCTTTCAGCTCTCGCTATTAGTCCTCTTGTATTTTATAGTGTAATAATGTGTATTTGTACCAGTGATCCCTGGCTACATTTAAAGGGACGTGTGGGATTTTTGTGCCACCAAATGGAATTTTACAGTAATTCACTTTCAGACTGTTTTTTTCTGGCAATTCCCTTTTCTGTTGGTAGTCAATCAAGCAAAACAGCCCTGCCCTGCCCTGACATACGTTTTGGTCTGGTTGAGATTAATCACAATGTTATTATCACAGCGTTAAGAGAAATGTATTTACGTCAGTGTACATCAAAATAACACATGCATCTTTTAAATTTGAAACTTTAGTCTGATAAGAGGTGTATCGTACAAACACTACCTTCTATATTAGGGCACTATTAGAGATGCACCGATCGACCAGCCATAAATCGGAAGTGGTTGGTTTTTGAGCCAGAGAGATTGGCAACCAGTCAGGGTTTTTTTTGTCCAATCTATATTCAGAACACACACCTGTTCCATAAATACACCTCCGCATGGAAACGTCTTATCTGAGTCTCTCAATGCCTAGTCTCAGAATCAGACCATTTGATTGTAAAACAATTTTGGAATCGACCATGAAAAATTGTGAACTATTATGAAACTGTTAAAAGATTACAACACTACTGAGTAAACGGTGTCCAACTGAGTTCAACTATTTGAATGATCCCAAATGATTCATTTCCTCCCACTGAATTTTTTTTAAATTTGTTTCAGCTTTGCTGCAGCGTGTGAAGATGGTGGACGGAGAGATTCTGCAGACATTGCTCCCTCGTGCCCGTGAGCTCACGCTGAGGTGCTCTAAAGGCCTGGTTTATGCCGAACAAGTGAAGACTGCCATCACACACTGGTAAGTGTTCTGAAATGGGGCCACAACCATTAGTAACATTTCAATATCTGAAAGTGATTTGAAGCTAAAATGTATTATAATAGTTGTTAAACTACATTGTCAGTTTGATTCAGATTGAAGTATAAACACAGTATTTACTGGGTGAATGCAGGTGGGAGCAGCCTGGTCAGTTTGTCCTGCCAGAAATTCAGAGAGAGGATCTGACTTTTCAACAATGGTTGCAGAGATGGAAACTGGCAACAAAGGAACCCTGACTTCTGTATTTAAAAGTTTTTACATGTACACAGTTCACACTTAAATCGCTCATATTTCAATTCACTTCAAATGAAACTCATTCTAATAAACATTAACAGGCAATAACAAACCTGTAACTGAATTTTGTGTAGCAAGATTTTAAAAAAATATTGTAAGATAAATCTGTACATATACTGTCTTTCAATAAATAATCTGATGTGCTTTGAACCGAGGAGTATTTTAATGTCTTTGTTTTAGGATTTTGCTGTGGATAGTAGCATGGAGCAAATCTGTAAAATGTCTATGTAAACATCAGTGTCCTCTAGTGGACTAACTCACTAACATGACTAACTGCCCCTTGATCTTTCAATGCCCAATAAGGTTTTGAAAATAAGTTAATGTTATTGTACTTTCGTCAATTAGTTTGAACACCTATGAGTCGCAGAAATAATTTGTTATAAACCAAAGATTGCTTTTGTTCGATTTGTTCGCAAGAATACACATGTATGAGGAACAGGTATTGTAATCTAATAAATAACTAACATGGACATAACTTATTAACTTGTCAAGGTGAAATATGCAGTACCAACATTCAGTGTGTATTTTTAACATTCAGGAAACCAATTCTTAAAGTAAAAAATGAAAGTGTTAGCTTTATAAATATTCAACTGATTTATGGGTAGATTGCTTTTATTTTTCTGTTTTTTTAATAAGATTGCTTATTCACACTTAAATCATCCGTAACTTCAGCGGAGATTTTAGCATTTTTTACATTTTGATAAATGTCTGCACCAACTAATGTTTCTTACCAACTACAATTCATAGTAATGTCAGACTGACCTCTATCATTGCTTTGTTCGAAAATTGATTC
Organism: Misgurnus anguillicaudatus; assembly: GCF_027580225.2. NCBI lineage: Eukaryota > Metazoa > Chordata > Actinopteri > Cypriniformes > Cobitidae > Misgurnus > Misgurnus anguillicaudatus. The sequence continues at coordinate 33,682,500 of NC_073342.2, forward strand.
AGTTTTTCGAAGTAGTTCGAAACACCACACACGCTGGCGACCCCTGCTGGTCAAAATAGTGTAAAAGCAGATATGTCCAAACATTTTACACTTTTTTTTTAACAAAATAATAGCAAGATTTGTATTAAAATACGTAAACAAATTATTTAACTTAATTAAGACACAGTTAAAAGTATATTATGTATTTTTAGTGTCTATTAGGGCAAACAATCATTAAAACGAACTACCCTTTTAATTATGCACATTTTTGTCTATAAACAAAAAGTAGACAAAATTGCAGTGTTATTAGTCAGAAGGATAAATGCTTTATGAACATTCATAATTAAACTGACCCGAGTTCACCTAAACATATTAGACACTGGTCATTTGATCAACTTTCCCTAGTGGTGAACCATCAGATTTTCGAAACAGTTATGACGTAATGAAGCCTCGTTTGCTAAAATCTTGTGACTTGGGCCAGTTTGAAACAAGCTCCTAACCAATTGATTCGAAACAAAAGATTCGTAAATGTTTCGAAAACGACCATCACTAGCAGATAGAAACTTTTACTGTCTATGGATAGAAGCAAGTATTTAAGATGATCAAATCTGAGCCATCTCTTTATTGATTTGTGCCCTCTTGTGCTCCTGCTTTTGGAATTCAGTGGGACTGACATTCACTGCCCAATAAGTTTGTGAAATTAAGTCAGTGTTGCTGTACTTACTTGAATTCATTTAATTCAATTTATACCTGTGAGTCACAGAAAATCAGTTTTTACAACTAAAGATTTGCATTTGATATGTTCACAATCGAAAAACTGAGGATCAAGGAACAGGTATTGTAAACTAATAAAGAACTGACATGGACATAAATAGGCCAAGTTGTAAATGGGACTTTATGCATGCCATAAAGTCTGTATTTTTAGCAACCAGGAAAACAATTTCTATAGTGAAATAGGAAACAGTGTTTGCTGATTTATGCGTAGATTGTTCTTCTATTTTTAAGATCAGGTAACAGCAACTGATTTGACGGTTTGTTTTAAATAAATTGCTGAGCAGAAACCAATTTTTAGATTTAGAATTATAAAAATGTGATTCAAGTATGCACACGACTGATGGTTCGCAAAGTTACTAATGGCAAATTTAGGCATTATTACTGTAAATGATTTCCATGACTGTCAGAAATATGATTGTTAACCTGTTTCAAAAGGGAGCACTGTTTAAAGGGACACTTCACCCATTTGCATAAAGCTTTGTATAGTTAGAATCCCAGTCATGTTTTTGTATGGTCATGTATCATTTTCTCAGTTACCGCTGAGAAAGGCGAAACACAGATTTCAGTGTTGCACTTCCTTCTTTCAATGATGTAAAAAATCATCATTTTGCATCATTGAAAGAAGGACGTCCAATATCTTTGTTGAGGGAGTGAGACTACAAACATCCATTTTCTCGGTCAAATAGGCACCAAATTCTAAATGTATGTTACATTTCGACTAGAAATATGACACACTTTCAATAAAGATTAATGTTTCTACGTGTGAAATGCTCCTTTAAGGCCATTGTACAAAATGCACACATGCCCACATTTATGTATCACCATCTGTATGGGTTAGGATACATACGATTAATAATTAACATTAAAATAATTAAAACTTTCCCTGATACTTAACAGTTTTAAAATCACCATGAAATAGAAGTAGCAATTTTCCTATTTTCCCCATGATAATGTATATCCAAATGAAACAGCTTCTGAAACTAATAAAGGTAGGGCTGGACTTGAATTTGTCCATCAGGAATTGATTGGATCATTTGAAGTTGGGTCCCGGACCCTGCCAACCTGCCATACCATATGACCAGAAGTAAAGAGGGATCGTTTCAAGGAGGGGAGGAGATTTGTGTTTTTGATTAAAGATTATGAGGGCACATGAATTTTTTTTTAAATAACGAAGCTTACAGATATGTAATTTGTATAAAATAACAAAAAAATTTCACTTGTACACATTTAAAATGTTATGTTGGCAGAGGTTTTGAAATGTTAGCATTTGCCCCATTTGATGTCTTTTGTAGGTGTTTATGTAGTGAAAATGTTCACATTTTGTTTTTCTTTATATTTTAAATAATATATGTTCACCTATTCGCACACTTGAATCACCGGTAACTTCAGCAAAGTTAAAAGAGCAAATTCATTTCCCGGAACAACAGTAGCAACAAACAAACACAACGCATTTTTCAGGGTGTTGTATGTTATAATCATCTTAAGCAACTTAAGTTAAAAACTGAATTTCTCTTTTATACACATTTTCACCCTTACAATCAAAGGAGCACCCCATTAAGATTCTGACAAATTATACCAGAGGCAGCTGTTTCACAATGGCTATATTTTTTCTACCCTGATTCAATGGCATTAATTTCTGGCTTAAGGCTTGGATTACATACACGTTCATAATAGACATTTCTTTGTAACCAAAAACACATAAAATCTTGAACTGAACTGTACACATAAAAAGTAAACGTAACGTTTGAACTTAAAATGAAATGACAAATGTCCCAAGTTTCTGTATGAAATATCAGAAGATACTTTAGTGATATGCCATCTTTCATGACCAGTCTACTGCGTGTGATCCATGACATTGACATGTTATTAAGATTTGTCCTTTCCTCAGCACCCCAGTTATCGTATTCTAGTAAACAGGTTTAAAACTGACACGGATTCCTGAAAGACAAACACAAGAAAAAAATAACTTACTAAATATTGCAACACAATAATTAAAAAAAAAAAAAAAGTCATGGGGAAACTTGCCTTTGTTGATCGTGTTTTACTAAATACATTCCAAAAGCGCAAAGTTTCATCGCCTGCTCCTGTCACTATTGCTTCTCCATCTGGAGACATTGCCTTGAAGATCGAATGATAGTATTAGCAAATGCACACATATACTTCAATAAGCATCACTATGCGTCTATAACAGTAGAAGAAGGGCTTACCAGATAGAGAACCCTGTAAGAGTGTCCGGTTAATTTGGCTACTTGAGTGAGCGAGGGGTATTTCCACACGAGGATCTGATTCTGAGAGTAACCATGTGTGCTTACCTAAAAAAAGCCAATGTTGAATAATTCAGTGTATAATACAAAATCATTTACTTATACTAACAACCAATTTACAAATAAAGCAAAAATCTATTTTCATATAACCCAATCAAAATGTGCACGATGGTGAGATGATCAGATTAGTTTACATACCAGTTCATTGGTGTGTTTGGACCAGGCCAGGTTGCAGACCTGCGACCCTGTGTCGATACACTGCAGCGGCTGTGCCGTAAGAGTATTCCAGAAGCGGATGCAGCGATCTGCCGTCCCACCTCCGGAGGCGAGCAGCCCGTGCTGGTGAGGAGACCAGGCGATGGCTTTTACTGCGGCCAGATGCTCGGTGTACTGCTGCATGGGCAAAACACTGGAGTGGTTCCACACTAAAAGCTGCAGGGATTATAGAAATACTTAAGACCAATGTACATTTCAATCTTTCGGTAATGAAATGCTAATTTTGACAGAATTTATCTTTGAAATATAAACTTCAGATTATCTGAATGTTGCTGTTTGTAAATGACACAAGTTTTTTTGTGTCCTCACCTTATTGTCATTTCCACCGGAGGCGAGAAGCTGGTGGTCGGTGCTCCACTTTAGTCCGCACACTTCCTGTCTGTGGCCCTGCAGCCTGCGCTCTGACTGCAGAGGTGGCGTCCTGATGTCTCTCTGCAGGATCATCCGATCACGGCTGCCCGATGACAGCTGATCTGCATTCCATGCCAATGCACCTGTGGGCGCATTTTTACAATTAATTTGCTTTGTTTATAATGATATGAGAAAGATTCACCTGGAGGTATAACAGCAAAGTTTCTTACCGACTCTTGCTGTATGTCCCTCCAAAGCGAAGAGTTTTTTGCCGGCAGTGGCATCCCAAATTTGTACAAAGCCTTTATGTGTACCCACAGCAACAAGATTACCCTGCAACAGAACAGGAGCTGTTAGACAGTTGCAGTAAATCACAATAAATCAACTTTTGGGGGTGGTGAAAGGTTGGACTTACTCTCTCCGACCAGCCGACTGATGTGACTGAATCTCCCTCTACTGACAGATCACATAGACGCGTTACCTGCAATCAAACCAAAGAGATACAATGTTTATAAACTCCAATTTGACAAACTAATGTAATGTTTTTTATTTTTGAATTCTGCTAAATTTAAGCCTTGAATTTATTCACACTGAATAGTTACAAAACTTCAGTAAAATTAAAAAATATTACATTTATGCATTTGGCAGATGCATTTGAGCTACAGGTACATATATCAAATATGTTAAAGGCGGGATGCATGATCTCTGAAAGCCAATGTTGACATTTGAAATCACCTAAACAAACACACCCCTACCCCAATAGAATCTGGACCTTCTTTTGATAGATCCGCTACACACACACGCAACCCAGGCAACGATGTCGGTTAGTAGACACGCCCTTTACTGCAGATTGGCTACAAGTGTTTTGGTAGTCGGCCTGACTTCCTTTTCCAAGTGTTTTTCAAAAATCATGCACCCCGCCTTTAAATCAAGTGAAATCATACATACCTGACTGGTGCAGGCACTCCAAAGGTAAACACATGTACCCAGTCCAACACTGAGCACATTTAAGGAGGACCAGTCCACTAAGTTGAGGTAGAAGTCATCCTGAAGCTCAGGTGCATCTAGCACCTTAAACGGAATCTTTGAAATTTTGCGAGTGGGTTTTCTTGGCGACCGCAGCAACTTTTGACTGTAAACAAAAACAAAGCATGACATGAGAACAATGATCCACTATCAGCTAAAAGGTTTTTTTTTAATAGAAGCTGGACAACATACCTTTTGCTGCTAACAGGTGACAGAGAGTATGGGGAAACACTGTTATCATCGGGTGTAGATCTCTTGGCACTGAGAGAATACTGAATAGAGAAACAGAAACTCAGTATTGAAATTTAACATGAACGATAACATTAAATATAATGCGTCTCATTCACTAGGCATGTGTACACATACATTTGTTTGTGAAATATGCGTTTGAACGTTTTAACCTACAAATCATGAATCAACAAAAACTTCTAAATGTTTTCAGAAACGTAAGAACAACTTAGACCACACAAACGCAATAATCATGAACAAGGAAAAAGAACCCTACTTTATATATATATATTCTACATATATTTTTTTGTTTGTTTGTTTCTTACTTTGTTTTTTAGTATGAAAGTTTTTGTTAAATCATGATTTGTTAGTTAAAACATCCGTACACACATTTTATGAACAAATTGAGACCTATTGTAAAAAAAAAAAAAATCGGTCTAAATTGAATAATAGCAAAGTTCACACCACAACTACAACGATAAAGATACAAGGAATGATATCGCTGGGATCAGAGCAATCTTTACCAACTGATGAACGATAAAACATTTGACAATCAAATCAATTTAAAGTTAAAGTGCTTGTAACACTCTGGAGAAGCACATTGCTCAAGGTCCAGAGAATTACCTCAGGTATCCAGAGCTGTTGCAGTGAAAATAACTATGTAATGTACACTAATATAGATAAAATGATAGATTACACAAACTAAATTCACTGTTTAAATACACGAAACACGGTGTGCTGAGGACACCTGCTGGTTATAGCCATGTAAATGCAATAAGAACAGCATATTTACTATGACACGAATAAAAATGTTTCTGTAATGCTACTGTTAAAGGAAACCTACAATATTAGTTAATGGCACTAAAGATAAACAATCTGCGCAAATACTACAGTGCACAAGCGAATTAATATTATTGTCCACTGGCGTGGATGCTAATATAAATTGTTAAAGGGCTAGTTCACTGGAAAATGAAAATTCTGACATCATTAACTCACCCTCAAGTTTTTCCAAAACTCTAAAAATGTCTTTATTCGGTCGAGTATAAAGGAAGATATTTTGAAGAATGTTTGTAATCAAGCAAATCTGGGGCACCATTGACTTCCATAGTAGGATAAAATAATACTATAAAAAGTGAATGGTGCACCCAAGATCGGTTTGGATAATAACATTCTCCAAAATTTCTTTATGTTCAGTAGAACAAAGAAATTCATATTTTTTAAGAATTTTCATTTATTGGTGAACTATCACTTTAAGGAGAATGAATCAGATGAGCAAATCACAGAGACTTACACTAAAGAGGCTCCTTCTCTCCGGTGTGGATGGCTGCAGTCTCCTATCTTCTGTCTGAGGATCCAGGACCTTTTCTATCCCAGCTCCTAGCAACTCATTCTTTAGCAAGGCTGAATATGCCAAACCATCCGCTGTCAGTCAAATGGATAAAAGAGCGTATACAATTATACAATTCTCTTTAATACAAAGAGGAAGCACTGCTTGGAAAATCTTGCCCAACTCATGTCACACATTATTTCTATTTTAAGTCTGGTAATGGAGGCAGTTAAAATAAAATCATTTCAGTTCTGGACAGAGCTGGTTTCTGTACACGTACCTTTGCCAGTATCTGATGTAGCATCTTTGGTTTTCTTATTCTGACTCGGAGACTTTTCATTTTCCTGTGAAAAGGGCAGAGGAGGAATATAAACACATCAAATTCACATTCTTTAAAGTCAGAATCAAACAGAGGTTATTCAATAATGACGATAAATATTTAAAAAATATATTTGACCCACATTTATTCTGTGAAAGTTGATGCTCCAGTTAGCTCCAGCTCGAGAGGGTATAAACCTGTCACCATGCTTGCTGGGTGATGACAGGGGTGATTCGGGAGTGGGCGTCAGATGACAGATCACATCTCGTACTTTCTGTTTGTGGACAC